>NC_056739.1:1527482097-1527857097 GCF_019279795.1 Protopterus annectens
TGAGACAGATGATGAAATAAGGACATCAGAGCAAAAGCCCAAGTAGTTCCAATTGCAGAGAAGGTCAAACTGAATAGATTACAGTGGTTCAGGCACATGTGGAGCAGAAGACAATCTGGTGAAAAGGATTTGGGACAGACATGAAGAAGGGAAGAAGAAATGAGGGCATCCAGCAAAGAGATGGATGGACTGCATGAGAGAAGTCTTGCAACAGTCAGGAATAACAGTTGAAGATGGCAGGAGAATGACACTGAATTCAGAGAGATGGTGACAGTCAATGCAAAACCTCAACCCCAGACAGAAAATGGAAAAAAGGAGGGGGTGATGATGACAATTTACAGTATGAGGAACTTGTAGCTAAGTCCGTACTGATATAAATTGCCCATTGGGGTGAGTGTACATGTATGGTACGGAAGAATAACCACAGCAGGGATGGTCACATGGTGCTGTGAACATTGGCTGTAGATCATTGACACTGTTGAAGTGCTGTGAACATTGGCTCTAGATCATTGTCACTGTTGAAGTGCTGCGAACATTGGCTCTAGATCATTGTTACTGTTGAAGTGCTGTGAACATTGGCTCTAGATCATTGCCACTGTTGAAGTGCTGTGAACATTGGCTCTAGATCATTGTCACTGTTAGAAGTGCTGTGAACATTGGCTCTAGATCATTGTCACTGTTGAAGTGCTGTGAACATTGGCTCTAGATCATTGTTACTGTTGAAGTGCTGTGAACATTGGCTCTAGATCATTGTTACTGTTGAAGTGCTGTGAACATTGGCTCTAGATCATTGCCACTGTTGAAGTGCTGTGAACATTGGCTCTAGATCATTGTCACTGTTGGAAGTGCTGTGAACATTGGCTCTAGATCATTGTTACTGCTGAAGTGCTGTGAATACTGGATCTAGATCATTGTCACTGTTGAAGTGACACCTTGATGCCCTGTGCAGAAATGTGGAAAAAGGGGGTGTGGGTGGATGGATTTAGATCAGGCACCTCCCCTTTATGCACTGTCCCTTTCTCAAGAGGTTCTCATGGCTTAATGGCAAGTGGTCTGGTTTTCGCTCTTTTGTCTCAAAACTTTTTCACAGGCTTAAATTAGTTTCTTCTCTTTCCAGTAGTACGGCATTTTGGCATTAGATTCAGCAAGGCCTTTTAATTAATACTTCTGACAAAATGTTTTTAAAATAAGATGGAATTTACTGAACTTTGAACTTCAGGAGAAAAGAGCACACAGAAAACTTTTCTATCCAGTGCTCATCTGTAGCAGAATCCCGCAGTTAAATTTTTTTATTCACCTAGCTTATAATACTTATTAGTGTGTAAGTCTTACATTTGCATTATGTCTAGCCTGTACAACTTTTGTAATATAGTTCCTACAATACTTTCAAATATATAATATTATTTGCAATCATATTTCTCTTTTTTGCTTTTTGGTCTGGTCTACTGTGGATCAGTTCAACATCCCAATTCTCAAACATTAAATTACATTAAAATACTATTGAATTATTTAAATGTTTTTTTGTTTATTTATTGCAGTAACATGTAGACTTCTTTTCTATTTACATGTTGGTATTCTTTTTTTTTTCAGAGGTGAGCCATGAGCTGATCTGGACTTGAGTGACTTATGTATTTACTTGTTTATTTATTTATCTGTTTATTTATTTGCATTTTTTACCAGTATAGCCTAACTGAGTAGAAATCCCATTTACTGCAGAGAACAAGAAGAAAACCTCCATTTATAATTCTTAACATACAGAGTTTAGGAAACATAAGACACAAATACATTCAAGGATATTTTTTAACAGACACTTCAAGAAAACATCTAATAAAGCAATAAACGATGATGTGGTGTGGTATATTGAAGATTTACCCACGGTTGGTGTGGTTTAATCATGATGGCAAAGCCCGAGTGACTAACAAAGGCAATCGTGGGTAAATCTTCAATATACCACAACCACAGAGTTGGTTACTGCTATTATACAATGACATTATTTAAGAAAAAAAAATACTTACTTTTCTTAAATAATGTCTTTGTATAACGGCGGATTACTGTTCTTCCGCCGGTTGTGGTATACTGCTTCTTCATTTTGATGTACTGTGTATACGTACGGGACTTGCGTTCCCACGCATACCCAGTACATCAATGCTTTGAAACGGAAGCAACAGAGAAAAGAAAGTCTCCGTTGCTCCATTTTCTCTCTCTCTCTCTCTCTTTTTTTTAATTGTAAAAAAAAAAAAGGTTTTGGGGCACTTTATACCAAAGGAAAAAAGTCTGGGCAACCTGACCTTTTTCCGTTGGTATATTGTGGGATTTACAACGGGCACACTGGTTGGTCTGGGCCAATCAGTGTGCACATTTTCGAATAGTAATAGAGAGTCATTGTATAATAGAAATTTTACAACACGGTACCATTATAAAATAAGTAACAATCATTATTTAATAAGCTGAAAAAGATACTACATAGCATATTTGTTAGTTTTGATATTTATATTTATGATATTTGATATTTATGACTTATTAAAAACTGATAATGAATGTTAAATACTAGATAGCGTGAAGAAATAGAAAAGCGGTAGTGTAGTTTTGTGAGAATAAACAATAGGTATAGAATAACTTATAAGACAAAAGAAAGGAAATAAAATAAGGATGAATTTAATAGAAAGAAGGGTAGTGATTAGCCTGATGAGATATGAGTACTGGGGATAGAGGGGGCGGTATGCATGTGGGGTACTGTAACATTGTGGTTGTAATGTTAATTATATTTACAATGTCAAGCAGAAGATGGGAAATGCTTAAGATGAGACTGGAAAGTTGGCTGGCTTTTTATGCTTCTTACTTGCAATGGAAGCTTATTCCAGTGTGTTAATAATGAGGTGAACAAATGAGCATCACCATCTTTGTTGTAAAAATGAAGTGGACAATCTATCAATTGTGACTGTACCAGCATATAACAAATTATATTAGAAGGCATTTGTCTAGACAGTGCAAATGATGTAGGAAATGGTCAGTATAGAGAGTGATAATTTGCACTAAAATTTTAACCACTTGTTAGATTTTACTAAGCTATATTACTATATTCTGATTGAGTGGCCTGATGCAAAGTGTGAGACCCAATGGCACACTTGTTCTAGATTTTGTGTAAGATAGCAAGGTTGGTAAAAATGACAGGTCAATAAAACACAGGGAAGGGTATGAATGCTGCAAAGGTAGCCAGCTTGGTATGTCAATTCAGGAATTTCTTATCTTCGTATAATGTAATCTAGGTTTGGTGTTTGTTGATTTGTCAAATTTCAGACAGGGTATCTTTTAGGGAAGATATCTCTCCTACCAACAGGTTCTGTTTATATTGCAATGTATGTTTAGGTCTCTGAAGTGGGTATCGGTGCTGTTCCTAGTTTTACATACACACAGGAGGAAAAAAAGACAGTGTCATTTGCTTCCTAGGGCAGATAGTGATCACCTCATAGGAGTCTATAACAGCTGAAATAGAGTGATAGAGCTTTTAGATGCTTTATATAGCTTTGTGAGTTAATTCCAGAGTTTCTTTGTGAGAAGACATTGCATTTGTTTTCTTTTTGGACCACATTCTTGGCTTGGTACATGCCACGCCATAGGGGGCATTATATTCTAATACAGGCCTGATAAGAGATGAGTAGAGTGGGACAATAATTTCCTTTGACCTGGAAAAAATGCCTTTCACAATCAAGTGGGCTAGGTAGAAGGATTTCCTAATGATAACTGATATATGGTGGTTGAATGAACGTCAATAGTCCATGAACATTCCTAAACTGAAAGTATCAATTTTGAGGGGGTGTGTAATTTATGTGTCAGATACAGGGATGTTCTTGTTTTCCAAAGAGTACAAGATTATATTAGTTTGCATTAACCTTTAGTCCATGATCCTGACACCATACATTTGTTTGGGTAATAGTCTCTTGGAGGATATGGGTGCCATCTGGATTTTTGCATTCATCAGCAAAAGTGACCAGCCAAAGACATGTGTCATCAGATTAGATGTCAGTGAATTATATGCTGAAGAGTAGTAGTCCCACTGCAGAGTCCTTTGTGACACCACTGGTGACAAGGCCTTTTTGAGGAAAGTGAGCCACTAATTAATTTTAATGAGTAGATTCTGACTGTTACTCAGTTTGCTATCCAATGAGTTACATAAGAGTTTATATTCATCTGGATCAGTTTATCAAAAATTTCCACATGTGGGATAGTATCAAAAGCCTTGGTTAGGTCTGGCATACAGTTTGTATCAATCTGCCTTCATCCAGTGCCTCTTTAACTCTTTCAAAAAAGTCAACCAGGTTAAATCACCAGGATCTGCTTTCACAAAGCAAACTGATTTGGGTTAATACACTTATTTATAAATTCCATGAGATACATTATATTACTTTATGGAAAAAGATAATCAAGGCTAATCGGTCTATATTCCTTGGGTCAGTGGTTGGGCCACCTTTGTTTAGAGGGACCAAACAGCTGTTCTTCAGGCTTCACACACACACACACACACACACACACACACACACACACACACACACACACACACACATACACACACACACACACACACACACACATGCACACTCATTTAATCACCTGCAATGTCAACCTGTTCTGCAATCCCACCTGTTTGCTGACTCAGCTGTACTGTTGATTATGCATCTTTATAGCTGGCACATTGCAGTTGAAGCAGATGTCCTTTTAACTCTGCACTAGCCGTAGTCCTGGCCATTAAATTTGAGCCATGTTATAGTAGTTATCCAGATGTGTATGTTTTCAAGTGTTAGGAAGTTATTGGGGGTGAACAACATTTTGTTTTGATTTCTGGCATTCAGCAGTGCCATGTTACTATAGACCTGATCTGAAACAGATAGTCTGGTACATGTAAGAGACTGACTTTTGCTAACATGGAGGTTGGAAACAGAAACATCAATGTAAATATGAAAAAGCCCTGAGAAAAGAGATGTAGCTGATCATTAGTGAAGCAGATAGGCCAGTCATCCATCTCTACCCAGACTGACACACATTTCACCCCCTCTGGAATGGCAGGAATTACTAAGGCAGACAGAGGAATTATCTTAGTGGAATAGCTGGTAGGGAAAGCCACTTAACTGCAGCTGTGAGGTGAACTCACAAAAATCAGGAAAGACAGAATGTTAGGGAACATTTCCAGACAAGTTATTTTATAGATTCATAGGTTCATAGGTAGGTACTAGGCTATTGGCTCTAGGGCCTATATAAGCCTAGCCAAAAAGGTACCCTGGCTTTAATCACCCACAAAAATTATTTACCTGTGCCCCTGTCAAGCAGAGCCACAGAAGTGATCCCCAGGGTGAATTTCCTATTTCCCATCCAACATCAAGATTTTTCTTGAAGAGTGCTAATGAGGAGCTTTGTTTGATATAGATAGGTAGTTTGTTCCAGAGTACAGGAAGTCTCTGGGACAGGAATCTATCCCTCCAGCATGTTCTGTTTATTGTGGTGACAATGTTTAGGTCCCTAGAGCATTTAGCCTGTATGGATTGGGATTTCTTTAAGTGGACCATGTCCAACAGCTCTGGGTTTGACATAGCTTTATATGTTAGGCAGAGATCGCCTCTGAATAGGCGATATGTGATGGAGTAAAGCTGGAGTTTTTTGAGACGGTCTGCGTAGGGCATCTGTTTGAGGCCGGTAATCCTCTTTGTGAGGTATTTCTGCGGCCTTTCCAGTTGTTGTAGATGTCTTGTGAGGTACATACCAAAAGGGGCATTGTACTCTATAATGGGTCTAATGAGTGATTAGTAGAGGGGAACAATTACCTCTTTTTTTCTGGATGAGAAACCTTTTGTGATGAGGTTTGAAACGTAGAAGGATTTCCTGACTGTACTGTGGCGGTGTGATTATCAAACTACTACTGTCCACCTGTGTCCCAAGGTCTCTTATCACACTTTTGGTGTTAAGTAGACTACTGCCTATGTGGTAGTTCATGGGTACAGTTTTTATCAAAAGTGATGACAATGCACTTTTTGGCATTGAGATTGAGGCCATGGCTTTGACACCAGGCATCTCTTTCAATGAGGCCCTTTTGTAGGATGTTCACATTGTTAGGAGTTTCTATTATGGCTCCTAGTTTGCAGTCATCTGTGAACTTCATTAGTCAAAGAACTTCTGTGTTGGCCTGTACTTCAGAGAAGTAGATACCAAACAGGAGAGGACCCAGGACTGAACCCTGTACTACTCCACTTGTCACTGGTCTGAAGTCGGATTTGGAGTCTGCTACTTTCACAGTGTGGGTTCTGTCAGTGAGCCAGTTGGCAACCCATCTTGTGACATAGGTATTTATGCCTAGTTCAGTGAGTTTATCTATAATTCCAGAGTGAGGGATGGTGTCGAAAGCCTTGGCGCGATCTAGATAGGTTGTGTGAACCACCTTACCCTCATCTACAGCTTTACTGACTGCTTCAAAGAAGTCTATCAGATTTAGGAGACATGATCTGCCTTTTACAAACCCGAACTGGGTGGGTTCCAGAGTTTGGAGATTACCAATGTCTTTGTTTATAAGTTCCATGATGATACGTTCCATGGCCTTGCAGACCAGGCTCGTCAGGCTAATGGGGCGGTAGTTCCCGGGGTCCATGGTGGATCCCCCTTTGTGGAGTGGAATAACAGTCATTGTGCACCATTCAGTGGACACAAAGCCTGAGGTGAGGCTATGACTGAACATGGTACTTAGGTGGGGTGCCAGTTCGTTCTTTAGTTCATGTAGAACGCAGCCTGGCATGTTGTCAGGTCCCATGGATGCTGTGTTCTTGGCTTTGGAGAGTGTGATTTTTACCTGTGCAGCCGTGATTACAGGAACTTTGCATTCTTCCGGTATAGAGATGGGCCCTTTAGGGGGTGAGGGGGGGGGTAAAGTTAGCACTGAACCTATCTACCAGGATGTTGGCAATATCAGTTGGTTCTGTATATTCAGTGCCATTGTGCTGTAACTCAGAGCAGATCTGAGTGTTGCCATTGAGATTCTTGACATAACTATAGAATGCTTTGTGGTTGTCTTTAGAAACAGTAGTGATTTTGTTTTTGTAACTAGCTTTGGAGGATTTTATGAGAGGGATCTCAGCTTCTTACTCAGGTTGACCAGGGAGTTTCTCCAATCATGGGATTTTACTGTTTTTTGCAGCAGTTTCTTTCTTCTGTTGTAGAGTTTGTTTATGGCAGAGGAACCACCAGATTGACTTCCTTTTTTTGGAAGATAGCATCTTGGTTCTGTTAGGGATAGCATTATCCATGCACTCGTGTAAGTGTCTATAAAGTGCATTTGTGTAGGATTCAGCAGTTGTACCTCTATTGTCCGTCTGCATGGATATCGTGAAGTTTGCCACTTCTGTCTTAAGAAGCTTGAAGTTGGCTTTGGAGAAATTTTTTACGGTGGTTTCCCTAATGGCAGGTGGGGGTGGGATGTGGATGTCTAGGGTGATTAGCTTGTGGTCGGATATGCCCAATGAGAAATTGACCTCTGGTTTGGAACATTGGTCACCCATGTTGGTAATGACCAGGTCTAGGATAATGCTGCCCATGGTGGGGGTGTGGATAAGTTGGTCCAAGGCATTGGAATTTATGAATTTCAGAAAATGTTGAGCAAAAGAGTTGGCAAATGAGTAGTTTTCCCAGTTAATGGTGGTATAGTTGAAATCACCCATTATTAGGGTGTTAGGTTGTACCCTAATGTTTTCCAGTGTAGCAAGAAATGAGGAGTGGGAATCCTGTGGCATGGTGGGGGATCTGTAGCAAGCTACAATTTGGATTGTGGTCTTGCCTAGAGTTAGTTGCACTTGGATAATCTTGGATGCATTATGCTGAGCAACTAACCTGGAGGTGTGGATACCCTTAATGAATATGGACACGCCTCCACCTTTAGTGTTCCGGTCCCGGTTTTGTGGCTGAAAGGTGTGGTATGAATTATAGCCTGGTAATGCAGGGGTGCTCTCTGGTGCCTTGAACCAGGTCTCTGTCATTGCACAGATTTAAGGAGTGCCTCGAGTGAGTGCATTTTGATGTTTAGACTTCAAGCACTGAGTAGCATTACCCTCAGATTGTGCTTGCTTGTACCTGTTAGGGTGGAGACTTTGTCATTTGAGCCTTGCCTAAAAAGGCACTATAGGGGTGGCAAGAGCCTTAGCCAGTATCCGGAATCCCAAGGGTGACAGGTGCAAGTCATCTCTGGAAAAAGCATTGTGGTCTGTCGTTCATGTCATCCCAGGCAGACAGATACTGGATCCCTTTAGAATGACACCAGAAGCTTAGGCAATTGTTGAAGTCAATCATTTTGTCCTTGTACTGTGGTATCATTCTGGGTGATGGCAGGATGCTACTCAGGGCTAGGTTCATACTTGCCTGGGCTACAAGATCAGAGAGCTCCTCCATGTCTCTTTTCATGTAGTCCAAGGAGGTACATCTCAGGTCATTCACACCAACATGGACAATAACAGAGTCATATTTGTACTTGTTGTGGAGTGACCTGAGTGCATGCGTTATGTGGCAGATCCTGGCACCCGACAGGCAGGTGACAGTAATTTTCTCCTTGTTTAGCCTGGTGAGTGGAACATCAGTGTGCCTGACTATAGAGTCACCTATGACTAGAGTGTTGGATACGTTGTTATGCCTTATGAGCTGTGGTTGAGTGACACACTGAGTTTGTGGGCTATGTGTCATTTGGGTTGTGTTGGGGGGGTGGAGGTTGCTATGCGTTTCTGCTTTGGAGGTCTCTGTTGCTTGGGAAGATTTTTATTGAGAGCCTTTTTGCTTCCCATATCTATATTTTTGCTGGCACTTCTTTGTTACAACAGATAGTTTGCATTTAGTGTACGTATTATTAGAAAACACACATCTTGTTATTTGTTGTGCCCTTTTTAATTTAAACTTTTGAATCTTGTAGGCAGGAAAACATCACTGGGGTGGGGGGGGGGTTAGGTGGGATCTGTCTGAAGATTTTTTTTACTGCTAAAGAATGCATGTTGTACACATTTGATGCTTGTACAGTCGAATATCATGTTATTAACATACTACTGCACTGCATTAATGAGTAAGCCCCCCCCCCCCCCCCCCGTAACAGTGATGAGAAAAAAAACTGCAAACTGAGTAAAAGTGACTGTCTAGGCAGCAAGACAGTCAAGGATGAATGAGGTCATGAGAACAACCACAGTGATAAAGGGTTAAAAAGGAGCATTGGAGTAGTGACTGTTATCCTATAGGAAGCAGATCATATCGCTCTGACTTCCTGAAGAAGTCAAAACAAAGTTTAAAAGATAATCCATGCCAGAAAATCATTTTGCAATGAAACATTTTGCTAACTTTGATCATTTCATACATTTTTTAAACTGCTCTCTACCTTTAACAGCCTTTTAGCCTGATACCCACAGATGTGGTAGTACAGTGGCCTGACCACCTTACAAATTATTGACATCAGTAATTGAGGAAATTAATAATGTACTGGACAACAAAACTCAGAGTAAAAAGCAATTAGTCTAGCCTTTAGGAAAGAGTCACAATGCCCCCAATGACTAAAGTAAAAGCAAATAATAGAACAAACAAAATAAAAATCATCTGCTGTCAAATGAACATGGGATGATAATGTGATCAGGCCCAAATCTAATGTTGTTATAGTTGGTTAACAGTAGTCACTGTATCTTGCTTGTAGGCTCTATCCATGGGAAGTTCTGTAACTCTCTTCATTAAAACTTTTAACTATTATGATCAAGAAATGTCATGGTGATATCAGCAAGACTAGACATTAAGCAATATATTCTGCATTATTGGCTGGTTGGGCAGGGAACCCAAGTCCCCTAAAATGTCCACAGATACCCAGTGTGATAGAAGGTAACTGACTTTGAAACCCAGGAACAGATGATGAATTTAAAATAACTGAATATGTGCAAGTGTGATACAGAAGAAAGACCTTCCAACCTACTTCCTTTCCCCACTTTGACTTGAAAGCTCCACAGGTAGCAGTGGCTGTCCACAGGGTCACTCTGTGAGTCAGATGTGACTCATAAGATAGCAGGTGAGTAAGATGTGTTTTTAATGATTAATTTATCAAGGGCAGAATTGATCAGCGTAGCTTCTACTGCTACTTCTTGCAGCAACATTGAAGGTCTTTTGATTCCACTGATAGCTAAACTTGTTTCTCGTCATATTCTCATTTTTAAGCACACTATTGGTTAGGCCTATATACTGCATGGGTTCTGACCTCTCATTTGGCTAGTTCAATTTCCAGGATAGTAAGTAGCAGTATGCCGAAAGTAACTGTGCCAGACAATGTCATGACAAAAGATACTGATTTACTGAAGGTCAGTGAAGCATCATTTATGTACAAGCTTCCCTCACTTTAGGACATTTCAGACGGGACTTGAGCAACCTGCAAGTAAACCCCATGAGGTTTAAATAATAGTTGTCCCAGTGAGGGAGAGATAGAAAATAATTTGGATGTCAGATGACAAATATGCTTTCTATCGTCTAAAACACTTTGTAAGTTTACTGCACTGGCAAGACTTTGACAGCCCTGCACTTTTAAACTAGTCTTTATAGCTATTTTAACTTTCGTGGTGTATATAATTCCAGGAAGAATAAGAGATACATGTTAAACAGCCATTGTAGCAGTGCAGCAGTTATGGATGTTACTGACTTTTATGCATTATACTTTATTTTCAGTTTCGATTTAAAGGCTGTGCCTTCAAATAGTTGATTTTGATCACTATGGCAAACAAAGTTGTTGTACTATGGCAAACAAAGTAAAATACATAAATAAATGACTATGCCCTAAACTAATGGAGAGAAGATTGTTTAGGTTTATGATTATCTGAATGTTAACAACAATTTCAAGTATTGTTAAAAGAAATTAAATCATACCATTTAAACAGTTCATTCTACTGTTTGGCAAAAAATTAGTTATTCCAGAAGGAAAACATCCAGGAACATTCTACAGAAAAATGCAGGGAGTGGCTGTTTCCCCACATACTATGTAATAACAGTCAATTCAGAATTGATTAGCATCAGTGGTTTAAAATGCCATGAAACTATATGTCCTCTGTCTTTTACCACCACAGATACAATACTAGTTATTATTCTGATGAAAGAGTGAATTAACTTTTCCCTAAGGCAGTAACTTAAGGTATAAGCCCTCTTTTAACAGATTGCATGAGAAGTATTTTCATAATGAGGATTACTACAACCCCTCCAAAAAACAAAGCTGGAAGCACAAAGTTAATTTTGCTTGTCAAAGTAGCTATTTTGAAATCAGATAGCTAAAGCTAAAACAACAGCATACACAAACCAGGATTCTGATGTTATCCTTGGTGAAAATTAAATTTAATGCACATCTCTGGGTCTTTGCAGGCTTATTCTAAGACGAGTGTGTCGAAGAAAGATTAGTGAGAAATACGTTTTGTTCTGCCTGTAGAATAAGAAAATTTAACTCTGCTTGCAAATTGGATATGCTTTATTTTATGTGGGGCAGCTGTTTTTCCCTACTATGTATTTGAAATTAGACTGATAATTTTTGATGGTTTTATTTTAGATAGACGGGAATACAGACAAACAGCTGGTTATGTAAAACATACACACTCATAACCAGTTATGCAAGCCTCTTCATTTTCACAGCTTGCTATTCCAATTTAGACAGTTATTTATATACTAAAGTAGAACAAGTTAGATACAGCTTATGTAATATGCTGATAATAAAATATAACTAATGCTCTGTCAACCAAGTGTCAATAATTTTAAAATGAAACTCTGGCGCTTTCATATAGATGCAAAATACATGACTTTTGTAGAAATTCTGTTTAAAACTGTGCCTGCAAAGTAAGTATAGTATAAGACAGGTGTAAGGAATTCAGTAGGTAATTAAATACTGTTTTCTAGTTAACATAAATGATATAAAACATTTTAGTAGCCTAATTTAGTACACCATGATGTCTAAAGGGATTAAAAAAGTGGGGAAAAAAGTTTGCACACACATATAGCTGTGATACAAATGCATGCTAATATTAGACTATGGTTCAGAAAAGCTAAAGAGACATAAGTTTAGCTGTCTAATATTTCAGGTATATCAAATGATTTTCAGTAAAGGGTCTCGAAGAAGAAAGTCTGCATGAATATATAGCATACCTCTCAACTGTACAGATTTTTGCAGAATGCCCACATTTTTGTCTCACAATTTTGGTCTGTTCCTCATAAATTTTGTGATTTTCTGGCAAATCACTGTAATGATCTGTGGATTTAAGTCACTAAATAATGATATACTAATCATGAAGGGATTCACATCTAGATCAGGGGAGGTCATCGTGCCTCTTTACTCATCCCTCATCAGGTCCATAATTGAGTACAACGCCCCTTTTGGGATATACCTTACCAGACACCTGCAGCAACTGGAAAGACCCCAGAAGTACCTCACCAAGAGGATCAAAGGGCTCAAACAGATGCCATATGCTGCCCGGTTAAAGTAACTCCAGCTCTACTCAGTGGCATACCGCCTGCTCAGAGGCGATCTGTGCCTGACATATAAAGCCATGTCCAACCCGGAATTAATGGACATGCTGCACCTCAGAAAATCCAAATCCCATCGAGCTACGTGCTCGAGAGACTTGAACAGCACTGAAATAAATAGGACATGCTGGAGGGACAGATTCATAACCCAGAGGCTTCCTTCACTCTGGAATAAAATCCCAGTCCAAGTTAGGCAGAGTCCCTCATTGACTCTCTTCAAGAGGAATCTTGATGAGTGATGGGAGGTCATAGGTTTACCCCGGGTATCACTTCTGTGTCACTGTTAGACAGAGGCACAGTATACTAACCTCAAAAAAGGGCATAGCAAAATTAATTAAAAATGGGTGGCAAAAACCAAACACACTCTGGCTAGGCTTATAAATGCCCTAGGGCAGATAGCCTAGTATGAACCTATGAACATTTCACTTTCAGACTTTATATCCTTCAGAAAAATGCATGCTAAGACAAACCCTGTTATTCTAGCAATGTTCTAAGTTTATAAGTGCAATATTTAAAATCTGTCCCTATTTTGGGCCTTTGTCCTCCCATTCTGTCAGGCTTTGCCCAGATTTTTGGTGCTAAGAGGTTGAGAGGTATGTAGATAGTCAACTTTACTGTAATTAAGAGAAGAGGCATCATAAGCAAGAAGCAAGACTTCAGGGGACATAAATGCACATTGGTACTGTACTACCGTTCCAAATCTGTCAGGCTCTGCAACAGCTTAAATAATCACACATTGGTACTGTACTACCTGTCCAGATCTGTCAGGCTCTGCAACAGCTTAAATAATCACACATTTCCTATAACACAAGACTTCAGGGGACATAAATGCACACTGTTACTGTACTACCAATCCAAATCTGTTAGGCTCTGCAACAGCTTAAATAATCACACATTGGTACTGTACTACCTGTCCAGATCTGTCAGGCTCTGCAACAGCTTAAATAATCACACATTTCCTATAACACAAGACTTCAGGGGACATAAATGCACATTGTTACTGTACTACCAATCCAAATCTGTCAGGCTCTGCAACAGCTTAAATAATCACACATTTCCTATGACTCAACACTTCAGGGGACATAAATGCACATTGGTACTGTACCACCTATCCAGATCTGTCAGGCTTTGCAACAGCTTAAATAATCACACATTTCCTATAACACAAGACTTCAGGGGACATAAATGCACATTGGTACTGTATTATCTATCCAAATCTGTCAGGCTCTGCAACAGCTTAAATAATCACACATTTCCTATGCCACAAGACTTCAGGGGACATAAATGCACATTGGTACTGTATTAGCTATCCAAATCTGTCAGGCTATGTAACAGCTTAAATAATCACACATTTCCTATAACACAAGACTTCAGGGGACATAAATGCACACTGTTACTGTACTACCAATCCAAATCTGTCAGGCTCTGCAACAGCTTAAATAATCACACATTGGTACTGTACTACCTGTCCAGATCTGTCAGGCTCTGCAACAGCTTAAATGATCACACATTTCCTATAACACAAGACTTCAGGGGACATAAATGCACATTGTTACTGTACTACCAATCCAAATCTGTCAGGCTCTGCAACAGCTTAAATAATCACACATTTCCTATGACTCAACACTTCAGGGGACATAAATGCACATTGGTACTGTACCACCTATCCAGATCTGTCAGGCTTTGCAACAGCTTAAATAATCACACATTTCCTATAACACAAGACTTCAGGGGACATAAATGCACATTGGTACTGTATTATCTATCCAAATCTGTGAGGCTCTGCAACAGCTTAAATAATCACACATTTCCTATGCCACAAGACTTCAGGGGACATAAATGCACATTGGTACTGCACTACCTATCCAAATCTGTGAGGCTCTGCAACAGCTTAAATAATCACACATTTCCTATGACAGCTGCTGGTTTTGTGCACATATGACAACTTCATGAGCTTGAGAGCTATATGCAATAGTCCTGTAGGTTTGATACAGCACATAGTTTTGAATTGACAGTTCTGATGAGAATTTACTGTTTGTAGAGTTGCTGGTTTTATTTCATCAAGGTTTTCAAAGATTCACTGTACTTTATGTTCTCATTTTGCTGTTATCAATGTTTGAATAAAGCACTAAAGCAGTGAGTTTGTACTACATGAGGTAGGAACCCATCTGTCCCCTGATGTATCCATAACTTTGAGTTTGAATTTCTTAGCTGGGAACTATCTCAAATGACAAATCTTAGCATGAAGTAACTCCAAAGTTGAGATTTCCCTAAGTCCTTCTCTACATGCAAGACTATAATGCTCACATGTTCACAACAGTTGTTGGTACACCCTTTACATTAATGACGGAGTTTCCCAATGTACCTTGAGTTTTCAAAGGCTGAGGTCTGTCTTAATGGAAAGTCCAATGTAAAATTCTTAACAAGAGAGTTCCAAGCAATATAAGATAGTCTTTTACTGTAAAACTCTGAAAGGCTGTGTGAAAGCTTCTTACTATAGGAAGTGAAAGACAATGTTGAGTTGAATTATAATAATTTGAGCTCTTACCTGACCCAGACAATATCAATAATTAGTCTTCACTTGTAGAATTATGGGAAAATGATACAATATGCTTAGCCATTGGCCCCAGACCACCAGTTCTGGTGCATAAATATAACTTTCATTCTGACATAATATGGCATTCTCATCCAGTAAGTAGCTTTAAATGTATGCTGGGTGGTTTCTTTGACAAGGAAAAATTCCACTTGGTGTTTGCCTGAGAATACATAGACACTTTTAGGTAACACTTTAATTTTGCTTGTAATTATTTCTCTAGAAATTATCACTGAGTTTAGGTTTAGGATTTTAATGTTGTTTTAAATCAGAAGGTATGGGTACTCCAAAATACCTAGGAAAAGACAATATCCATCTCAAGAGAGCAAAATAGTGACATAAGTTGTTGTTAAATCATAGGCAAAGTGGTTAATGGGTTTCACACGCACCTCGGCAGAGTTAGCTATTAGGTCTCAGAAAACTTCATGTTTTCAATATTGAATGCATTTAGGACAAGACATGCTGAAAATGATTGCATTAAAATATGACACTCGTCACCTAACAATCTTATTAATATTTAATGCTACAGGTAATGATTAAAATAGTGTCATGTTTGAATCTCCTATTCAGTTTATTTATTGTTAGTATAAAATGTACGCACAACAATGGGAAGCCCTGTTTAGTACCTCCATGGAGTTCAAATGGAGGGAAGAAGTTATCACTGGTGCAGACTCTGGTGTTTCTCTGAGTATATGCCACCTGGCGTGCCTAAGAAAATGTTTTGGACAGACCACGTTTTTTCAAGACTAGAGATTATGACATTCAACAGAACCAAGTGAATTTTTCCATATAAACAAATGACATTACAAATGAAATCTTCTCTGTGTCTCTTGAAATGTACACAATACTTCCCTGCCTCGATCTTCAAGGGATCCATGTTCAGCGAAATTTTCTTGCGTTGAATGTATGAGGCTGATCCTAAACAGCTGCAGCCTAATGGTGAACATTTCTGCAGTGTCTGAACTCATCTGAAAGGAGGGAATTCGACCTATAATTGCATGATAGATTGTTTTTTCACCTTTAGGATTTATTGCCATGATTATGATGGCCTGATTCACTGGGTTGGTTTCAAATTCTTTTCCTGCAATAGCTGGTGGTACTTTACTAGAGAAAATAGCAAATCTGCTCGGAAGATAACAAATAATTTGACAGGAAGGTCATCACATCCAGGTGCCATTCCTGTGATCAAGGAATTCAGTGCCTCTCTCTTTTCAAGTAAACTTATGCAAATTTTAATCAATGCAATGGTTCCCATGGTACTTGAGGAAACTATTTTATGAAAAATCAGTTCTAAAGGGTAAGAAATTAGTAGATTTGAAATCATGTAACTGGAAGAAAAAAAGATCAATTTCACCTGATTTGTTTTATCTGAGAAATAGTTCAGAAGGAATAGGGAACTTCAAAGTAAGGTGGGGGCCTTCAGCTAGCAAGTGAATAAGTTGTACAGTTCAAATGGGGACGAGCTACATCTTGGCAGCTCTGAGCACACTTATATTGTGAAATAAGTAAATGATCATATGACAATGCCCACAAGTAGCTATCCTGCTTCCAGCAGTAACAGACAAAGGCATAATATTCTTTGGTCACAAATGCTTTAGGGTCAACATACACATATTACTGACCAAATGCAAAAAGTACTGCCTATAGTAATTTATTTCAGCTTTTCCTACAAGTAGAGCATACAGACAGCAACTCCCCCTCTTAGTTAAGTAACTGAAATGGCAAAGGAGACAGAAGCAATCTTTGACTGGCATTTAAAGGCTGCACAAAATGTCAGAATTCCCTGCACCCACCAAAAGACACAGTAACTTCTAACACCAAGAAACAAATTCCATACCACTAACCACAGCTTCTCTATCTTAGCCCCTCACATCTGGGAGTCCCTCTGAACTACACTTCCAGCAGTCATCTGCTACAATGAGTGCAGGGAGCAACTGAAAAAGCTTTTATTTGTAAATACCAAGTGCAAATGCTTTACTGGAAGTATTATGTGTGCCCTGACTGACATCTCTCATCACTCCTCTTGAAACACACTCATAACTCATTCCGTCCCACTACTCTCCACAATCTCTTACTTTACTCTTCCATTCTCCTAGATCCCACCACCCCTCCAATCCCTTACTCTGTACACATTGCAAATATGAATTCCTAAAACCAATGCTTTTCAAAAGCAAACTTCACGTTGCTTAAGACCGAGGTGGAAAGGTTCACAGCCCCCATGCCAATGGACAATGCTGTCCAAGCTGCTGAAACCTATACAAAGGCACTCTATGATCATCTGCAGGAATGCATGGATCGTGCTATCCCAAGTAAAACCAAGACTCACTCCTCCAAGAAAAGGAAACCAGTCTGGTGGACCCCTGCCATAAACAGGCTCTACAACAGAAGGAGGAAACTAGTACAGATACGAGCAAAATCCCTAGAAGGAAAGACATCCCTGATCAGTATCAGCAAGAAACTATGATCCCTCATTAAATCATCCAAGGCTAGCTTCGAAAGAAAAATTGCCAAGGACTCCAAAGATAACCACAAAGCGTTCTTTAGCTATGTCAAGAACCTAAGTGGAAACTCTCAGATCTGCTCTGAGTTGGTGCAGAATGGCACAAAATACACTGAAACGACTGATATTGCCAACATTTTGGCAGACAGGTTCAGTGCAAACTTCACACCCCTCTCACCCCCTAAAGGGCCCATAACCATACCAGAAGAATGTAAGGCCCTGGCAATCACTGACACACAGGTTAAAACAGCCCTATCCAAAGCCAAAAACACAGCCTCAATGGGACCGGACGGTGTCCCAGGCTGTGTCGTACAAGAGTTCCAAAATGAACTAACCCCTCACCTAAACACACTGTTCAAACTCAGCCTTTCTACAGGCTATGTACCCACAGAGTGGCACACAGCAACAGTTATCCCACTCCACAAAGGTGGCACCACAACGGACCCCAGGAACTATTGCCTTATAAGCCTGACTAGCCTGGTCTGCAAGGCTATGGAGCGCATCATCATGGAACTCATTAACAGAGACTTTGGGAACTCCAAACTTTGGACCCCACCCAGTTTGGCTTTGTTAAGGGCAGATCATGCCTCCTAAACCTGGTGGACTTCTTTGAGACAGTTACCAAGGCATTAAATGAGGGTAAGGAGGTCCACACAGCCTACCTAGACCTCGCAAAGGCTTTCGACACCATTCTCCATTCTGGTATTATAGACAAACTCACCAACCTGAACATTAACCCCTACGTCACGAGATGGGTTGCAAATTGGCTCACAGACAGAACCCACAGGGTGAGAGATGTAGACTCTAGGTCCGACTCTAAACTGCTTACAAGTGGCATCCCCCAGGGCTCAGTCCTAGGACCCCTCCTGTTCGGTATATACTTCTCAGAGGTACAGGCAAACACAGGAGGACTTTGGCTGACCAAGTTCACAGACGACTGCAAACTAGGGGCCATAATTGATTCTCCGGCTGATACAGATACCTTCCAGAAGGGTCTCACTGAGACGTATACCTGGTGTCAAAATCATGGCCTCAAGTTGAATGCCAAAAAGTGCATAGTCATCTCCTTTGGAATAAACAAAGTACCCATGAACTACCACATAGGTGGTAGTCCCCTAAATACAGAAAAAGTAATAAGGGATCTGGGGACCCAAGTGGATAGCAATCTCTCCTATGATAATCATATTACCAAGGTGGTTAGAAAAACCTTCTACATGGCCCACCTAACCTCAAAAGGGTTTTCATCCAGAACAAAGGAGGTTATTGTGCCTTTCTACTCATCACTTATTAGACCCATTATAGAATACAACGCCCCATTTTGGATGTACCTTACAAGACACCTGCAACAGCTGGAAAGACCACAAAAGTACCTCATCAAGAGGATTACTGGCCTCAGATAGATGACCTATGCGGCCTGACTAAAGAAACTCCAGCTGTACTCGGTTGCATAGCGCTTACTCAAAAGTGATCTCTGCTTGACATACAAAGCCATGTCCAACCCAAAATTGATGGATATGCTCCACCTGAAAAAAAAAACAAATCCCTGAGAGCAACACGCTCTAGGGATATAAACCTTACCACAACAATAAATAGGACGTGCTGGAGGGATTTATTCCTGACCCAGAGACTCCCCATGCTTTGGAACAAGATTCCAATATACATCAGGCAGAGACCCTCACTAGCACTCTTCAAGAGAAACCTTGACGGGTGGATGGGAAACAGAAAATTTACACTGGGGATCACTGCAGTGGCTCTTTGGACAGAGGCGCAGGGAACTAATGGCTCTGCTGGTCACAGGCACAGGAAACTAATCTAAGGGGGTGGCGAAAGCCAACACACTCTGGCTAGGCTTATAAATGCCCTTGGGCAGATAGCCTAGTACTTACCTATGAACCTAAACAGAAGTATTCTACTAATAACGTTCTTTTTACGTAACCTTATAACACCTAGAATTGCTCCTTGTCCTAAATCATATACATGCATCAATAATACAGTTTAGCCTGTCTTATTTACTTAGTCACCACCATCTTCTTACATCCACACCATTCCAAAGGTATTACTGCTTCCAATGAATATCGCCTACTAATGTCTCCTGCCATTGTCAGAAGGATACCTTTTAGTTGTTTTGATTGGACATATTTTGCATTTGCACCTCTGTATCACTGTTTGACTTTGCATTTTGTCTCTCTCTCTGGCTGAGCCTGAAAGTGGTCCATAGCGATCAGTGCACTATCCCCGTCATCAAAAGGAAACAAAATACAAACAGAATGACAGCTGGTATAGCAGACATGACTGACTGGCCAAATGCAAGAAGTAGACTGTTGTTAGGTATGAGTATGAATAACAGGAGAAAACAGAATAGATGCATTACTTGATTACTTCTAAAACTGTTGAATATGTTCCTACTCACAATAAGGTTAAGTTAACTTGTAACAATCTTCAGAATAATCTAGATGACTACATGGGTAATAAAATTATTAACGTGAGATACTAATAATTATTAACATGAGATAAAGTAGCCAAGACTTTTAAAACACCCAGTAAAACACAAGCTTTATAATTATACATATGAAGCTATTTCCTTCTCTCACAAACATTCTGTAAATTAATAAGCCTTCCATAAATATATTTTCAAAAGTGTCAAAAAACAACATTCTGTCAGGCAAACAGGTGACAGTATACACTGGAAACAGCAGCATGTATAAAGTGTATAACTCTCTTTTGTCTAATCTGAATCCCTTACTTTATACTGGTACACCTTCCATGCATGAGCACATTGGCTGGTACACATTGAACATGGCTTCACATCACCTGCAGGATGAACATCTCATTTATTTACCTAATTAAAATGTATTGTTTAAATATCCTACCCTGCATTAACCACTGCCAGTGAGAAAAAAAATAGAGCCCTTTGTCATCAAGTAAGTCTGTGCATTAAAAGTCCTAGATTTGCTCAGACTGCATAGCCACAGCTTCAAGGCCTACACACAGTACTGTCTACCTTTTTGCAGGTAAGCCATCAACCAACATGTAGCAATTCAGCAATATTTTTTTTTTATTGCTGTAGCACACCAACTAAAATAAACAATAATTGGCACAAAGAATTACCTATGAAGCACAGTACCAAAATATACATGTTATGTATAGAGCTAGGTAGCTATTTCACTGAGGCTGAAAGAAAATTTGATTTCTTATGGCTACAGACATAGGTTCATAGGTTCATAGGTTTATACTAGGCTATCTGCCCTAAGGCATTTATAAGCCTAGCCCAAATTTTTGTGGCTTACGCCACCCCTTATATGAAAAAATACTGTGCCCATTAGTTTGTTGTGCCTCTGTCCAGCAGTGACACAGAGATGATTCCCGGGGTAAACCTACGATCTCCCATCCACAGGTCTAGATTTCTCTTGAACAGAGTCAGCGAGGTGCTCTGCCTCACATGGACCGGGATTTTATTCCACAGCATAGGGAGTCTCTGAGTGATAAATCTATCCCTCCAGCATGTCCTATTTATATCCGTGCTAAGGTTTAAGTCGCTTGCTCTAGTGGTTTTGGTGGATTTGGATTTTTTGAGGTGGAGCATGTCCATTAATTCTGGGTTGGACATGGCCTTGTATGTCAGGCACATGTCACCTCTGAGCAGACGGTATGCGACTGAATAGAGCTGGAGTTTCTTCAATCTGGCAGCATATGACAGATTTTGGAGTCCCTTTATCCTTTTGGTGAGGAACTTTTGGGGTCTCTCCAATTGCTGCAGATGTTGGGTGAGATACATCCCGAATGGGGCATTGTACTCGATCATTGGTCTGATAAGTGAAGAGTACAGGGAACAATGACCTCACTAGATCTGGATGTGAATCCCTTCATGATCAGGTGGGCAATGTAGAAGGTCTTTCTAACCACTTTAGCAACGTGAGTGTCCAAAGAAAGGCCACTGTCAACCTGGGTCCCCAGGTCCCTGATAACCTCTTCTGTGCTTAGTGGATTGCCACCTATATGGTAGCTTGGGGTTACCTTGTTTTTCCCGAAGCGTATGACTATACATTTTTTGGCGTTTAACTTCAGGCCATGGCTCTGGCACCAGCTATCTGTTTCCGTGAATCCTTCTGAAGGATATCCGTGTCCGATGCACTTTCCACTATGGCCCAGTTTGCAGTCGTCTGCAAACTTTGTCAGCCAAAGTCCTCCCATGTTGGCCTGTACTTCTGAGAAGTAGATGCCAAACAATAGGGTCCAAGGACCGAGCCCTGTGGGACACCACTTGTGACCGGCTTGGAGTCTGACACAGCACCAGCAACTCTAACCCTGTGGGTTCTGTCCTTAAGCCAGTTTGCAACCCATCTTGTGACATATGGGTTTACATTTAAGCTGGTAAGTTTTTCTACAATACCCGAGTGGGGTATTGTGTCGAAAGCCTTTGCAAGGTCAAGGTAGGCTGTATGGACTGCCTTTCCCTCATCAATGGCCTTGGTGACTGTTTCGAAGAAGTCAACCAAGTTCAAAAGGCATGATCTTCCCTTGACAAAGCCAAACTGGGTCGGGTCCAATGTCTGCAAGTCCCCTATATCTTTGTTTATGAGCTCCATTATGATCCTCTCCATAGCTTTGCAGACTAGACTTGTTAAGCTTATGGGGCGGTAATTACCAGGGTCCGTAGAGGCGCCGCCTTTGTGGAGTGCGGCCACAGTTGCCGTACGCCACTCCTTGGGCACGTATCCTGTGGTAAGGCTGAGATTAAACAGCTGCCTTATGTGCGGGTTTAATTCCTCATTTAGCTCGTGTAGCACACAGCCGGGGACACCATCCGGTCCCATTGATGCTGTGTTTTTAGCTTTAGAGAGAGCAGCTTTCACCTGTGCATTTGAGATGTCCGGGAGGCTACACTCGGCTGGGATAGTTATCTTTCCTTTAGGGGGGGAGAGGGGGGTGAAGTTTGCACTGAACCTGTCTGCCAGTATGTTCCTGTTAGCTTCCAGAATTGAAGACCAAGGTAAAATAATCTCATATTATATGGACTGCCAGAGAAGTTCAAAATGGGATAATTTAATAAACTTTTGTGATCCTGGCTTCTTCAGCTTCTTGATGGCCTCACATAGACTCTCTCTCCATGTCAAGCAGAGTACCTAACTAGCCCTCTTTAAGAGGAACCTGCGCAACTGGATGGGAAACAGAAAATTCACAGCTGGGATCGCACCTGTGTCCCTGCTTGACAAGGGAAACATGCTGACTTTGTGGGAACATGGGCAAACTTCTTGGCTAGGCTTATAAGGGCATCTGAGCCAATTGCCTAGTATCTTCCTATGAACCTATGATAACATCAAAACAGAAAGCAGCACATCAAGTACTACATCGGAAAAGTTTTAATCCCAACAGCAGAACTGGACTAAGTTTACACTTCCTCAGGTTTACAGAAAAATATTTTGCAATTAGCATGCCTTTTCACTTCACTGAAACACAAGAAATGAATAATTCAGTTACTCTGACTACTCAGCTCTTTTCCAAAGGGTTCACATTGTGGAGTTTAATACAAATTGCTTAAGGCTAAGCAGATCCTGATCACAGCCAAATTGTACCCTAAGCAGGGTAATGGACCAAGCCTCCCAGACAGGCCTGGGTATCATAACATAGTGTTTAAATGGCTCAGGGTGCATACTACTTTATTCTTTAAAACTGCCACAAAGACTTAGATTTAATTTAATTTTTATTCTAAATAACACAGGAATAGCTAGTTGCTAAACAAATAAAGCAACAAAAGAAACAAACATTTTATACTGAAAACAGATGCATCATGAGCAAAAGTAGCCTACTATTCACATTAAACTCATTCATTACACTCCCTACCTAATCCTACCTAACCTCCACTCCCACAAACCATCCTTAACATACAATAGGTATATGGCCAAAATCATAAAAATCATAAGCTATGTAGCACAGAAAATATCTCTCACTTGTAAGATACATCCTAATTTCAGCCCACAAACTCTCACTCCTAGCACTGTCATTCAACACTCTACTCACCTTCACACCACTCTACACCTCCTCAGAAAAGTTACAGACCTATGTATTACTATGGATTCACTTTATAATCTTGAAATACTGTAATATCGAATTTCAGTATCTCGAGACTATAAAGCCGAAAAACCAAAACACTGACACCCCAAAACCCCGAAAGTCAAAACAGCGAATGTAAACACGCCATACACCACACAAGACATACACCGGACTCCCCACATTACAACAAACAAACAAAACACACACAAACACAACAATACAAATAAATAAACCTACTCTACATCTAAGAAGGGGGGCAAGCACCCCTGCACCCTCCACCCCCCCCTACTTATATATACTAACTCCGAAGTCGCACCAAACATAAAAATACAGTAAACTCACCACTACACACTCTACAGTCCCCTCGCACACACAAACATCACAAATGTACAAACACCACCACTTTCAACAATTACACACTCATACTATTACCTACCTACCCTAACCCATACCTACAACTTCCGAACACACTCACATACACTCAAATCCTTACCCAATACCCATAAAACAATATTCACTTACCTGAATCTCCAACCATATCTACATACCAAACCATAAATCAGGCACACAGTACATCCCACGTCACATAGCGCACCACCACAACTGCGAATTCAACATTTCTGGATTCGTGATTATGGGGTTTTGTTATTTCCAAAGTTCGGCTTTATAGTCTCGAAATACTGATATTCCATATTTCAGTATTTAGAGATTATATATAAGAAACATTACTAAAAAAATTCATGACCTACAACCTCAAGCTATACTCACTAGACTTTGTCATTCTTACTGAAACATGGCTAAAACCTGACATTACAAATAATGAAATCTTGCCACCAGATTATAATATCTTATGTACTGACAGAAAAAATAAAAAGGGAGGCAGCATTGCCATTATGTTTAAAAATTAGCTTAATGTTGGAATCTTGGAACTATCCACTCCTATACTTGATAAAGCTGAAATTATCCTTACCAGACTAATAATTAACCCCTACAAATGCATAAATGTAATTGTCTACTACATCCCACCTGGTAATAACATACCTGTATTACAGAACTTACTACAATGGGCCTCTAATAAACTCTCACAGGAAATAATAATTATGGGTGACTTTAATACAGATTGGCAAACTTGTAACTCTAGCAATCCCACCAATTACATCAACCTCCATGGATATAATCAGTTAATGCAATCACCTACTAGAACTGATAAATCATCCAAAAGAGAGTCATTTCTAGACTGCATAATGATAAATAGACCAGCTGACTCATATCTTTCTGGCAGCCTACCAGACAGCCTTAGTGATCACCTACCAAATTTTATGCTAAAACAACAAACATACTAGGCTAAACCCACAACCTCCCAACTAATAAGAAATAACAGAAACTTTAACCCCTCTTACATTATCTCTTGTCTGAAAAACTGTAATTGGGAACCCCCTAAGACTCTCACCCTAAATGAAGCAGTTAGTCACTTTAACGCTACCTTTCTAGATATACTGAAGTCACATGTCCCTCCCAGAACTATCAGAATTAAATCAAAATTTGCTCCCTGGCTTAACAAAACATACTAGGTCACTTATTGAAAGCTAGCGATAATATCTGAGGTCACAAGACCAGACTAGCTAGTCAAGAGGAGAAGGTCAACACCTGCAACTCACTACATAGAACACACAGCCCTCCAAAACACCAACCATCGCAACCCACACACAGAAACACGACCCATAAACCCACCTTCATGGAGGCTCTCAATAAAAACTTACCCAAACAACAGAGACCCTCCTCCGAGACAGAAAGGCACTTGACCGCCAAAACACCAACCCCAGAACACATAGCTCACCACCACAGTGTGTCCCCTCAACCCAAGCCCTTAAGGCAAAACACTTTGCCCAATATACTAATCACAGGAGACTCAGTTGTGAGGCACACTGATGTCTCACTCACTAGGCAGAACAAGGAGAAGGTGACAGTCAGTTGTCTGTCAGGTGCTAGGATTCGCCACATAACACATACACTCAGGTCACTCCATAACAAGTACAAATATGACTCAATCATTGTTCATGTGGGTGTGAATCACCTGAGATGTACCTTGCTGGACTACATGAAAAGAGATGTGATGGAACTCTCGGATTATGTGGCCCAGGCAGGTATGACCCTAGCCCTGTGCAGTATTCTACCATCACCTAGAATGATACCACAGTACGAGCAGAAAC
The DNA here is from genome assembly GCF_019279795.1 of Protopterus annectens. Taxonomy (NCBI): domain Eukaryota; kingdom Metazoa; phylum Chordata; order Ceratodontiformes; family Protopteridae; genus Protopterus; species Protopterus annectens. The sequence goes on from NC_056739.1 coordinate 1,527,507,986, forward strand.
TGATCGACTTCAACAACTGGCTAAGTTTCTGGTGTCATTCTAAGGGGATCCAGTATCTGTCTGCCTGGGATGACATGATCAACAGACCTCGATGCTTTGCCAGAGACGGCCTGCATCTGTCACTTCTGGGATTCTGGGTACTTAGTGCCTTTTTTAGGCAGTGTTCCAAAGACCAAAATTCCATCGTAACAGCTACAAACAAATGCAATCTGAGGGACATGCCGTTCAATGCTAGAAGTCTAAATCTCAAGATGCACTCATTCAAAGCTCTCCTCAAAATGGAGAATGTCGACATTTGTGCTGTAACTAAGACCTGGTTTAAAGAGGCAGAAAGCACCCCTGCACTCCCAGGCTACAACTCATTCCATACCTTTTGGCCCCAGAATACAGATGCAACTTCCAAAGGCAGTGGTGTCTCCATATTCTTAAAGGATACGCACACCTCTAGACTGGTAGCCCAGCATATGCATCTGAGATACTTCAGGTACTTCTAACACTGGGTAAGATGGTGATACAAGTCATAGCCTGCTACAGAACCCCAAACATGTCCCTAGACTCTCACTCCAAGTTCCTAAGCACCCTGGAATCTATCAAGGTCCAACCCAATACTCTTATACTGGGTGACTTCAACTACCCTTCCATCAACTGGGAAAACTATTCAAGTACCAATGTTCAGGTCCAACGGTTTCTGGAATTTATAAATTCCAATGCCCTGGACCATCTTATACTGACCCCTATTAGAGGAAGCAACATCCTCGACCTGATTATCACCAACATGGGAGACAATTGCTGCACACCTATAGTCAATTCCTCCCTGGTTAAATCTGATAACAAACTGATCACCATGGAAATCTCCATCTCACCTACACCCCTTACTAAGGTGACCACCCTGAAAAACTTCTCTAAAGCCGAGTTTGGGCTCCTTAAAACAGAGGTAGCTAACTTCTCCGCACCCATGCCAAAGCAAAATAGCTGCATGACTGCCAAATCATACACCAATGCACTGTACGAGCATGTACACAAATGCATGGACCCTGCCATACCAAACAGAACTAAAACGCTCTCCTCCAAAAAAAGGAAGCCAATCTGGTGGTCTCCAGCCATCAATAAACTCTACAACAGAAGGAAGAAACTGTTGCAGAAAAAAATAAAGTCACAAGACTGGAAAACCTCCCTTATCAGTCTCAACAAAAAGCTGAGATCCCTTATCAAATCCTCTAAAGCCAGCTATGAAGGCAGAATTGCAGCTGACACCAAAAACAACCACAAAGCCTTCTATAGCTATATCAAAAACCTCAAAGGCAATAAACAGATTTGCTCTGAGTTATTGCACACTGGCACCTCCTTAACTGAGCCAATAGATAAAGCCAACATACTGGCCGACAGATTCAGTGCCAACTTTACCCCTCCCCCTCCCCCAAGGGCCCTTTCACAATACCAGAAGAAAGCCTGGTACCCACCATTTCTGTGGCACAGGTAAAAGCTGCATTGTCCAAAGCCTAGAAAACAGCATCCATGGGGCTTAATAATAACCCTGGCTGCATCCTACATGAGCTATAAAACGAACTGGCACCACATCTGTGTGCCCTGTTCAATCACAGCCTTACCTCAGGCAATGTCACTAATGAATGGTGCACTCCTACAGTAATCCTGCTCCATAAAGGGGGAGCAACTACAGACCCTGGGAACTATCACCCCATTAGCCTGACGAGTCTAGTATGCAGAGTTGTGGAGCGCATCAACATGGACCTGCTTAACAAAGATATAGGCAATCTCCAAACTCTTGCCCCCACACAATTTGGCTTTGTCAAGGGGAGATCCTGCCTGCTGATCCTGGTTGTGTATGAGGGTAAGGCATTGCATACTGCCTACCTCGACCTAGCCAAGGCCTTTTGTACCATTCCCCACTCAGGTATCAGTGATAAAGTCACCAAACTAGGCATCAATCCTTACATCACTAGGTGGGTTGCAAATTGGCTTACAGACAGGACCCACAGAGTGAAAGTTGCAGATTCCAAGTTAGACTGTCGACCAGTCATGAGTGGAGTCCCACAGAGCTCGGGCCTGGCCCCTCTCCTATTTGGCATCTAATTCTCAGAAGTCCAGGCCAACACAGACGGACTTTGGCTGACGAAGTTTGCTGATAACTGCAAGCTAGGAGTCATTATCAACTCCCCAAGTGATGCAGACATCATACGAAAGAACCTCTCTGAGACCAATGACCGATGCTGGAACCATGGCCTGAAGGTTAATGCCAAAAAATGTGTTACCATCCCCTTTGGAAAAAACTCATTTCCCATGAATTACCACATTGATGTGAGCCCACTGAACACTGAAAGGACCATAAGCAATCTGGGCACCCAAGTCGACAGCCACCTCACCTTCGACAACCACATTTCCACTGTGGTCAGAAAGTCTTTCTACGTGGCACATCTTATAACCAAAGGGTTTGCATCCAGGAAGCAAGAGTTCATCATCCCTCTCTACTTATCCCTCATTAGACCAATCATCGAATATAATGCCCTGTTTGGCATGTACCTGACCAGATACCTACAACAACTGGAGAGGCCACAAAAGTACCTCACAAAAAGGATCCTAGGCCTTAAAAACATGTCCTACATGGACAGACTCAAGAAACTTCAGCTGTTCTCAGTCTTTTATCATCCACTTAGAGGTGAACTCTGCTTGACTTACAAAGTCATGTCCGACCCAGCCCTACTTGAAATGCTAAACCTAAAAAAATCCCAATCCCCCTGCGCAACACGCTCCAGAGATCACAACCTCATTACCACAATTTACAGAACATGCTGGAGGGACAGGTTCTTCTCCCAAAGACTGCCCATACTCTGGAATAAGCTTCCCATTCATGTCAAGCAGAGCACCTAGCTGGCCCTCTTCAGGAGAAATCTTGAAGAGTGAATGGGTAACAGAAAGTTCACTCCAGGGATCATTCCAGTTGCCCTACTTGATAGGGGCACTGTGAACTAACATCGGGTGGCACGGTGCCTAGGCAATTTTTTGGGCTAGGCTTGTAAAGGCTCCAGGGTCATTAGACTAGTACACTCCTATGAACCTATAAAGTAGATCTCAAGCCTCTAAAACAGTCATACCTAGAGCTAAGAAACAAAGCAAAGAAATCAGTTAAACTAGACAAGATCAATTACTATCATAATATACAAAAGAAGCATCTAAACAATCCTCAAAAATTCTGGTCAGCCATTAACAACATTCTTCTACCTGGGAAAGCTAGTACACCTTCCCCAACCTCAAATTCCCCATTAAATATAGCCACCCAAGTCAACAAATATTTCACTGAATCCATTCTGGCCCTAGTTTGCCCACAGCCATGCCACACTCCCATAGAACCAACTAAACCTAACAATACCTACAACAGCTTCACCCTATAACCCATTCCTATGGACACAATTTAAAAACTTCTAAAAAAATCTAAAACCCACAACATTAGCTGCAGACAATTTACTTTCTGACTTTCTTGGGATTGCTGCTGACGCTATTGCCTACCCTGTAGCCGTACTTATAAATGTATATCTGAAAATCCAGTCCCTGATAACTGGAAAATATCCCATATAATCCCACTTCACAAAGGAGGTAATTCTAAAGAATTGACTAACTACCACCCCATTGCCATTCTCTCCCCCTATCCAAAATCCTAGAGAGGTGTATTCATACTCAAGTCATGGAATACCTAAATACTCACAAACTTCTGTCCAGTACACAACACGGATTGCAGCCTTTTCATACCACCACCACTGCCCTAATGTGATTTACAGACATAGTCAATAACCATAGAAGCAATGGAAAATTTGTATCTGCCCTCTTTCTGGACCTCTCCAAGGCATTCGGTATGGTTGCACATGAGAAACTTATTAAGGGTCTCTCCGATCTAAATCTCAGTGAAAATACAATTTCCTGGTTCCAAAGCTCTCTATCAGGTAGACAGCAAGCAATGCAATGGCAGAAAGACCTCTCCCCTCTACTTCCAGTTACAATAGGTGTTCCCCAAGGCTCCATCTTTGGGTTCCTACTATCCTCTGTTTTCACTAACAACCTTCATACCTCTACACTACATCCTACTGTCATACAATACACAGATGATTCCACTTTAATGTGTGCTGCTTCCTCCCTTCAAGATCTTCATTCACTAACATAGGCTTCCTTTCTCTTTGTTGAATCTTGGCTCTCTAATTCACTGCTTATTCTAAACCATAATAAAACTAATCTGCTACTCTTCCACCCAACTAGATATACTCCATCCCCTCCCCCTTTTAACATCACATCTAAAAATGACATCATTATCTCTCCCATCACCCACACTAAATTACTTGGGGTCGAAATTGATTGCAATTTGAGATTTGAGATTTACATCTCCCAAATCATAAAGAAGGTCCACAAAAAAGTGAGCATCCTATACAGAAATAAGCAATTTCTTACAAGAGCTACTAAAGATACAACCACACGCACATTGCAAAACTTGACTCATACTATAATAAAATTGCTAGATTTGCCACAGATACTCCCTATAGATCCCACCACTGTATAGCTCTAAAACAACTTAAATGACTAGAACTATGGTATACCACAACTCCTCTTGTATAACCAAATTAGTCTTGTCCATAAAATTCTATATTACAGTAAACTCTCAGTTAACCGGTACACATGAGGATTGGTAAATGCCGGATAACTGTAGTTTCTGGTTGCTTGAGAGTTACTATTAAAAATAGGCCTGACACTATACCATATACTATTTATTTGTTGTTCTCAAGTGGGGAGAGGGGGAATTTATTCATATTTTCCTTTTTAAAACTCTAAAACTCTAAAAACCTAAGGTAAGTTTCTGCAGGGGGGGGGGGGGGCTGAAAGTGTAACACATGAAAATTGCACTGTATTTCTTAGATTTTTTATTGTTTTTTTGGTTGCTTGAGAGTGCAAGTTGCTTGAGTTCTAGTTAACTGAGAGTTTACTGTACCCCCCAAAATACCCAGCTCTAAAAACCTAATTCATCCCTACACCAGTAATAGAGAGTTACGCTCCAAAAACAAACTCCTCCTGGACATAAATCCAATAATACAGCAGGTGACTCCCTTTTCTCAAACTTCATAAGTAAAAAGTGGAATTCTTTACCACCCCCCAACTTAACAAATACAACCTCGATTACACAATTCAAAAAATCTCTAAAAGTGCACCTCACCGATACATGGCTCTGCTCTTGTGCTACACCTGACTAGCACCAATCAGCAACACAGCAACTTTATGTCTATATCTGTCGTTTTCCCTGATGTAGGTAATACAGGGTAAGTGTTAAAGTTCTCAGATCTTTGATATGTAAGACTGACTATTCTCACACCTCCAGATTCTAGGTTCCTTCCCTTACTAGTTAACTGTTTATTACAATTACCATCAACACTGGTATTCTTGTAAAAGCTTCCTATTCATTATGCCTTTCTGTAAATTGTAAAACTGTAAATATTTGCTTCTATGTATGTTTTTATGAATGTCTTCATTACTGTAACAATTATTGTTCAGCTGTATTTCTTGTTATGAATGCTTTCACTTATTGTAATAACCATTGTTCATAATCATGGAGCTTTTCTCCCCAGCCCTCCACTGAAAAAGGACTTGTGTCCATTTGGACTTTCCAAGTAATCAAATGCAAAATAAATAAATAAATACATTTTTAAGTGCAGTCAAGAAGGCATTAAACCAAAGACATTTGGCTAGAGACAATTATAAGTGTGTATGCAGTTTCCAAAGTCATCATGAAATTACAAACTTTCAAGTGAGCAGAAAATTCCCCAGATCTGTGAGGGTCTGGGGGCAGTCTCTCCCACAAAAAAAAAAAAGAACAATGGTGCTAGAAAATCTGTCATCTCTGAGAAGTTAAACATAAAAATAAAGACAAATTATGCCCCTCTAAACTATTGACTTACAAAGTATTGCTGCTACTAAAACCAGATCAGAAAGGAGACCATAAACTGTAAGTGCACATGTTCCCACCCCTCAAAACTATGAGATACATTAATTCTCTGCAGATGACATTTACTGGGACCACTTTACAAATGGGATCTGAAGCTGGGGAAACACTTTATATGCTCGAAATCCTGAAATATTGAATTTCAGAATCTCGAGCCCATAAAGTGGAATGGCTAAAACATCTGTGATGACCGTGCCCTGACCCAGCAATCAAGGAGCCTCAATCCTCACCATTAACACCAGGGAGGTTGTCTCCTAGAAGAGAGGAAATTTTAACTAATACATACAGTAAAAAGTGCACACAGAGATCACAGTCAGTCTGGGGTTGGTTGCTCCCTTGCTCACCAGGTCCCCAATAAGACTCCCCACTGGCACAGCTATAGAGTCCAGGTCTCAGCCTAGCCGGGCAAGCTAAAACCTCCAGTACCCTCTCTGTCCAACCAGTGCTTTGTGTCCCTGCTCAAGTAGCTGACACAACACACACACTTTGAGATAAGTATTTATACAACTTCACAGACACTCCTGGGAAAGGCTGACACAGATTCTCCAGCTGTGCCCCTTTACACAGACCATATGGTAGTAATTACTGCCACCACCCAGCTAATAATATCAGCTACTAAAAGGCCCTTAAAAGGGTGTCCAATTATTACTGTGCAATATTATTATCCAATGATAATGTGACTATTCAGTCTAGGCTTATTGGAAGGGCTTAGACAGTAAACTCTATAAATATATAATGTACTCTAGAGCTTATCTCTACACAAACCAGCCACAGGTAAATGTTTTTAAAATATTTAATAATAATAAATAATTAAAACACAAGACAAAACTACTACCACAGAGATATCTAAGAGTTCAGAGATCACACAGTAACTTAAAATAATACAGTAGGACAGGTCTGATTTCAAAGAAAAATACCTAATTAATCTTTACTAGCTTTAACTATTCCTACAAGAAATCACAGTGCTAAAACTTACATGTGAGCTTAGGCAGAGTGCTGAGTTAGATATCCAAGATCAAAATGCGCCCCAGTCTCTTGTGAGAAAACAGTATTTAGACATTACTAACAAACATGTCTGCTGGTCCCTTCCAAATTACATCATGTTGACACTTAGGTTTTCCCAGGCAAACAAACTGCATTATTTAGCAATCTAACACCTGCTCAAAAACTTAAAATACAAGACATTTCACATATATACTCTAACAGAAACCAGGGCACTAAAGCACCATCCACATGTAAATTCTGGTCATAAACTTTAGCCTTAAAACAATGGGCATGAAACCTTCATCCAGACTCACTGGAGCCGAATTCTAACATGAAAGGGTCACAACATGCTTCACTGGGCCAGTAGAGTGCAATGTTGTCACATACTTTGCAGTTCCACATTTCACAGTATTCTTTTACACTCAAGAAAACATGCCTGTATTTTACATTTATTTACAAATGCCAGAATTATATATCAATTCTATTTGACTAGGCTGGCAGCCTTTGCCCATCTCTCCCCAATCGTCACATCTCTTGCCCCCCTGGGGAACTCAAGCAAGTTTTTCAAGTGCCCCTTGAGAAACATTGTTTGAGAGTGTCAGGTCTATCTGGGTATACCTCACCCCATTCCCTGTCTTGACAGCCCATCTGCATTGGCATTGCTACTCTCACTATGGTGCTGCACTGACATATCATATGCTTGCAACCCCAGACTCCATCTTAGCAACTTGGCATTTTGCTGACTGGCTCTGTTTAATTATGTTACAGGGGTGTGATCTGTCATCACAGTGAATTTTCTTCCATACAGATAAGGCTGAAGTTTTTGTAGTGTCCACACTATGGCTAGACATTCCTTTTCTATCACTGCATAGCATTCCTCCCTGGGTTGGAGCCTATGACTGAGATAAACCACTGGGTGCTTTTCTCCCTCTGAAGAAATCTGGCTAAGTACAGCCCCCACCCCATAGTTTGAAGCATCCACCTGCACAACAAAGTCTTTGCTGTAGTCTGGACTGGCTAACACAGAGGGTCCTCCCAAAGCTTCCTTAAGCTTCTGAAATGCCTGCTCACATGCTGAGGTCCACACTACCTTATCTGGCCTGTTCTTCCTTGTCAGGTCTGTGAGGGGAGCAGCTATGGTACTATAATTGGGAACGAACTTTCTGTAGTACCCTGCTGTTGCTAAGAATGCCCTCACCTGCTTTTTGGTAACAGGTGCAGGCCATGCCTGAATGGCTTCCAATATGGCAGGTTCTGGCCTTATTTTACCACTCCCCACTCTATATCCTAGGTAGGAGACCTCTGCCATATCCACCTGACATTTGCTCGGCTTAATGGTCAACCCTGCCCTCTGTAGTCTGCTCAACACCTCGCTGACATGCTGAAGGTGCTCTTGCCAGGAATGGCTGTAGACATCAGTATCATCTATGTAAGCAAGGGCAAACATTCCTGCTCCTGCTAATGATCTACCAGCCTCTGGAAAGTTGCTGGGGCATTCTTCATCCCAAAGGGCATCTTTGTGAACTCATACAAACTAAAAGGAGTCACAAAGGCTGACTTCTCAGTAGCACTGGGAGTCAAGGGTACCTGCCAGTAACCCTTGGTAAGATGAATGGTTGTAAGATACTTAGCCCCATCCAGCTGCTCTAGGCCTCATCTGTCCTAGGCATGGGGTAAGCATCTGTCTCTGTGTGACTATTTAATTTCCTGTAATCCACACAGAACCTGGTGCTGCCATCCTTCTTTGGCACCAGTACCACTGGTGAGGCCCAGGGACTGTTGGACTCTTGAATCACCCCTAGTTCCAACATCTTCTGTACCTCTTCCCTCAGAGTCTGTTTGACTCTCTCAGGCACCCTTTAAGGGGCCTGCCTGATAGACCTTTGGGGTCCTGTATCCACCTGGTGCTGCACCAGGTGGGTGCTTCCTGGTTTCCTGGTGAACATGCCCCCAAACTCTTGCAACACAGCTTGGATTTCTCAAACCTGGGTAGGAAATAGCTGCTGGGACATTGCTACCCATTGCACCGAGGTGTCAGCCTGAGCCTCACTGAGGAGATCAATCACAAGATCTCCTTCAGACTCCTCCTGCAATCCACTGCAAATGCTCAGCACAAGGGCCTCCCTATCATGGTAAGGTTTCATCATGTTAACATGGTACAACTTGTTTCCCCTGCCATCTACCTAGCACTTCCACCATGTAGTTAACCTCACTTACCTTTCTTACCACCTTGTAGGGTCCCTCCCAAGCTGCTTGCAACTTGTGTCTGACAGGAATGAGAACCATCACCTGCTGCCCTACAGCATATTCTCTATCTCGAGCATTCCTGTCATACCATACCTTTTTCTGCTGTTGGGCTTCTACCAGGTTCTCCTGGACCAGGCCCATGAGTTCCCTGAGCCTTGTCCTGAGGTTCAGGACATATGCCACAACAGACTCCTTGTGAGACTCACATTCACCTTCCCACTCATCTCAAATTAAATCTAGAGATCCCCTCACCCTATGTCCATACTGCAACTCAAAGGGTGAAAAAACTGTGGATTCCTGGGGAAGCAAACAACAGATGGAGCAAATATTTGTCCCACTACCTCTTAAACTGATCTGCAAATGCCCATAGCATAGACTTTATTGTAGAGTTTAACCTCTCAACAAGACCATTAGTCTGGGGATGGTAGAGGATGTTCTTCATGTCCTACACCCCACAGGACTTCCACAGACAAGCCAGCAGGTCTGACATAAAATTGGCGCCTCTGTCAGACAGTATTTCCTTTGGGAAACCTACCCTGCTGAACATCTCTAGCAAAACATGTGCCACCTTCTCTGCCTCAATGGAGGACAAAACCACTGACTCAGGGTATCCTGTAGCATAATTAACAATCACTAGGATATACTTTTTCCCTGTGGAGCTTGGGGTACTCAGAGGACCCACAATATCCATAGCTACCCTCTGAAATGGCTCCTCAATCACAGGCAAAGGCATCAAAGAACTCTCTCCTTGTCTCCTGCCTTGCCTACCTTTTGGCACTGCTCACAGGTCCTGCAGTACCCTGTTACATCTCTGGAAATTCCAGGCCAATAGAAGTTTTACATAATACTCCTCTTTGTACATTTTATGCCCATATGACCTGCAAAGGGAATATCATGGGCTATGTCTAGAAGCGCAAGATGGTAAGCTCTAGGCACTACCAACTGCTGTACTCTCTCACCTTCTAGCCCTCTGTCAGGGGTCCACTCTCTGTAAAGTAACCCTTTGTTCCAGTATACAGATTCACCCTTCCCTTGAGAATCAGGTGCCTCCCTAGCTACCTGTGTCAGGCCTTGCAATGTAGGATCTGAGAGCTGAGCCTGTCTCAAGTCTCTCCTTGTAACCCTTCCCAGCTCCCCTTCCACAGGACGTCTGGCATCCTCTGACAGTGGTGCCTCACTGTCAGCCTGGGTACTACTACTCACCTCTACCTTTGCAGTTACCCTGTCCAAGGGAACATCAGTAACCACAAGCAGCTGTGGCTCACATTCAGTTTCACTGCTATAGCGTAGCTCACTCCCTGAAGTAACCACCTCAGCAGTCCTGGCTGCAAGTATGCAGTCTGTCTGGGTCTCCCCCAGGCTACCAGATCCACATGCTTGTCTCCTAGCCTCACTGCATGTAACTGCATGAGTACATAGTACTGCCTCATCCAAATCCTTCCCTCTCAGAACATCTGCAGGATGGTAGTTCCATACCCCTGTTGTCTCAAGACAACCTACTATTGGCATTTTGTCTTTACCACTTACTGGCTCCCTCACCTTTGGTTCCCCGCCTTGCCTCCATGGACACCTGTATGCCACATTGCCCCACTGGTTGCATTCAAAACATTTCACCCTAGGTTCTGGATGTGTACCTGGACTAGTGGCTTCACTTGCTACTGGCGGATTCTGTTGGGGCAGTCTGTGCTGCCCATCATGGGTTCCTTTAGACCCATGAGCAGTACTGGGGGTAACCTTCCTTTGCAGGGCTCCCCTGCTGGCCAGGTATAGGTCTCCCTTCTTCCCCAACTCCTCTGAATTAACACAGTCTATCAGCTAACCAGATCCTTACGTCCTCAGGCAAAGTGCTAAGGGCTTGTTTCCTTACCAAAAGGTCTGCCAGCCCTTCAAAAGTGGTGATCTGGCATCCACTCACCCAGCTATGAAAATAAGTGCTCAGTTCAGCAACATATTCACATACATTTTCATCTGCCTTGCGTCTATGCTCATGAAACCTTTTCCTATATATTTCAGGTGTTAGCTTAAAACATTCCAAATGTCTTTTTACAGCAGTATAATCAAAACAGTCAGTGGCATGCATTTTTGCTTTACCATGGAGTAAGGGTGTGAGGAACCGTACCCAGAGCCTTTGGTCAACATCATACTGTTTACATACCTGCTCAAACATATGAATGAAGCTATCAAAATTATCCCCCTCTTTAAACTGTGGAAGAAATTTACTGATCTTTTATACTTCTGGGGTCCAGTTACTCCCTTCCCCATTACCTCCATGACTCTGGTGAAGAGTCAGCATTTCTCTCTCATGCCTTTTCTGCCATTCATTTTCCTCAGCTTGTAGACTCCTCATTTTCTCAGCTGCTTCAAGTTCTATATGCCTGGCCTCCAACTCAAGTCTCTTTAGCTCCAGCTGAATTTTTACGTTCGCTGCAGAAGGGTTGAGCTGTCCATTCTCCAAGAATATTGTATCTCCACTGTCAGTCTGATTGTCCTCCAAGCTGCTGTTTTCTTATGCAGCTGTAACCAAGGCTGCAATCAGGTCTGCCTTAGGTTTCCATGCACCAGCCCCCTAGCCTGGCACATCTCCGCCAGCTGGCTCCTTATCAGCTTTCCATACTCTCCTGCTGACATGCTGCCTGCTCACCCTGACTAACACTAAGCTAACAAAAGAAATAAAACAATTGTGATCTGAACTCTGAGTATACACTGCATGGCTGTTTTAGAGTACAAAACCCTTTTACAAATCACTGTACATAAGCTAGAGGAATTCACTCTACCCACACCACTACAAGCCAATTAGTATGTGAAGTAGATCCCACCACTGCCACCACTTGTGATGACCATGCCCTGGCCCAGCAATCAAGGAGCCTCAATCCTCACCACTAACACCAGGGAGGTTATCTCCTAGAAGACAGGAAAGGATAACTAATGCACACAGAGATCACAGTCAGTCTGGGGTTGGTTGCTCCCTTGCTCACTAGGTCCCCAATAAGACTCCCCACTGGCACAGCTATAAGGTCCACGTCTCAGCCTAGCTGGGCAAGCTAAAACCTCCAGTACCCTCTCTGTCGAACCAGTGCTTCGTGTCCCTGCCCAAGTAGCTGACACAACACACACACACACTTTGAGATAAGTATTTATACAACTTCACAGGCACTCCTGGGAAAGGCTAACACAGATTCTCCAGCTGTGCCCCTTTACCTAGACCATACGGTAGTAATCCCTGCCACCACCCAGCTAATAATATCAGCTGCTAAAAGGCCCTTAAAAAGGTGTCCAGTTATTACTGTGCAATATTATTATCCAATGGTACTGTGACTATTCGGTCTAGGCTTATTGGAAGGGCTTAGACAGCAAACTCTATAAATATATAATGCACTCTAGAGCTTATCTCTACAAAAACCAGCCACAGGTAAAGGATTTTAAAATATTTAACAATAAATAATTAAAACACAAGGCAAAGCTACTACACCACAGAGCTATCTAAGAGTTCAGAGATCACACAGAAACTTAAAATAATACAGTAGGACAGGTCTGATTTCAAAGAAAAATACCTAATTAATCTTTACTAGCTTTAACTATTCCTACAAGAAATCACAGTGCTAAAACTTACATGTGAGCTTAGGCAGAGTGCTGAGTTAGAAATCCAAGATCAAAATGCTCCCCAGTCTCTTGTGAGAAAACAGTATTTAAACATTAGTAACAACAATGAGGCAACAGGATACTGGAACAACACACAGCTCGATATCTAAATAGGCATCCACCATGAATAAAGAAGTATAAAAGCTTTTATTCATGAATGAACAGGCAAGCGCTTTCACCCATATAAGGCTTCATCAAACCATGAAAAATCATTATGAGTCACCTCAATTTATACTGAAAATGGAGGGAAAACCAAAATCAATTAATTCTTAAAGATACATGGTAAAAACTATACAAATTTCATAGTGCATGAACATATATAAAAAACATACAAGAGATATACCCATAACTAATCATGTACACATCTAAAGCAATAAAATCTATGTACATGTCTTAAATAATTAAATATATTAAAAATATATTAAAAACGTATGTAATACATATAAAAAAAAAAAATATATATATATATATATATATATAAACATATATATATATATATATATATATATATATATATATATATATACAAGAGTATACTAATGTTATAACACAACACTTTCAGGTCCTCAATCCCCTGGATTTTAAAATGGGTTTGAGGGATACTTTTTCATTCAACCCAGGGTACTGGTCCGACCTAAGTTTCACAGTCCATCTAATCTCATGTGTTTCAGTTACATTCCTAAAGTCTCCCCCTCATAAGTTAGGATGGATCACTTCCATGACCATATATTTAAACCAATGGTTCTCATCAGTATCCAATACCTGTTTAGCGAGTGCATTTATCGTTGACTTCATTCTAACTTGATACAAGTGTTCATGTACCCTGTCTCTTAATCGTCTATCTGTCTTACCCACATAGAACATATGACAGGAGACACAGTATGCAAGATAGACCACATGTTCTGTCTTACAACTAGCAGAAACTCTAAATCGAAACCTGAAGTTAGTCAGGGTGTGTGTGTGTGAATGCACTATCTGTCTCTATATAATTGCAGAAATTGTATTGATTACATGGAAAGGTACCCTTATTCCCAGGCTCAACAGCCCCGCAATTGACTCTAGGATAACATAAAAATCTTCTCAAATTGGGTTTATTCTTGTATACAAATTGTGGGGTTTCACCAACAAAGTCTTTGATGTCTGGATCTACCAGAAAAACTCCCCAGTGCTTCCTAATGACATCCTTAAGTAAGCCTACATCCTCAGTGTAGAACATAGGTACCCTAACAACTGCAGGCTTATCCATGGGACCTGGCTCCACATTCCCTGCAACATCAGAAAAATATGGTGTAGCTACATCCTTTCTGAGATCAGTAAGGTGGGCCATCCCGCCCTCAATTTCTCTAGTACCATAGGCTCTAGCACCCAGCCTAGATCTCAACTCATCTAGTTCCTTCCTATAACCACCATCTGTGGGGTTGCCGAAGATTCATAAAAATGCTATGCTCCCACCCATGAGACCTATTGTCTCAGGGAGGGGGTGGCCCATCGAATCCTTTTCTTTGTATATTGAGAAAAGGTTACGACCAGTAGTCGATGTCAATCAATATATTTTAAGGGACACCAAGCAGTTTCTGTTAGATTTATATGCTTCTATGAAGACAGTACCCTTGGATTCAGAATATATATCTGTTACGATGGACGTTCAGTCCCTCGTCACCATTATTCCCAGCAGATAAGGGGTTGAGATGGTGCATGAGTTTCTAACCCTGACCACAGAATATAGTAGGTCCTCCACTGATTTGTTATGTCTTTTTTTAGAGGTGGTCTTGGAGAATAACTTTTTTATGTATGGCACAGAATTTTATTTAGAATGAGATGGCGTAGGGTTCAGGCACCTAGGCAGTGAGACATTTCCCTGTGGTACATTTGACTGGGGACACATGGCTGAAGTGACAGTTAGCTGCAGAGAAATATGGCTGTTGGCACATTCCCTGTCAGCAAAGAGAAGAATGTGTTGCCATGCCCACAACTTCAAAAGCCAAAGTCACCGGGGGAAAACAATGTCCATGGTCCCCAAGGAAACATGAGACAGCAGGTAATATGGCAGGCATCAGCAGCAGGCTGGCCAGAGGGCATGTCAGTGGCAGTACAAATGCAGTGCACAATGGGCAGTACTTTTATTATCGGTGTGTGTGGACCATTACCCCCTTTACATTCTCTAGGGAACATTACCTAAAACGCATACTGGAGCATAAATGTGACTACATTATCCTGCAGGATTTCCTCTATGCTGTAGTACACTTCTGCATGTTGTAGTTACACAAGTATGTACTCTACACTGAGCACAACACTCATTACTTCTTCTGCCTCCATGCATTTGGTTATAAAAGCTGTGAGCATGGCAGTATGTGCTTCTCTCTGCCCACAGGGAATTTGCAAACAGCCATATTTCTCTGCAGCTGACTATCACTTCAGTCATGTGTCCCCAGTCAAATGTGCCACAGGGAAATGTCTTGCTGGCTAGGCACCTGAACCCGATGGCGTAGCTATGGGCACATCATGTGCCAATAGCTTCGCCAACCTTTTTATGGCTGCTTGGGAAAGAGAGATTTTGTTTCAGTTAAATGGTTTTATAAATCATGTCCTTTTTTGTAAGTGTTTCGTGGATGATTTGTTTTTTGTTTGGAGAGGCACTCAAGATGAATTTTTATGTTTCTTTGAACAGACTAATAACTCCTATGACTAAATGAAGTTTAGTTTTGAATGTACCCCTCATAGGATATCTTTTTTAGATGTTTATCTTCAGAGGTTGGATAGTGGTTTAATCAACACAGGTGATCACAGGAAGTCATGCCACTGTAATGCCCTCTTACATAGGCATAGCATGCACCTGGGGTATGTATTTGCAAATGTAGTTAAAGGTCAAGCTGTTAGGGTGTCTCGATATAACCCCACAGATGGTGGTTCTAGGAAGGAATTGGATGAGTTGAGATCTAGGCTGGGTTTTAGAGCCTAAGGTACTAGAGAAATTGAGGGTGGGATGGCCCACCTTACTGATCTCAGAAAGGATGTAGCTGCACCATATTTTTCTGATGCTGCAGGGAATGTGGAGCCAGGTCCCATGGATAAGCCTGCAGTTGTTAGGGTACCTATGTTCTACACTGAGGATGTAGGATTACTTAAGAATGTAATTAGGAAGCATTGGGGAATTCTTGTGGTAGATCCAGACATCAAAGACTTTGTTGGTGAAACCCCACAATTTGTATACAAGAATAAACCCAATTTGAGAAGAGTTTTATGTTATCCTAGAGTCAATTGTGGGGCTGCTGTGCCCGGGAATGAGGGTACCTTTCCATGTAATCAATACAATTTCTGCAATTATATAGACACAGATAGTGCATTCACATACCCCCTGACTAACTTCAGGTTTCGACTTAGAGTTTCTGCTAGTTGTAAGACAGAACATGAGGTCTATCTTGCATACTGCGTCTCCTGTCATATGTTCTGTGTGGGTAAGATGGATAGATGATTAAGAGACAGGGTACGTGAACACATATCAAGTTAGGATGAAGTCCACAATAAATGCACTCTCTAAACACATATTGGATACTGATAAGAACCATTGGTTCAAATTTATGGTCACGAAAGTGATCCATCCTTACTTACGAGGGGGAAACATTAGGAATGTAACTGAAACACATGAGATTAGATGGATTGTGAAACTTAGGGTGGACCAGTACCCTGGACTGAATGATAAAGTATGCCTCAAACCCATTTTAAAATCCAGGGGACTGAGGACCTGAAAGTGTTGTGTTATAACATTAGTATATTCTTGTATATATATGTTTTTATATACATATATATTTTTTATATGTATTACAAAAGTTTTTAATACATTTTTTATATATTTCATTATTTAAGATGTACATATATTTTGTTGCTTTAGATGTGCACACGATTAGTTATGGATATATCTCTTGTATATTTTTTATATATGTTCATGAACTATGAAATTTGTATAGTTTTTACCATGTATCTTTAAGAATTAATTGATTTTGGTTTTCCCTCCATTTTCGGTATAAATTGAGGTGACTCATAGTGATTTTTCATGGTCTGATGAAGCCCCATATGGGTGAAAGCGCTTGCCTGTTCATTCATGAATAAAAGCTTTTATACTTCTTTATTTGTGGTGGATGCCTATTTGGATATTGAGCTGTGTGTTGTTCCAGTATCCTGTTGCCTCATTGTTGTTACTATTATTTGGATTTCTGGTGGACACTGGGACATTAACTCTCCGTGAGTTGTTTCTATTCTTAGTATTTAAACATTACTAACAAACATGCCTGCTGGGTCCCTCCCAAATAACATATTTGTTGACACTTAGGCTTTCCCAGGCAAACAAACTGCATTATTTAGCAATCTAACACCTGCTCAAAAACTTACAACAATACAAGACATTTCACATATATAACAGAAACCAGAGCAGTAAAGCACTATCCACGTGTAAATTCTGGTCATAAACTTTAGCCTTAAAGCAATGGGCATGAAACCTTCATCCAGACTTACTGGAGCCGAGTTCTAACATGAAAGGGTCACAACATGCTTCACTGGGCCAGTAGAGTGCAATGTTGTCACATATTTTGCAGTTCCACATTTCACAGTATTCTTTTGCACTTAAGAAAACATGCCTGTATTTTACATTTATTTACAAATGCCAGAATTATATATCAAATTCTATTTGACTAGGCTGGCAGCCTTTGCTCATCTCTCCCAAATCGTCACATCATCGAACACCCAGAAGAGCGAAATTCAAAATCGCGCATTTCGGAGATGTTGAATTAGCGGTTCTGGTGTTGCGCTGTGTTTATGGATTCTGGTAAGTGTTTATGTTTTAAGGGTTTTGGGTAGGGGCTGTAGTGTGTGTTAGTGTGTTTTCTTACTGTGGTGTGTGTGTGTGAGGGTCATGTAGCTTGTGTGGTGGTGTTTCGTGTGTTTGTGTATGCAGTGCGACCTTAGAGTTAGTATATTTAAGTAGGGGGGGTGTGGGGGTGCAGTCCCCCACATGGGGGGTGCAACCTCCCTTGCTTGTACGTAGGATTGGGTTGTGTGTTTATTTTTGGGAAGGAAGGTGTGTGTATGTGTATGAGTATGTGTGTGGTGTGTGTGTAGCATAGAAGTCGCGATTTTGAATTTCGCGCTTCTGGGTGTTTGATGTTTTAGCCTTTCCACTTTATGGGCTCAAGATTCTGAAATTTGATATTTCTGCATTTCGAGCATATAAAGTGAATCTGAGGCTGGACATACATGCTCACAGAAAATGCAGTATTTTGTGACATCACCTCAAATATATGTGTGAGGCTGAGATATGTTAATATATTCAGAATACTAAAGCTAAACTCTTAGTGTTAGCCTCAGCCAATGACCACAGATGTACACAAACAAAAAAAAAAATGCCAGTATGGCACTTCTCATCAGACTGCTTGAGGGGTAGAACTATTTATTAAATAATGCTATTTAAATGACGTAAATACATTAATACTGCATACAAAATCACCACATAATACTTTTTTCAGTTTCTGAGCATAGTGATGCTTTAAATAAGGATTACTTGTTTCTCAACTGCAGTACCCACCTACATGCAGATTTAAACCTCAGCCTTGTCAACACACAAATATAAAAAATCATCTGCTACTCCCACCTAACTTCCCTGGTCTTCTAGATTCCTTCCACATATATAATAAATTAAATAGATGGTCTTTACCAATCAATTGGATCAAACAAACTTTCTGATTCAGACCAAAACAGCTGAGTAAGGGGCATGAAATTAAAATTATCTGTAGAGCTGATACAGAATAAGTACACTGTTCTTACCCTAGTGTCCAGGGGAATTTATTGTTGTTATTTAGGCCATATTATCTACAATACCCACTATTAATGAAGCTTCCAATATCTTCACTAATCTGTTAATTAGTATACTGAAAAGTTAAGCATCTAGAGGGAAAACTCAGAATAAAGCAACCGTTATGGATAAATGTTACTGTCAAGCAATCTGTATCAATGGACATCTGCAGAGGACAATTACAAGACAGAGGGCTGAACATTGTAAAATCTTTACTTTGAATATCGGACAAATGTCACCAGTAAATCATACTACTTAAACAGAATTGCTATAAAAATATGGAAATTTCTTTTAAGGGCATAAGTTTGCTGAGGATAAGCAACAACATCACATGTAATCTATTCTCCCCCAAAGCACATAAAGACACAGTAAATCCTCTTAAGCTCATGTGTCTCCATTTATTGAAAAATTCACTTAGTTTCTCTCTATACATGTATTTCACAATGTAAGGAAATCACATGACACCTTTTTTATAACTGCAAATAACATCAGGCAAAATAGTGACACACCATCTCTCTAAAATAAAGTACTACACTGTGGCATCAACTAATAATTTCCCATCTTGTTTTACAAGACAAATGGGATTCTATTATTGTTCTGCCTCTTATTATTCTAATCTACAGACAAGTACAACTATGTTTTTGGAAGGAGGGGAAATAAAGTATATCAGTTCCATAACCAAAGAGACCAGTCCAACTACAAGTCAGTCAGCATTTTGAGCTCACTGGCCAAAATGCTAGAAACATATTCCACCAAGATGTGAGCAGTTTTATCTCAAGAAAAACAACATTCTGTCAAATCTTAGCATGGATTAAGGCCAGGTCATAGAATTGAGACAGACTTTGGTAAATTGACTGACTGTATTTCTGCATGTATGGACACTGGTCACAGTGATGCAGCCATATATTTAGATTATTTGAAGGCAATTGAAACAGCTGCATACTGTGGTGGTGGTGCTGCGGTAGCATTGTTGCCTCACAGTAAAACGTTGTCCTGTTCGATTCTCAGCTAGAGCGTCTTCTGTGTGGAGACATGCGTGAATGGGCGTACCTTCGTTGAAGATTGTGCGTCAGGGCTGGCAACTCGGCACGTAAAAATCTACTGCCAATCATTAGCGGACCGGAGTTCTGCTGTGGCGACCCCTAACCGGGAAAAGCCAAAAGTCACAACAACATTAACTACTTGAAAGATGGAAGTTTATCTCTGTCTCACTGGATTGGTTCCATAGCTATATATCAGTGCACACAGTTAATAACATGATGGAAGTGCTTCTCATACCTATATGCTTTAAAACTGGAGTACAAAAATTGCCAGCCTTCAGTCATTTATATTTGTCTTTATTTATAAAATAAACAAGCAAGCATCACAGAGATGTCATGTTTATTTATTAAGCAGATAATTCAGTTGCCCTTTGCAATGCTGAGGCAAACATTTCCATATTCAAGATCTCTGACAGGCTTTAACTCCCTTGTAGTTGCATGTTGAATGATAGTAGGGTAATTTTATATTGGAAAAAACAAGTGGGATGTTTGGCAAACCCACTGTGAAAGATGACAGAACCTTCCACAAATATTAGATAAGTTGGAAAATACATTCAACCAAACAGCTCGGTGTGCAACAAACTCTTTTCTTTCTCCTTACCACTGCAGGGTTCTCAAAATGATTTAAAAGAAGGCTTTACCAGACTAACCTACACAATTCTACTCCTTTTTTCTCTTTAAACCTATCTGTAATCAATGTTGTATTGATCTTTCTTCCTTAGTCTCCTGATCGTATTTGTCCTCACATTTAGGAGTGCCTTCTGTTTTCAGCATACCACATACAAATACCCAAAACTTCTACCAAAATACATGACAGAGCCCTCAGTCACTGTCTCTTTACTAATTGGAATACTCTCCCCTATATGTTCATAATATACAAGCTCTCAGCTTTAAAAAAAAAAAACACTAAAAATTTGTCTTCAAAATACAAATTGTTCAGGTTGTTGCATTACCACTTAAATCAGAAGTGCTAATCTTCCCTATATATATTTTTTTAGCTATCAGTAATTATTTTGGCTTTTCACCACTGAATAACCATATATTATACTATATTTTTTATTTGAACTCATTTATTTTACTTCACATAGTGTTATATTTCCTTCTTTCTGCTCAACATATCTATTAATTCCTGATCTGTATCTTTAACCTTCCAGTGACCAGCTGCATTTCCATTAATTACATTAATCTTTCTATGTAATTGCCTCTTAAGTTTTCTTTCTGTTTTGCTATACTTACACACAGCTTTAACCCTCTGTATTCATAATGTTTGAAGAAACTATGGTCCAGAAAGCTTTAGGTGTTAATGAATTTAGTACAAAAAGGTTGGTAACATTTTCATCCTTGCCCTGTTATTACCTCAAGTATGCTCAGTCTAAAATCTAAAGTATTAACTTTTTATAAAACAGTTATAGGATTCACATTAATGTTGTTCTTGAATGTTTTTTCTATATGTAAATTGTATAGCTTTTACTGTTAACAGAGCATTTCTCTCAATATCCCCCACTGCAAGTGGTCTTTGCCCAGCACTGCCTAACCTAAACTGGGTCTACTTCTATACCTAAAACTTCATATAACCGAACTTCATTTTCGCGAGATGAAAATTGCAAAACCTGAAATATCCAAACAGCAATTTTTTCCCAGGGCAAGTAAACACTTGCCCAAACTTACACAATAAATAAAACCCACCTGCGCCCCCTCCACCCCCCTAACTGTATATATGAACTACGGGATAGCACTACGGTGAAGAAAAGGCATGGTGGACAAGGGTATTAAAGCTTTCACGATTTTCATCTTCCAAATATTAAGTTCAGTTATATCAGGTTTGAAGTTTAGAAGTAGATCCCCTAAACTACATAACACAACAGTAATCCCCCACACAAAGATTGGGGTCAACAGAACCAGGTAATTACAGACCTATAAACCTGCCTGGCCTCATTTAAAAGACTATGGAAATGATCATAATGGAATTAATAAATAATGACATAGGTAACCTACAAACATATGGCTTAAATCAGTTTGGATTCATCAAGGGCAGATCATACTTACAAAACACGAAAATTGTCACAACAAATAGCAAAAAGCCTGTTCCGAAAACAATAAAGGTCGTCCTCCCACACAAGTCCAGAAAGATAGAATCCACCAGCAAAAATATGAATAAATATATGATTTATTTTCACACCACACAAGTAAAATCTGAGCGCTTTCGTCTCCCTTCGGAGACTTCTTCAGAGATAAATTAAAACCACAAAACCCATCAATTTATATGCATTAACTAGTGGGCTGGTCCATAAATTAATTAGTAGGCACATTTCCATCATTTCCTTCTAAAAGTGAAATACACACTGTTTTCCATTGTGTGTAGATAACTGTTTTCTATACGGAGAACATTAAATACAGTCATTAAAATCAAAAACTGTGAAAGCAACTATATACAAATTTAGATTGGATATAAATATATTAAAATGTGTTACAATATGTTAGTTATGAATTACAATTAATATGCCTTATTATATTGTGAAGAAAAGAATGGAGAAACAGTATGCCATGTCAAAACTTTTAAAAAGAGAGAAAACTAGTAGCAAAATAATGGTAAACCATAGTGTCAACTCTTCAAAAAATTTAATGTGTATACATATGAATATATGTATACTCACATACAAGTATATGTGCACATATGTGTATTCCTACTTCCATAAATATGGATATCAATATATATCAATAAAATAAATTAAATTAATAAATTAATACATCTATACAGACAAATAAAAGGTATATAAAAAATTTATGTATATATATATATATATATATATATATATAAAAAATATATATATATAAAAAAGAAGATATACACATGTACCAATATATATGTACATTTTTTAGACAGGTGGATGTACTATATTATATTAAATTATTATATTATTAAATTATTAAATTATTATTATCAATAAATCAATCAATAAATAAATGTATAATTTTACAAAGAATATATTTATTTTTTCTTATCTTTTCTTCACAATATAATAAGGCATATTAATTGTAATTCATAACTAACATATTGTAACACATTTTAATATATTTATATCCAGTCTAAATTTGTATATAGTTGCTTTCACAGTTTTTGATTTTAATGACTATATTTAATGTTCTCCGTATAGAAAACAGTTATCTACACACAATGGAAAACAGTCCCCGGGATTCATGAAGCTCGGCGCAAGGCCGGTGTAAGGCCTGCACCGGCGGTGCAGTGGATAGTCGGCGTAGTAGCGCCATATGCATAGTAATGACTGCGCGCCGCAACCACAGACACGTGCGTAGGTTACGTGAGCGAGCTCAAGTAGGATGCGTCCGGAGGCGTGGCTAAGCTGGCAGGCGATGAGCAACCTAAAGTGCTGATTTCCACAGGCCGCCCATAATAGTAATGGCACCAGCCAGGGCCCGTGCAGAATAAAACACACGCAGAGTATGCAACATAGTACCCGTCCCAACAAAACGGAGAAACAAACACAACCCATGAAGCCCTAAGTGAACCCGTCCAAGGAACAAAGGATACGCGTAATACCGTGTTCGTCCCGCAATGCACTGTCAGTGGGCATACCCAGAGAAGGTGCACCGCAGCATGTCAGCGCGCCGCACAGACATAGGAGTAGCGACATGGGCATGGTCACCAGGGTTACCAATTGTCCCACTTTGCTATGGACAGTCCCTCATTTGACAGTTGTGTCCCGCCAGAAATCGAAAAATGGCAAATGACCTGAGATTTCCGGACAAAAAGATTCCCTCAATATACCTTTAATAGTAGCATAAAACATATATTTTGTATATGAAACACATACATGGCATAAGAAACAGAATAAGCAACCCAAATACTATGAGAATAAGCGTATATTTTGGAAAAAAGTGAAGTTCTGTCATCTCTACTTGCTGTGAGTATGTGTTGTCCTGCAAAATCCGAGGTTTCCACAAAAGATGTCCCACTTTGGGCATTGGAAAAGGTGGCAACCGTAATGGTCACCAGCAGTAGTGAGAGTACACAGCCGGGTAGCCGTGTTGACATAACAACAAGAAGGAACCAAGATACCCTAAACACAGGCAAACATGTACATAGCAACATGTACCAAACCCAGCAACGTGCTCGTCGCATACACAGGACGGTGTATGTCTAAGCGTAATATCCAGAAGCAGAACCCATGCATGCAAATGTAATACACAATAGCTCCATTATAGCATGTAACCCCCACCCATGTATGACCGTGCACCCAACCCAGCTAGCAGCCTTGCGCAGCTACACACCTACACACAATGGGCATACCTGAAATGTGGTAAGAAGTATTGTCTTAGGCAGTGCCACGCGGGCAAAGATGTACCCCACATGTTAACAACCCACCTCAGGTACAGATATGCAAATGGTTGCATGTGAATGTGTCGGCAAAATGTGTACATCCCGCATGTGGTATGGACCCGCCCAAACCCCATAGGCTTGCACACGCCACGGTGCACATAACTGTACACATGTGGACAAGTCGGGATGTTCAACCACCGTACCGATGATTAGCTATGCAGATATGTCAAACACATATAGCGGAACATCTGCCTACCAAACAGGACGTCCTAACAGGGTGCCACAGGCACAGAAGGGGAAGGTGGGACATCACATGTGGAGAGTAGCGTTGCGGACGCCAAACACCCACGGCCAAGGCAAAGGACGGAATAACATGCATATGGCCGGATGGATGTTGTTAGAAAAATATATATGGAAACACATATGAAGTGCCATTTTAGAAGCAAAATAGTATATAATGCATTGTATTCCACTTTACAATATGGCAGCAGAAATGATCTTGCATGTAATTGGCTGAAGCTTAGCTGCAGTGTGATTGAACTCTGACCCTGGCAGTAAACAGTTCAGCAGGCTTATGTCTTTCAGCATTAATTATCTGCTGGGTTAGAGAAAAATAAATGTATGTACATGTATATCTTCCTCCCTTCCACTGAGGAGGATGGCCTTGTGAGCTGTATCGAAGATAGAGTACACCTCCTTACCAGAGAGACAAAGGAACGTATTAAGAAATGAACTGACTATTGTATCCGAACAGTCCAGGGTCCTTGAAAGAGCAACAATTACAGAAGGACACTGTAATTGACCAGGTGCCTTGCAAGGCTGTGTTATTCTCATGGGAAAACATTTTAAAAGCATTACCTCAGCACCCTCGTATGAATACAATATTGCGGACCATAGTGATGGAAATGCCCTGTGACTGACCACGTCAGTAAGGTGGGCAAAAGCTGATTGTAAACACTATATAAACAAATTGCTTCCTGTATAGAGTCAGACAAAACTCTTATACTTGTACTGTATAGTTTTTTGCCTCCCGGTGTACACTACTAAAACGTTGTGAACCTGAGCTTCCTGTGTTATTGACTGTCATTTAGAAAAGCCTACTGATTTCTACAGTCTGATTTTAACAACTTATTTGACATTGTGGTCCTTCTTAGCCAGAATTCCCTTGGTAAGCTGCAGGTCAGAGTGCATGGGTGGTAAGAAATCTGTGCAGGAGAAGTTGCCTAAATGGTTCTTCTTGAGTGAAAAGACCTCTGACTGAATTGTTGTGTGTAAAGAGGCTGTCCACTTTCTGATCTGTGGCTGAAAAGCGGAAAACTGGATCCCAAGAAGAAAACGTGCAGTCATAAACGGGAGGCTCAGGTAAGGAGAGTTTGCCTCTTTGTCTCTGTTGTAGATCAAGGACCAGGCTACATTGTGTTTTTGTTAACATTTGTGATAGCAGGTCGAAGACCAATACAAGTATTTATACATTTGGACATAGATCAGGGGAACACAGAGCAGAGTAAACAGTCATTGTAGACACTACAGTGGATACAGGGAAGGAGATACCACGTACGAGAGAAGGGTCACGTAACAGTCGTTTAGAAGACATGGGAAATTAGTGCACTAAGAGATCGTGAGATCCGCCTTTGACGGATGATGCGAAGTATATGCAATTGCAGAGAGCAGATAATGTGAGATATTTTGCAAAATGGGGTAATAAATATGACTTTGATGGTATATTAGACAAAATATCGTTAGTGAAACATTGGAATCACTTAAAATGTGACGCAGGTGTTCTAGGGTTACCACCTGTCCCACTTTGCGAGGGACAGTCCCCCTTTGGGCAGTTGTGTCCTGCAAAACAACTGAACAAATGGCAAATGTCCTGATATCTTAGGACAAAAATATTTCCTATATATTCTTTAATAGTTGCATAAAACAGTTATTTTGTATCTGAAACACCAAAATAGTATAATAAACGGAATAAGCAACTCAAATGATACAAGAATAAGTTGCTATTCTGGCAAAAAGTGAATTTCTGTCCTTTGTACTGGCCGTGGGTATGTTTTGCCCTGCAAAATCTGACGTTCCTACCAAAAATGTCCCACATTGGGCATTTGAAAAGGTGGCAACCCTAAGATGTTCAGGCAAAAAAACAGCGACATTTGGGTATCCCTCAAGCACATAGGTGGATTGAGGTAGTGAACCGAAGGGAACAGAAGACTAAAAATGCGAAAGCATCATACGTAGACAAAGAAGATAATAATACAGTAGTAGCGACAGCCCCCCCCCTCCACACCCTCCGATACCACATCCAGGATATGAAGCGGGAGGGCAGGCTAGTCCCCCCCACGTTATCCTGTGGCAACAGAGGTATCACAACAACCATTTGTAAGAGAAGCTATTGAAACTAGATCCCGAACACGTAAAACCCCTAGGGACACCCAACTAAGAAGAGAGTCAGTAGAACAGAGTGAGGAAATCTGTCAATTAATTGACGTACCGAACCCTCAGGCAGGACAGGAAGGCCAGGACCCAACTCCCCTAGTGTATAGACCGTGGACACCGGAAGATATCCGTAAAGTTACAGAGGGAATACCCCATCCACAAAGTAATCATGAAAAGTTTATACAACATTTACAAGGTATGTGAATGAGTTACCACTTAAATGGGGAAGAAGTAGAGAAGGTGATTAGACAAATAATACGTCCAGACTGGCACATGTTTTGTGTCATCCGGAATGCTCATGACGCGCAACTTAAACCACTCCCACATAGTGACGCAGAAGTAGACACCACGTTGAAGGGTCTTATGGACCGAATTACCGAAATTTGGAAACATAGAGCAGATTGGACCTGTATTAATCAGTGCATACAACAAGATAATGAAACTGTAGATGCATACTATGGTAGATTATTGGAATGTCTCAATAACCATAGTGGCATGCCTATTCCTGCAAATCTGAAAAATGATAGTGCATATGAACAACAGTTGAATAATGCATTTTCGAAAGGTTGCATTGCCCCTATCGGTAGCTATATTACAAAGCATATGATAGATCATCGAACGAGTAGGCTACAAGCCATACTGGAGTATGCTATGCTTGCTGAAAGACATCTTAACAGTAAGAAGAAAAGGAAGACGCAGGTCTTCACAGCTGAAGACGGAGCAGAAGTCTTTGTAGTACAGTCAGGTAAAAAGGGTAAGAGAAAGTTTCAGACTGTAGATTGTAAGCAGGGATATATTACGTCATTCATGACGCAACAGCATGGAAGTAAAGCGCCCATAGCTTACTACTCATCGCAGTTGGACAAAGTGGCACGGTCATTGCCACATTGTGTACAGGCAGTTGTTGCAGCAGCCATGGCAGTACAGGCTTTGGCATCAATGGTATTATTCCACCCTCTCATTGTGAGAGTGCCTCATGCAGTTGCGATAATGTAGCTGCAAGAGAAAATAGCATTCCTGACCCGTGCTAGACATCTTTATTGTTTGACCATACTCCTGTGTCAACCTCATATGGTGATTGAACGTTGTACAACATTAAACCCATCAACGTCACGTCCGACACCTGTGTATGGCACACCACACAGTTGCCTCCAGGAAATGGAGCCAATAACTTTACCCAGACAGGATATTACTGATATACCCTTACATGATGCAGAGGTGACAGTTTATGTGTACGGATCATGTAGAAAGGGTCCTACAGGAAAGAATCAAGTAGGTTATGCAGTAGTTACTGATACTGAGATTGTAGAAGCCCAACCCCTGCAGCATAACTTGTCTGCTCAAGCAGCAGAATTGATAGCTTTAACACGTGCTTGCACTCTAGTGAAAAACAGATGTGTGGACATATATACTGATAGTCAGTATGCTGTCTCTACAGTGCATGTTTATGCGCAGCAGTGGAAGAATAGGGGAATGATAACATCCACTGGTAAACCGATTAATCATGCACAATTGATCTTGAATTTATTAGATTCCATTCAGTTACCTACTAAAGTAGCTAATTGTAAATGTGCAGCTCATACAAAGCAACAGGATAAGATTACGAAAGGTAATGCATGAGCTGATGCAGCTGCAAAACAAGCAGACTCACACTCAGAAACTTACTTTTTGAATGAGGAATGACAATCCTCAGAGATTCTAGATTTAGAAATGTTAGAAACAATGCAAACATCAACTACAAAAGCAGAAAAGCAGACGTGGGTAAGACGAGGAGCAATCCTTGAAGACGGACTGTACATCTCCAAAGTGAGAAAGCCAACGTCTAATTTATTTAGATATGCGGCTTTGTTGAGCCATGGGCAGAGCCATGTCTCAACAGGGGGGATGGTATAGTTGGTTAACAGAATATTCCAAACATACGGAATTAGGAACCACATACAAACATTTTGTGCAGCGTGTCATATTTGCAGTAAACATCATGCACAGGGAGCATTCCAACCGAAGCGAGGGGGTTTCCCTACACCACCATATCCGTTCCATACTATTTGTATGGAGTTTATAGAGCTGAATAAATGTGAAGGGAAGAAATACTGTTTAGTGAGTATAGATATGTTTTCAAAATGGGTAGAAGCATTTCCAACCAGGAATCCGGATGCAGCAACAGCGGCAAAGGCCCCAGTAAAATAAAGTATCCCTAGATCTGGCATACCGGAAAGAAGCTACAGTGACAATAGAACACATTTTGTGAACCAGACAATCCAGCAACCTGGGTGATTCTTTGGGATTTCCTTGAAGAATTGTTGCACGTACCACCCACAGTCAGCATGACTGGTGGAGAGGTACAATGGGATTTCGAGAAATAAGTTGAGGAGGTTGATGAGTGACACCCAGATGAATTGGATGTGCTGTCTACCTCTAGCATTGCTGAGCATGACAAAAGTTCCAAATGTAAAGGGTTTGATCCCCTTTGAAGTAGTATTTGGAATGGCATATTATGTGCCACAGTGGAAAGCTCCATGCCTGCAGAGCTGGAGGTCGATGGCTCATTAGCCAGTTACATGAGAGGATTGTTAACCAATAACACTGTTTTGCAGTTAAACTCTTTTTCAGATAAAGAACAAATGAAGCCGGACGCAGAGCTGACTCCAGGATCCCGGGTGTGGTTGAATGTTATCCAAACAAGTAACCGGACGAGTCCAACGTGGGAAGGTCCGTACCAGGTACTGTTGGCAACGCCTACTGCAGTAAAGGTTGCGGAGAGGTCATCCTGGGTTCACCTGACCCCTTGCAAACTGGTAAAGAATATCCAGTCTGATTTACATGTCATAGCCGATATACCACAGAGACAGAATGACCAGGGGCAGAGTGTATAACAATACAAAGCAACCCCAAAGACATTGGTTTACTGTCCTACTGATCATACACCTATTAACCATGTTTGTGGTGACTTTTTTTTTGCTGGGATCTTTCCTGCATATAACTACACAGATACAAATAATGAAACATGATGAACTGGCCACAGATTGGCATCCAAACCTCAACACATACCTAGCCATGAAGCGTGTGCATGTAGAGACTATGAACATTTCAAATTGCTGGGTTTGTACTGCGATACCTACAGCATATGGAGGACTTTTGATGTCTGCTGTCCCCTCGGGGATAAATTGAGACCTGTGAATATCTACCTTTTGATACAGGTTCTGTGAGATCACAGGACAAAGTGGCACTGTACTTACCTGTTACACAAAAAGGAATTGTTTGTTTTTATAAACATGATACAGTCCAAGTTGGTGGGAGTAATTGTAACATAACTGTGTCTTACAAATGTCATATAAAAGCCAAAGATCACAGTAGTAGTTGGAGCACGATTTATGATTCGTACTTAAGCTTAATGAGAACAACGTGGAAAGATGTGCAGAAACATCCTGAATTGTATAAACAGTTGTCTGTTATAGACAGGAAAATGTTACATGCAGAGTTAACCCGCATCAGTAGTAAAGTAGAATATTGTTATTTTGTTTGTGGGGAAAAAAGCATATCAATGGTTACCTGAGAATTGGTCCGGTAGTTGTTTTTTGGGTTATCTGGTTCCAGCCATAAGTCATACTGCAGAATTGCCTCTGGGTGCGATCTGAAATGTAAGAGATATAGCTCGAAGAACTGGGAACTCATTCGAGAAACCTACTAATCCAGTGGGTGACATCGAAGCTGTTTGGAAAGATCATTCTTCTGTAAGAGATAAAGGAAACTTGACTCCTATGGACTTCAGTGACAGTGTTATATCCTGGGCTGGAATAATCCCAGCTTATGGAGCAGTGAAATCAATCAGGGAACTGAGGAAGTTGTCAAAACCTCTCGAAGTAATGAGCAATGCGACTTTTCCGCTCACGAACGTGTGACTGATGAACTGAATGCAATGAGAACTGTTGTGCTACAAAATGTAATGGCTCTTGACTGCACCCTGGCGAGAGGTGGTACGCTTGGCGCTTATCAAAGAAGACTGCTGTGCGTATATACCACATAATAAGCACGATATCAACGACCACCTAGAGGTAATACAGCAGGTATCAGTCATGGCGGAACCAGGCCCAAACCCACTGACGAACAATTTCCAGAAACCATTTGGTGGATGGGGTTCACTCATAATGAATATCTTGATTGCCATTTGTGTTCTTTTGCTCATATTGGGAGCATGTGTCTGTTGTGGGATACCTTGTATGAAAGGAGTAGTTAGGGACTCTGTTGACGTATCTGTAACCGAGACTATGTATCAAGACCTGGAGTGGAATTTGTTAATACCAAATGAAATTCTTTCTGAAATGTAAAACAAATGATTTGCCTAGTTAAAAGTTCCAGAGAGGACGAGGCTAGGGAATGAAATAATGTTGTATATGTTTCTGGATAGAATAAAAGCATTAAAAGGAGGGAGAATGTTAGAAAAAGATATATCTAAACATATATGACGTGCTAGTTTAGAAGCAAATAGTGTATAATGCATTTTATTCTATTTTACTATATGGCAGTAGAACTTATCATGCATGTAACTGCCTGAAGCGTAGCTGCAGTGTGAT
The DNA here is from genome assembly GCF_019279795.1 of Protopterus annectens. Taxonomy (NCBI): domain Eukaryota; kingdom Metazoa; phylum Chordata; order Ceratodontiformes; family Protopteridae; genus Protopterus; species Protopterus annectens. The sequence continues at coordinate 1,527,539,073 of NC_056739.1, forward strand.
TGAACTCTGACCCTGGCAGTAACCAGTTCAGCAGGCGTATGTCATTCAGCATTAATTATCCGCTGGGTTAGAGAATAATAAATGTATGTACATGTATATCTTCCTTCCTTCCACTGAGGAGGATGAGAAGATAGAGTACAGCTGCTCACCAGAGAGACAAAGGAACCTAGTATGAAATGAACTGACTATTGTATCCGAACAGGCTTGGAACCTTGACAGAGCAACATTTACAGAAGGACATTGTAATTGACCAGGTGCCTTGCAAGGCTGTGCTATTCTCATGGGAAAACATTTAATAAGCATTACCTTAGCACCGTTGTATGAATAGAATATTGTGGATTACAGTGATGTAAATGCCCTGTGACTGACCACGTCATTAAGGTGGGCAAAAGCTGATTGTAAACACAATACACATAAAGCTGTTTCCTGTATAGAGTCAGACAAAACTCTATACTTGTACTGCATAGTTATTTGCCTCCTGGTGTACAGTATTAAAACGTTGTGAAACTGAGCTTCCTGTGTTATTAACTGTCATTTTGAAAAGCCTAATGAGTGTTACAGTCTGATTTTAACAACTTAATTGACAGATGTGTATGTCATAGCATGGGAATAGGCCAAGCCAACCACCACAATCGCCATGTGTACCACATACAAACAGCCAGTAACACGCAGTAGTAATGCATGAAGGCATACACAACTGTGGGAATAGCACAGGACATATGGCACGTGACAAGTGTAGATGCATGACACAAAACCCCAGGATGGAGCTCCCTGCAAAGAGGAACATGTGCCAACCACACCTCCCACAGATGTACCGGCAATGAAAACACATGCCAAACACACAGCAACACTACCGTCCATCCCACGACCGCAACGGAGGATGGTCAAAGACCACCATGACGCGCGCACAAACAGGGACACGTGTAACCGTTGCCTTAACACCCTCCCATAGGCCAAAGAATAATAGAATGGACATATGCATGTAATGTTGTGAAGGATGTGTGGTAATCCTCAGTATCAGAGTGGTAGGGACACAGATACACTGTAATCAACCTTGACGTATGTGCACTGTAGACAGCATACCTGCAGGTAATACAGAGGACAATCACGTGCCACAGAAATATACACATGAGAAAGAGGATAGGGGATAGACAAGTGTAAATGGGACAAACTATGAACATAGGTTCATAGGTCCATAGGTACAGGGTAGGCTATCTACCCAAGGTCAGCCATAACCCTAGTCCATAGTTAGGATTCCTTTGCCAACCTTCCGGTCCGGAGATAAAATGCCTATGATATTGCCGTATCTCTGTCAAGCAGTGATAATGATGTAATCCCTGGGGTATATCTGCAATCCCCCATCCAACGGACAAGATCCCCCTCGAACAAGGCTAGCAAGGATCTCTGCCTCACATGTACTGTGATGTAGATCCACAGCATAGTGAGTGTCTGGGTGACGTATGTGTCACTCCAACACATCCTATTAATGACCGCGTCAAGGTTCACGTCACCTGCCATTGTGGTTCCGAGGGATGTAGATACAGTAGGTGAAGCATAGACATGACATATGGGTCGACATGGCCTCGTATGTCAGGCACAGGTCAACACCGAACAAGAGGTATGTGACCGAATGGAGCAGGGGTCCTAACAGTGGGCCAGCATTACACAAATCCCTGACACCCTGCATCTGTATGACAATTAACCTATGAGGCCTTCCCAGCTGCTGTAGGTGTTGGGTCAGATACCCTCCGGATGGGGCAATGTACTCAATCATAGGTGTAACACATAATGAGTACAAGGAGACAATGACCTACCCTGATCTAGATGTGAATCCCTGCACAAACAGGTGGGCAATGTAGAAGTCCTACCAAACCACAATAGCAACGTGTGTGTTGAACGAATGGTGACCGACAACCTGTGTCCCCGGTAATTACTCCCGCGCTCAGTGGACTGCCACCCATATGCCGGACAGGGGTGACCTCGTTCTCCTCAACGGGTATGATTCTGCATTACCTTGCATTTAGCTGTAGGCCATGTCCCTGACAGCAGATATGCATATCTGGGAGGCCCCTTTGAAGGATATCTGTGTCAGATGTCCGTCCCACTATGGCACCCGGTTCGCAGTCATCTACAAACAATGTCACCCATAACACCCCTGTGTGTGCCTGTACTGTGGAAATGTAGATGTAGAAGAGGAGTGGACCCAGGGCAGAGCCCCGTGGGACACCGCCTGCGACAGGCAGTAGGTCCGACATGCTGCCAGCAACTATGACCGCGTGGGCCGTGTCACATAGCCAGTTTACAACCCATCCTGCGATGTACGTGTTCACATCCAAGCCGATGGGTTTATCAATGATACCCGAGGGGGTTAGTATGTTGAAGGCCTTTGCCAGGTTGAGGTAGGCTGTATGGACTGCAAGGCCCCATCAATGGCCTCGGTGACTGTCCCAAAAATGTCAACCATGCTGTAAACGCATGAACCGCCCCTGACCAAGCCAAACCGGGTTGGATGCAAAGTATGCAGGTCCCCTATGCCTTCATCTATGGGCCGCAGTATGATCCCTTCCCATGTCTTTGCAGATAGGTCTCCTCATGGTAATGGGACAGTAATAACCAGGGTCAGTGGAGGGATTGGCCCTGTGATGTGGCACTACAGTCGCCGTGCGACACAACCCGGGTACGTTACCCGAGGTGAGGCTAGAAATAAACAGCTGTCCTAACTGAGGGTCTAATTCCTCAATGAGATCGTGGAGTACACAGTCGGGTCACCAGCTGGTCACATGGATGCTATGTTCACTACCCTGGAGAGAGCATGTCCCATCCGTGCGTCACAGAACATTCGGGGACCACAAACCGCCGGTACAGACATCTCTTCATGTGGGGGGGGTGTGGAGATGTCTTCACCGAACCTGTCAGCCCGTATGTTGGCAATGTGTGTATGTTGAGTAAACTCCACATCACCGTGAACCCAGTCAGAGCATATGTGGGAGTGACCTCCCAGGTGTCCAGCATAGCAAATGAAGGCTGTATGATTGTCAGCCAGGTCCATGGAGATATATCTGTGGAACGTGCCCCGGACCATGTCATGACAGCCTGTAGCTCTACACATATAATGACCAAGGGTGTCATACCTCACAAGGTGTCTGCTCTGCCTTGTAGTAGCCACCTCCTCTCATTGTACAGCTTGTGTATGGCTGGGGTACACTACACTGGATGCTTGGCATTGGTACAATGAACCACAGTTGGGTAAGGGAATGCCTGATCCATGCAGTCCTGTAGGTACCGGCAGACGCCATATGTAAGTGATGCAGTGGCTGCAGTACTGTTGACCACTGGCTCAGGGTCCTTAAAGGAGACCACAGTAGTGTTCATAATTGTGAATTCGGCCTTTGAGAAAGCCATGTGTATGGTAACCGCCAACACCCACAGTAACGGATGTCAATAGCAGAAGCCATTGTCCAAATAACATACATTAACTTCGGCATGACAATATGTATTATTATACATGTATTGACACGTGTCTGCTAATTACATTTGCAAATGGCCGTTAAGACCGTGCCAACGTGCCCGTGATTTACCTAGGCTGGAGGTGTCGTTCCGACAATAAAGTGGCGATACTTCCCAACCGGGACCTCTGGGGATTAATTAAAGCGGTTGTTAACCTGCAACATTGGATGTACACCATTTGTTTCCGGTCCCGGAAAACATGGTTTCCGTAGCACTACACACTATGGTTAGTCAAGCAGACATCCGCAATTGGTGAACACACAGCAGCAGTCAAACCCACTGGCCACATGGACACAGTCCGACAAGCTCTACACTTTACATATGCACATTGGTGTCCATTGTAGGACCCAAAAATTTTCCCATACAGAATGCGTGCCAGCCTCCATCGTCACCTACGTGAACCGATAGTCGTGACCACGTCACAGCTAGACATATGTACCGCAAGCGTGTTCAATGTTGATGATAGCTGTCCATGAAATGCAGCACATATGCACAGAAATCCCCAGAGTTCCGAGTCCATAGAAGTGCGTCCACATCACAGTCCCGCACACATGAAGGATGTGTAATGGGTACTGTCGACTGTTGCAGTCAAGGGATCCTGGGTATGTAGAAACAGGGCTCGGTGTCGTTTGGCAGGTAATCCTTTGTCCCGCCCCGTGAGAGGGATGTGGGCATAGCACCTGCCTTACTCCCCACTAATGATGCAAAGCATCCACCGGATAATGCTAAATGCAGGTGTGGAATGTGTACAGGCCATAACAGTGTCCAGTAGGCAATCCCCATGGATGGACAGGCCTACGACCAGGATGGCACCCATACCTGCAAGCCCGGTGGAATTACACAGCTGCAGTAAGGCATAACACAGGAAATGCAGATGGAAACTACAGTAGACACACCCCATAGAAATCCAGACCGCCGTGCGAATACCGGCGTACACAGCACTCGATCTGCCAGCAACAACATGGGGATTACTCGCTGCCATACTGCGGAACACATGGGCGACCAGTGGAACACATACCAATGGCACACCAACAACGTCAACTAGAAAGGTCATAGGATGTTTAAACAACCGCGTTCCTGCTTATAAAGAACATCCTTCAATGAATCAATAGGGTCTACATGTTCTGGCTGTGTTATATTGACAATACAGTGGCGTATATGTCCTACTGGGCCTTCTGAGGATTACTTAAAGCAGTTGCCAACCTGCAGCATTACATTAATACCATTTGGGTTAATCGTAGTAGAGCATGGGTTTCGTAGCACAACATAATATGTGTAGTCAAACACACATCCGCGATTGGGGAACACACAGCAGTGGTCACAACCACTGGCCAGATGGACTCAGTCCAACATGTTCTACACTTTACATATGCACATTGGTGTCCATTGTAGGACCCAAAAATTTTCCAGTACGGAATGCGTGCCCGCATTCATCACCAACCACGTGAACCGATACTCGTGACCACATCACAGCTAGACATATGCACCGCAAGCGTGTTCAATGTTGATGATAGCTGTCCATGAAATGCAGCACATATGCACAGAAATCCCCAGAGTTCCGAGTCCATAGAAGTACGTCCACATCACAGTCCCACACACATGAAGGATGTGTAATGGGTACTGTCGACTGTTGCAGGCAAGGGATCCTGGGTATGTAGAAACAGGGCTCGGTGTCGTTTGGCAGGTAATCCTATGTCCCGTCCCGTGGGAGGGATGTGGGCGTAGCACCTGCCTTACTCCCCACTAATAATGCAAAGCATCCCCCAGAGAATGCTAAATGCAGGTGTGAAATGTGTACAGCCCTATACCAGTGTCCAGTAGGCAATTCTCATGGATGGACAAGCGTACGACCAAGATGGCACCCATAACTGCAAACCAGGTGGAATTACACAGCCGCAGTAAGGCATAACACAGGTAATACACATAGGGACTACACTTGACATTCCCCATACAAAAAACACAGAGAACCAGTTGAGAAAGTCCAAAGCAAAAATGAGGTACTGTAGAAACGGTCAGTGACCACTCAGAGCCCACCAGGCATTAAATTCAGTCACCAGAGTTTGTTGAAGCACTTTTCGTCTGCTTCATAAGCAGACATCTTCAGAATACATACAAAGCAGTCCAACCTACTACATTTAAAACCCTTAATTGGTCATTTAATTAGATGTGCTAAGTATTAATTAAATGCCTTAAAGGCAAACAAGCTAGAAAACCTTACCTGGGTTACAGATTCCACACAGTGAGTAAATCAGACATTGCTTCAAAAAGTATATTCTTCATAAAAAAATAAAAATATATGTATATATATGAAAGAAGAACCAACATAATGTTTTCCAAATGTCTGAGTGTATAAGCTACATATATATGTTCTAGGGAGTGTGCCAATATATTAAAATGTAGAGACACCTAGTAGTATAAATGAACTATAATATATAGAGATAAACCTTATGATTGTGACTAATGTAAAATATATCAATGAAATGTATAAATTCACAATGTGGTAAAGTAAAAATTCATTTAGAAGGTTAGTGAAATAAATCAATTCATACATCCTTGTCAAAATACTAAAACAAGGCCAGCGAGGTGCTCTGCCTCACATGTACTGGGATGTTGTTCCACAGCATAGTGAATGTCTGGGTGATGAATCTGTCCCTCCAGCACGTTCTATTAATGACAGTGTCAAGGTTTACGTCACCTGTCCTTGTGGTTCTGAGGGATCTAGATTCATTAGGTGAAGCATAGTCATCAAATCTGGGTTCGGCATGGCCTTGTATGCCAGGCACAGGTCACCTCTGAGCAAGTGGTATGCGACTGAATAGAGCTGGAGTCCTTTCAGTCGGTCAGCATAACACATATTCCTGAGACCCTGCATCCGTTTGTCGATGAACTGTTGGGGCCTTTCCAGCTGCTGCAGGTGTTGGGTCAGATACATTCCGAACGGGGCATTGTACTCAATCATAGGTCTAATGAGTGATGAGTACAAGGGACGATGACCTCCCCTGATCTAGATGTGAATCCCTTCATGATCAGGTGGGCAATGTAGAAGGTCTACCTAACTACGTTAGCAACGTGTGTGTCGAATGAACGGTTACCGACAACCCGGGTCCCCAGATCCCTGGTAACTCCCTCTGTGCTCAGTGGATTGCCACCTATATGGTAGCTAGGGGTAACCTTGTTCTTCCCGAAGGGTATGACTATGCATTACCCGGCATTTAGCTGTAGGCCATGTCTCTGGCACCAGTTATCCATATCTGTGAGGCCCTTCTGAAGGATATCTGTGTCAGATGTGTGTCCGACTATGGCACCCAGTTTGCAGTCATCTGCAAACATTGTCAGCCATAACCCCCCTGTGTTTGCTTGTACTTTGGAAATGTAGATGCCGAAAAAGAGTGGACCCAGGACTGAGCCCCGTGGGACACCACCTGTGACCGGCTGTGAGTATGACATGGCACCAGCAACTATGACCGTGTGTGTTCTGTCACTTAGTCAGTTTGCAACCCATCTGGCGATGTATGTATTTACATTCAAGCTGATGAGTTTATCAATGATACCTGAGGGGGGTATTGTGTCGAAGGCCCTTGCCAGGTCGAGGTAGGCTGTATGGACTGCTTTACCCTCCGCAATGGCCTTGGTGACTGATCCTAAAAAGTCAACCAAGTTTAAAAGGCATGATCTGCCTTTGACCAAGCCAAACTGGGTTGGATCCAAAGTATGCAAGTCCCCTATGTCTTTATCTATGAGTTCCATTATGATCCTTCCCCATGGCTTTGCAGATAAGGCTTGTCAAGCTAATGGGACGGTAAGTACCAGGGTCAGTGGAGGCACCGCACTTGTGAAGTGGGACTACAGTCGCCTTGCGCCACTACTTGGGTACGTATCCTGAGGTGAGGCTAAGATTAAACAGCTGTCCTAACTGTGGGTTTGATTCCTCAATGAGTTCGTGGAGTACACAGCTGGGACACCATCTGGTCCCATGGATGCTGTGTTTACTGCCTTGGAGAGAGCATTTCACACCTGTGCGTTACAGATGTTCCGGGATCTACAATCCTCTGGTATAGGTATCTCTCCATGTGGGGGGGGGGAGAAGTCTGCACCGAACCTGTCAGCCAGTATGTTGGCAATGTGTGTAGGTTCAGTAATCTTCACATCATTCGGAACCCAGTCTGAGCATATCTGGGAGTGTCCTCCCAGGTGTCCTACATAGCTAAAGAAGGCCTTATGATTGTCTGTCGAGTCCTTGGTGATTTCTCTGCCGAATTTGCCCTGGATGATTTCATGAGAGCTTGTAGTTCTTCACATATGATGAGCAAGGGTGTCTTACCTTACAAGTATTCCGCTCTATCTTGTAGTAGCTACCTCCTTTTGTTGTAGAGCTTGTTCATGGCCGGGGTCCACCAGACCGGATGCTTGGCTGTGGTACAAAGAGTCTCAGTTTTGTATGGGATTGCCTGATCCATGCAGTCCTGTAGGTGCTGGTAGAAGGCATATGTAAGTGATTCAGCGGTTTGAGTAATGTTCACCACTGGCTCAGGGGCCTTAAAGGAGACCACACTAGTGTTTCGAAGTGTGAAGTCGGCTTTTGAGAAAGGCATATGTATGGTAACCGGCACCACCCACAGCATTGTATGCCAATAGCAGAAGCTATTGTAGGTTGTCCAAACACACGTGTCCGTACACATGGAACATCATAGCAATAAACCCACCGGATGTGGGTAATGCTAGATATACCCACGGCAGGCGTGGTGCTCCCGAGTCTGGCCAGGGACCACACACATAGCCGGCCTAAGGCATAGCCCAACTAGGCAGCCGCCTAGGCCGCTCTACTAGGGCACCTTCCAGCCTTTATTTGGTGTAGGTAGACCAGGATGGGGGTAGCGGGTGATGTGGCGGGGGCACCATGGAGTCCTTTTGCCTAGGGCACCACTTGACCTAAGGCCACTCTTGCCGTGGGTAAATACAGCAGTACCCACACCCAGACGCGGGTCATTGCTAGTATGCCATACCATCTATGGAAAGAAACCATATATTCCCAGACATAATGGCACAGCATAATGCGTGTCCGCCGCCCAAACGCAGACATACAGCACCCGCGGCAGTGCGGACGTACTGCGCCAGATGTCCGTTACCAATGTCGACACTGTCTCGCTCTGTGAAACAAAGTCAACATAGCGATTCAATACTAAACAGCGACAGAGAGCCCGATGTCCCTGTTGCTGAGCTGTTCAACCTGTTCCGCCATGTTAAATGTGTGTAGCAGAGCGGGACTGGCCCAAACTAAGCAACGGACATGTCCGTGGCTCAGTGGAAGCTGGCACGCAATGTTAAACCCATGTAATATAGCGAGACAGGTTATAAATACCGAGGGTTAGTAATGGAAATAGGTCCGTTCGACCAGACCGTGTGCAATTACTATAACAAGATCTACAACGGGTACGCCGGCCAATCAGCGCACACGGTTAGGAATAATGGGGGGGGATATGGTATCATAGACACGGACAAACTGTGCCCATGTGACTCATCTGACATTCGTACACGGTCAGGGCAGTTCCATACACTAGGCGGACAAGACCAAACCCAAAGCACCACAGGAACACCCTGACAATCGAAGGCCTGTATGCGTAGGGGATATAAGCCCTGTGATCTGAATATCCCTGCAGTCACGACATATGCATCCTGGGCCATGAGCGGGAGGGAATAAGGAATGTTTAACATGTAGTACCGCACCTTTCCCAGCAGGAGGATGGATGCCTGTGACGTACGTGAGTGCGGGGGGGTGGGGGTGGGGGGATATGTAAATGTAGCTAAGTACCATGGGTATGCATATAAATGAGACCGAACAGCTAATGTGTAGTGGTCACAGTAACCGGCAAACGTGAATGCAGTCCCGTTTGAATTACGACTATAGAACATATAAATGTGAACGTGTACGTAATTGTCTGTTTTGGCCTGGTTTATGTTCAATAATGTCTTTTATGAAGATGACCAGGACTCAAGGTTCGCTGTATTTCCGCTTACTGGCACATGGATATAGATAGGCCAAGTAATACATAATATGGGTAGTCAAACAGACATCCGCGATTGGGGAACATACAGCAGCAGTCAAAACCACTGGCCAGATGGTGACAGTCCAACAAGTTCTACACTTTACATATGCACATTGGTGTCCATTGTAGGACTCCAAAAATTGATCCATTTGCAATATCAACCAGCTGCGATCGACCTAGATGAGGTGACAGCCATGACTACGGCACAGCTAGACATATGCACCACCAGCGTGTTTAAGGTTGATGACAACTGTCCATGAAATGCAGGACATATGAACAGAAATCCCCGGATTGTCGAGTCCATAGAAGTGCGTCCACATCCCAGTCCCGCACACATGAAGGATGTGTAATGTGTACCGTCGAGGGTTGCAGCCATGGCATCCTGGGTATGCAAAAATGGGGCTCGGTGTTGTTTGGCAGATAATCCATTGTCCCGCCCCGTGGGAGGGATGTGGGTATAGCACGTGCCTTACTCCCCACTAATGATGCAAAGCATCCACCGGATAATGCTAAAAGCAGGTGTGAAATGTGTACAGCCCTATATCAGTGTCCAGTAGGCAATTCCCATGGATGGACAAGCATATGACCAAGATGGCACCTATGACTGAAAACCTGGTGGAATTACACAGCTGCAATAAGGCATAACACAGGAAATGCAGATGGAAACTACAGTAGACACGCCCCATAGAAATCCAGACCGCCGTGCGAATACCAGCGTATACAGCACTCGATCTGCCAGCAACAACATGGGGATTACTCGCTGCCATACTGTGGACCAATGGGCGACCAGTGGAACACATACCAATGGCACACCAACAACGTCAACTAGGAAGGTCATAGGATGTTTAAACACTGGTGTTCCCGCTTATAAAGAACATCCTTCAATGAATCAATAGGGTCTACATGTTCTGGCTGTGTTATATTGACAATACAGTGGCGTATATGTCCTACCGGGCCTTCTGAGGATTACATAAAGCAGTTGCCAACCTGCAGCATTACATTAATACCATTTGTGTTAATCGTAGTAGAACATGGGTTTCGTAGCACAACATAATATGTGTAGTCAAACACACATCCGCAATTGGGGAACATACAGCAGCGGTCACAACCACTGGCCAGATGGACACAGTCCAACATGTTCTACATTTTACATATGCACATTTGTGTCCATTGTAGGACCCAAAAATTTATCCGTACGCAATGTCAACCGGCTGCGATCGGGAGACCCAGATGAATGACAGCCGTGACTACGGTACAGCTACATATATGCACCGCCAGCGTGTTCAAGGTTGATGACAACTGTCCATGAAATGCAGGACATATGCACAGAAATCCCCAGATTGTCGAGTCCATAGATGTGCGTCCACATCCCATTGCCGCACACATGGAGGATTTGCAATGGGTACTGTCGAGGGTTGCAGCCATGGGATCGTGGGTATGCAGAAATGGGTGTTGGAGTTGATTGGCAGATGATCCGTTGTCCCGTCCCGTGTGAGGGATGTGGGTATGGCATATGCGTTACTCCGCACTAATGATGCAAATCATCCACCGGAGAATGCTAAATGCAGCTGTGAAATGTGTACATCCCTATACCACTGTCCATTAGGCAGTTCCCATGGATGGACAAACGTACGGCCAAGATGGCACCCATAACTGCAAACCTGGTGGAATCACACAGCTGTAGTAAGGCAAAACACAGGGAATACAGATAGGGACTACAGTAGAGACTCCACATACAAAGTCAGACCGCCGTGCGAATACCGGCGTACACAGCACTCAATCTGCCAGAAAGAGGATGGGGATCACTCGCTTCCATACCGCTGAACAAATGGGCGACCTGCGGAACACATACTAATGGCACACCAACAACGTCAAGTAGGAAAGTCATAGGATCCTGAAACTATGGCGTTCACGCTTATAAAGAACATCCGTCAATGAATTAATAGGATCTACATGTTTTGGTTGTGTCAGTTTGACAATACAGTGGCGGACATATCCTAATGGGACATTTGAGGATTACTCAAAGCATCTCCTAGCCTGCATCATTGGATTTACACCATCCTGTTTCGGTTTAGAATACCCTGGTTAACGTAGCACTACATAATATGGGTAGCAAGCAGACATCCGCGATTGGGGAACATACAGCAGCAGTCAAACCCACTAGCCAGATGGACACATTCCAACAAGGTCTACACTGTACATATGCACAATGGTGTTCATAGTAGGACCCCAGATATTCATCCGTACGCAATGTCAACCAGCTACGATCGAGAGACCCGAAAGAAATGACAGCCGTGACTACGGTACAGCCAGACATATGCACCCCCAGCGTGTTCAGGGTTGATGACAACTGTCCACGGAATGCAGGACATATGTCCAGATATTCCCAGATTGTAGGGTCCATAGAGGTGCATCCACATCCCATTCCCGCACACATGCCGGATGTGTAATGGGTACCATTGAGGGTTGCAGCCATGGGATCCTGGGTATGCAGAAACAGGGCTCAGTGTTGTTTGGCAGATAATACATTGTCCCGCACCGTGGGAGGGATGTGGGAGTAGCACGTGCCTTACTCCCCACTGATAGTGCAAAGCATCCACCGGCTAATGCTAAATGCAGGTGTGAAATGTGTACTGCTCCATACCAGTGTCCAGTAGACAATCGCTAGGGATGGACAAGCGTAGGACTAAGATGGCACCCATAACCGCGAACCTGGTGTAACCACACAGCTGCAGTGAGGCATAACACAGGAAATACAGATAGAGACAACAGTAGACACTCCCCATGCAAAGCCAGACCGCTGTGCGAATACCGGCGTACACAGCACTCAATCTGCCAGCACCGAAATGGGGATCACACGCTCCCATACCGCAGAACAAATGGGTGACCTGTGGAACACATACCAATGGCACAATATCAACGTCAGCTAGGAAAGCCATACGATGGTCAAACTATGGCATTCCCACCAATGAAGAACATCCTTCAGTGAATTAATAGGATTAATGTCAATTGACCATGGAATACACCTAATCAACATCAAAGACCCGCTGGCACCTTATGGCACACAAACCAAGACACACATAGGTAGATGAAACAGTCAATGTAGACATTTCGTCCACGACAGGTCACATGTGGTATCCAAAGGTTACTCCATAGACATGTAAGCGCTATCACCCGTAGGCTCCGTGAGACTTACACATAACATAGAGGCGTCCAGGCTTTATATATCCCCCCTTACACTTCCATGTGTTACATTCTGTGCAAACAATGAACATGTAACCACAGCATAGAAAGCACAGACGCAATGTTAACCACACACACACATATGTTAACATCTCAGAAGACATCCTATTAACACATGTATCATATGATATTGTACTATGCTGAATACTCATCAATCAAAGATTTAACAATGTATATGGAAGATATGCATAGCATATCACTGTAATACAGCGGTACAGAACTGTAAGAGTGGACAACTGTGTGCTAACCCTACATCTGTACCTAAACTACATTCCCGTTACGGGGGCTTGCTCCACCTGCCTCTCAAAGGAGGCCTCATCAGTGCTCCATCGGTCAGCCCTGGTGTGTGGCCAACCCTCCACCTACTAATCCAACTAGATCCGCATTCTATAGCATAGCTGATGAGGTCCCCCCTCTGGTATTATAACCTGGATGTCATAAAACACCAAATGTAGACGTATGCCTTGTGATGTGCCCATATCCGGCCGTAGGCATACGGCAACCTGCGGCTGCCCAGGGCGCCGCACTAGTAGGGCCACCTGTCTAGTAGGTGTATCATGTAGGTATACCAAGATGGGGGCACCATGTGCTGTGGTGGTGGGTGCCATGGAGCCCTACAGCCTAGGGCAGCAGTCAACCTAAGTCCGCTGCCGTAGGAGGGGTAGTACGGTCTGCAGGTATGTGCAGACGTGCACATGAAACAGCGGTCCACAAGGATTACTCATAGTGGCGACACCTGCACAGATGGCTGTAGCGGGACACACACATCGCCATGCATACAGCACAGGTAGACATACACACACCATAACTAGGCAAGTACACACAAGGTGTATGGCGTGTACAGGTACACTGTCAGGACAGCAAGGATAGCTGTCTGCCACGATATCCAGCAGATGTCATTACGGTGTTCTGGAATACGGACAGTGCATGGACAATGAGTGGATATGCAACGTACCACAGTTATATGTGTCAGCCGTGCAAATATGCGATACATGGGAAAGACAGCCGTCCATGCTAGAGCAGCAGTACGGGCACAACATATGTACGTAGATATACAATGACAGAGATACAGACGGACACATGTGGCAGGCCTGGGAGTGTAATGTACACAGCATCACCCCACCACACCATAGCATGGTGCACGTGGAGAACACGCTATGGCGGTCGCCGACCACACCAGGCACACAAGCAGTACACGAGCTGCGTACCACCATCCACAAACACAGGGATGGCAGCAGGATATGAGTGTTCTGCGTAAACCACAAGGCAATACCGTATGAACCCATGCAGCTGGGAGCATGGACACACACACACATGTGGCAGGCGTGGTGATTGACCACACCCCCACATACACAAACGCACAAACGTACGACACAGGTATGGCATGCGCTACGTGGACCACTGAGCACACCACCATCAGAGGCACATGTACAGGTGGGTGACACCATCCGTAAAGGAATGGCCGCTGATAGCCAAGGTTTGTGTTGTGAAGCGTCTAAAAGCATGTTCATCTGCAGAGGCAGCTGGAAACACACACACACACACACACACAGGGAAGGGTTGGGAGTCGAACCTACACCTACCTACATGAACTCACTACAGCATGAAGCATTTACAGAACGCGCTACCGAGCTTACTGAGCACAGCGCTGTCAGAGGCATACATCTAGGCGGGTGACATCACCCGTAAGAGAATAGCTGGCAATAGCCAAGGTATGTGTTGCGAAGCGTCTAAAAGCATGTTCATCTGCAGAGGCACCTGGAAACACACACACACACACCCACACACACACACACACACAGAGGGTCCGAGAGTCGAACCTACGCCTACCTACATGAACTCACTACAGCATGAAGCATTTACAGAACGCGCTACCGAGTTTACTGAGCACAGCGCTGTCAGAGGCATACTTCTAGGCGGGTGACATCACCCGTAAGAGAATAGCTGGCAATAGCCAAGGTATGTGTTGCGGCGTCCTAAAGCTTGTTCATCTGCAGAGGCAGCTGGAAACACACACACACACACACACACACACACACACACACAGAGGGGCCGAGAGTTGAACCTACGCCTACCTACATGAACTCACTACAGCATGAAGCATTTACAGAACGCACTACCGAGTTTACTGAGCACAGCGCTGTCAGAGGCATACTTCTAGGCGGGTGACATCACCCGTAAGAGAATTGCTGGCAATAGCCAAGGTATGTGTTGCGAAGCGTCTAAAAGCTTGTTCATCTGCAGAGGCAGCTGGAAACACACACACACATACACACACACAGAGGGGCCAAGAGTCGAACCTACGCCTACCTACATGAACTCACTACAGCATGAAGCATTTACAGAACGCGCTACCGAGTTTACTGAGCACAGCGCTGTCAGAGGCATACTTCTAGGCGGGTGACATCACCCGTAAGAGAATAACTGAATAGCCAAGGTATGTGTTGCGAAGCGTCTAAAAGCTTGTTCATCTGCAGAGGCAGCTGGAAACACACACACACAGAGGGGCTGAGAGTCGAACCTACGCCTACCTACATGAACTCACTACAGCATGAAGCATTTACAGAACGCGCTACCGAGTTTACTGAACACAGCGCTGTCAGAGGCATACTTCTAGGCGGGTGACATCACCCGTAAGAGAATAGCTGGCAATAGCCAAGGTATGTGTTGCAAAGCATCTAAAAGCTTGTTCATCTGCAGAGGCAGCTGGAAACACACACACACACACACACACACACACACAGGGGCCGAGAGTCGAACCTACGCCTACCTACATGAACTCACTACAGCATGAAGCATTTACAGAACGCGCTACCGAGTTTACTGAGCACAATGCTGTCAGAGGCATACTTCTAGGCGGGTGACATCACCCGTAAGAGAATAGCTGGCAATAGCCAAGGTATGTGTTGCGAAGCGTCTAAAAGCTTGTTCATCTGCAGAGGCAGCTGGAAACACACACACACACAGAGGGGCCGAGAGTCGAACCTACGCCTACCTACATGAACTCACTACAGCATGAAGCATTTACAGAACACGCTACCGAGTTTACTGAGCACAGCGCTGTCAGAGGCATACTTCTAGGCGGGTGACATCACCCGTAAGAGAATAGCTGGCAATAGCCAAGGTATGTGTTGCGAAGCGTCTAAAAGCTTGTTCATCTGCAGAGGCAGCTGGAAACACACACACACACACACACACACACACACACACACACAGAGGGGCCGAGAGTCGAACCTACGCCTACCTACATGAACTCACTACAGCATGAAGCATTTACAGAATGCGCTACCGAGTTTACTGAGCACAGCGCTGTCAGAGGCATACTTCTAGGCGGGTGACATCACCCGTAAGAGAATAGCTGGCAATAGCCAAGGTATGTGTTGCGAAGCGTCTAAAAGCTTGTTCATCTGCAGAGGCAGCTGGAAACACACACACACACAGAGGGTCCGAGAGTCGAACCTACGCCTACCTACATGAACTCACTACAGCATGAAGCATTTACAGAATGCGCTACCGAGTTTACTGAGCACAGTGCTGTCAGAGGCATACTTCTAGGCGGGTGACATCACCCGTAAGATAATAGCTAGCAATAGCCAAGGTATGTGTTGCGAAGCGTCTAAAAGCTTGTTCATTTGCAGAGGCAGCTGGAAACACACACACACACACACACACACACACACACACACACACAGGGGCCGAGAGTCGAACCTACGCCTACCTACATGAACTTACTACAGCATGAAGCATTTACAGAACACGCTACCGAGTTTACTGAGCACAGCGCTGTCAGAGGCATACTTCTAGGCGGGTGACATCACCTGTAAGAGAATAGCTGGCAATAGCCAAGGTATGTGTTGCGAAGCGTCTAAAAGCTTGTTCATCTGCAGAGGCAGCTGGAAACACACACACACACACACACACAGAGGGGCCGAGAGTCGAACCTACGCCTACCTACATGAACTCACTACAGCATGAAGCATTTACAGAACGCGCTACCGAGTTTACTGAGCACAGCGCTGTCAGAGGCATACTTCTAGGCGGGTGACATCACCCGTAAGAGAATAGCTGGCAATAGCCAAGGTATGTGTTGCGAAGCGTCTAAAAGCTTGTTCATCTGCAGAGGCAGCTGGAAACACACACACACACACACACACACACACACACACACAGGGGCCGAGAGTCGAACCTACGCCTACCTACATGAACTCACTACAGCATGAAGCATTTACAGAATGCGCTACTGAGTTTACTGAGCACAGCGCTGTCAGAGGCATACTTCTAGGCGGGTGACATCACCCGTAAGAGAATAGCTGGCAATAGCCAAGGTATGTGTTGCGAAGTGTCTAAAAGCTTGTTCATCTGCAGAGGCAGCTGGAAACACACACACACACACACACACACACACACAGAGGGGCCGAGAGTCGAACCTACGCCTATCTACATGAACTCACTACAGCATGAAGCATTTACAGAACGCGCTACCGGGATTACTGAACACAGCACTGTCAGGAGGCATACTTCTAAGTGGGTAGTATCATCTGCAGAGGCAAGACGTCCGATAGGGAATGAAGACAGAGTGCGCAGTCACGCAACCTGTTACCATCCCAAGGTGGCCGTACAGTAACACGTTAGTGCTGCAGTCGGGAATACCAAATAACTACTGATCAGTACATCACGACAGGGATACGGGATGCACCACATGACAGTATACCCTATAAGAGGGCATTCGGCGTGCAGGATGTAGGCAGCCAATGTTGCATGACAGCCACATATGTGTCACCTGGATGGTCACCATGGCTATGCAGGATGCCATTGGCTATGGCTACATGCCTAGTAGCAGACATCGGTGACGACTGTCGTGTGTACCCCCGGTGGGTGTACTGGCCATGCCTCTCACACCTAGCGGTTGCAAAGGGGAGACAGACATGCTCACGGGGTATCAACGCAGTCGGGCGCAGTGTGCACTGTACTGTGTGTCTATCTACACAGCTGCTTACTGGGCATGCTCAGACACTTAGACTCGGCACAGAGCAGACATGCATACACATGGTGCGACAGCATGGGTGGCAGAATGTGGACCGTCGTGTGTCGAGCCACACAACAGCAACCCGGCCATGCCACAGACGTGGCCGTTGTGAAGGGGAAACAGGCATGCACCCGGGGTATTAATGCAGTCGTGCACGGTGTGCACTGTACTGTGTGTCCATCTACACAGCTGCTTACTGGGCATGCTCAGACACTTAGACTCGGCACAGAGCAGACATGCATACACATGGTGCAACGGCAAGGGTGGCAGAATGTGGACTGTCATGTGTGTCCAGCCACACAACAGCAACCCGGCCATGCCACAGACGTAGCCGTTGCGAAGAGGAAACAGGCATGCACCCAGGGTATTAATGCAGTCGGGCGCGGTGTGCACTGTACTGTGTGTACATCTACACAGCTGCTTACTGGGCATGCTCAGACACTTAGACTCGGCACAGAGCAGACATGCATACACATGGTGCGACGGCATGGGTGGCAGACTGTGGACCGTCATGTGTGTCCAGCCACACAACAGCAACCCGGCCATGCATCAGACGTGGCCGTTGCAGCGGGGAATATCCAGGTGCAATTAACCATGGGTAGGACTGCCCTACAGTTTGTTGCATGCTACAGACCACCCTCCCAAACCCAGGATACCTGCACAGCCGTCCTGAGGACACTGGTGAGTGTGCATGCTCTCACAACACCGCCGTATTGGGTGACATCAACCACCCATACATAGACTGAGAACAGTACCCATGACACAACACCCTACGCCACAGGTCCCGGGTGTTCATACACCTGACTGCTGCGAAACAGCCATGAACCATACCCACTAGGGGGGGACGTATACCAGTTCTGCTCATCACACATGGGGCGGATATGCTCCACACAGGATGTACATCCCTCAATGGTGATGTCAGACCATATAGTGGATCCACTGGTAATTCACATCCTGCACCCAACACCGGCATGGGAGACCTAAGTGACGACCTCTCCACAGCAAACCACACACATCATACGGCCGGTGTGGTACCCTACAAGTCCACCATGCCAGTGGTGAACACAGGCCGCACTGCCAAAACCCTTACGAATGCCTTCTCTGAGCACCCCCAGGGATGTCTGCACCAAGTGATCATGATAACATCAGGATCTTGTCCACCGAAGGCAGGCACATGGTCTTGTGGACCCCAGCCACTGACAAACTGTACATCAACAGTTGGTGCTAATACATGACAGAGCAATATCAGTACCAGGGAAGCCATCACCCATTCATACCGGCGTTAACATACGGCCACACATACAATCATCCAAGGCCGCTTGTGGGAGTGGTACTGCAGAGGGCGCATGAGACAACCATAGGGCCTTCCTTAGCTGTGGTAGGGACATGGGTGGGAGCGCACAGTCATGGCCGGATTTAATCCAGAATGGTACAACGGTCACTGCACCCACAGACATTGTCAACAAACCAGCGGACATGTTCCATGCATACATCCACCCCCCCCCCAAGAGGGGACGTATCCATCCCACCAGAGTCTAGCCTCCAAAACATCTCATATGCCCTGGAGTGATCTGATATCTGTTAGGCGGTGAACACAGCACCAATGGGCCCCGATGGTGTCCCTGGCTGTGTGCTACCCAACCTCATTGAAGCCCTCGCCCCACACATAAGGCCACTGTGTCATGTTAGCCTTACTATGGGCTAGGTCCCCGCTGGATGGCATACGGCAGCTGTGGTCCCACTACGCCAGGGGAGTGCTCTTATGGACTGTAGACATTCCTGCCCTATCAGCTTGACAAGCCTTGTCTGCAAAGCTGCAGGGAGGTCCATACTGGTGCCCATGAATACAGACAGTGGTGTACAGCCAATACCGGAACATATCCACAATGACTTAGTCAAGGGCAGATCCTGCCCCCCAAACCTGCTCGGCCTGTCTGGAGCGGTCACTAAGGCCATTGATGGAGGTACGTCGGTTTGCACACACTACCATGACCTGGCGGGAGCGTTCAGAACACACTCCACGTGGGACTCATGGAAAGGCTCACCAGCGTACATGTGGGGACATATGTCACACGATGGTTCTCGGAATGGATGGAGGTCACACCACACAGGGTTTGTGTTCCTGGTGCCATGTCAGACTCAAAGCTGGTCTCGAGTGGAGGCCCACAGGGCTCAGTCCTGGGCCCCCTGCTGTTCGGCATTCGACCTTCCAATGTGCATGCAAACATAGGGGGATTGTGGCAGACAAGGTATGCAGATGACTGCACACCGGCCACCATACCCAACACCCCATCTGACACGGACATCCACCTGGGGCCTCATAGACATTGATAACTGGTGCCAGAGCCATGGCCTGCTGCTACATGCCAGAGAAGGTGCAGACCTACCCAGTGGGAAGGACATGTTCGCCCCGACGTAACATGTAGGTGGTAATCCATTCAACATGGTGGACGTGTTCAGGGAAATGGGTACCACACCTGTCGGTAACCTCTGTCAACACACACAATGCCAATGTGGGTGGGAAGACATTCCACTGTGGCCACCTGGTCTGGAAGGAATCCAATCCACATCAGGGGTGTTCATTGTACCCCTGTACACATCACACACCAGAGGAATGATTGCGTACAATGGCACATCTGGGCTGTACCTAACCTGACACCTGCAGCACTCAGAAGGACCACAAACGTTCCACGACGCGGGGATAAAGGTGCTGGGACATGTGTCACACGCTGCCCGACCAAGGGGACTCCGGCTGTATACCTTCCCAGCACGTCTGCTCTGTGGTGATCTGTGCCTGACATACACGGCCATGTCCGACCTGGGTGACATGGACATGTTCCACCTCCTAGGCTCCAGGCAAACACGGGCACAGAAGCGACTGTCAGACACCTCACCACGAAGATGGGTAGGACGTGCTGGGGGAACAGGGTCAACACCCAGAGACCCCCTACAACACGGAGAGGATTGCCAGCCCATGTGAAGCAGAGGCCCTGACTGACTTTGTCCAGGAGTAATCATGACGTGTGGATGTGTGACCATAGGTATGCACCAGGCATCATCTCTGTGTCAGTGCTGGACGGGGGACAGGGGACCGATGGATGTGGTATCCTCATCCTAAGGGGCGTTAGCAGCCACACACACTCTGGCTAGGATTACACATGCCGTAGGGCACATAGCCTGGTATGTACATGTGCTCGTATGTACCTATGTAGGGGTCCATGCCGGTTGCGGGTACCTGTGCTATGCTGATATTGCCAGATGTGCCTGTGGGTACCCCACAACTACACGTGGTGAACTGATAACAGTGCTCCCAGTAGGCACATGCAAGTACACCATAATTGGCATACGGGTTAACTGAACCAACATGGTGCTACACATGTAACCACCACGCATACCGTGTACACAAAACAATGAATGCTGCACCTGCACTACATGGTATGCCTGCTGCATGATGTCAGTGCATGACCCACATCACATACGCACCTGTCACCTGCCATACACAACCACCGCAACATACACATCGCGTACTATGCGGACACAGGTATCACATACACCTCTCACTATCTTGTCCACCCTGTGCATCAGAATATGTTTGCATAACCGTGCACCGATGGTGTAGCTCACGGTTCTGCAGCAGAGGCTTCATCATATGCACAGGGTGATATGTGTGCCACGGGCATAGGCTGTACCAATGGATTACAGCATGTGTGTGTGTAAGGGCCTGTGCATTTACTGGGCATGACTGTGCAGAATGCATGTGGATGTGGTGGAGCCCTACAGTTGTGACTGCTGTGTGTGGGTATGTGTGTACACAGTTCAGTCATCTGTGATGCCTACACGGGGTATACTTGGCAGCCCCAGACTGTACAGTGCAGGTGGTATGGCTCACTGTGTCCGCCTGCGGCCACGTGACCCGTGCCTGCCTGGGGTTGCACGGGCACTACCGGGTGGAGGTATAGAGTGGCCACTCTCCGATGACACATGTCCGCTGGAAACGTGTCCACGCTGGGACCGTCCAGGGCCACGTCCACGTGGCCTGCTGTGTCCTGGTGTGGTTGGTGTAGCAGCAGCTGCACTGCTGCTGCTACCAGCACTGTGTGGGTGGGCATGGGAGGTGGCACGCACACGTCGACCTGCACTTGGTGGTGTTGCTGGCCTACGCCCACGCGCTCGCCTCACCCCTACCAGGTGTTCCAGCACGGACAGCTCATGCTCACGGATGGCCATGCCTCGGTCGAGGATCCCAGCCATCTCACCTAATCTCCTATCCAGAACATCGGCAAGCTGCTGTTGGGCATTCGCCAATGACTGGATGTTCTCATTTAAGGAACGGATTGCGGACCTCTGCAGCCTCTGCCCTTCCTGGTTCTGCCGTTCGGCACGTGCCTGCACTGCCATTACAGTCTGAAACATGCGTCTGGTTATACCAGCTGCTGCACCCTGTACGGCAGGTGTATGTCTAGCAGTGCTCCTCCTACGAGCAGCACCTGCCACATGCCTGTGTGGCACTTCACCAGTCATTACACTGGCAACATGGTGTGTACCCGCACCTTCTGCAGCCACCACACATTCCTGCTCGGTGCCAACAGACGCTGACTGTCCGTCATCTGTGGGCAACGGTGTTGTGGTATGTGTCGGCATCTGAACCGTGCAGGGATGAAGGGGACATAAGTGTGATGTTCTCCAATGGCACAGTGTCTGCCCGTGACGACCCTGCCTGTGCCTCATGCACATGGTCATCACCGCTAGTATCTGTGGGGCCACTAGCATCAGATGGACCGCAGGAGGGGAACGCACCTACAGCACCTGTGAATACAAAGACATACCATAAGTTACATTACACACACGCAGACACACACACAGACACACACACACATGCACACACACACACACGCTGCTACATACACACGGACACACACACATGCAGACACATCATGCATGTGATATTGCAGGTGGCATGCAGCATTCCCACACCACAGCCCAGTGAATGCAGCCCAGACATTAATAGTGGCAGTATGCATACTGCCCTGGAGTGCACACTACATCAGGCAGGTGTCTTTTAGTAGGCTTGCAGTACACACGTTCATGTTAGTTTGCATGCATCACCGTGATACACCGTGTGGCCACGGGCGGGTTAACAGTACAGATGGCTGGCGTCACTATGTCATGTACACCGCAAACATGTGCAGTATCTTGTGGACATGTGACAATGGTGTCCCACCACATGCACCACATCACAACGGATGTCACAGTGCAGTGTTATGTGTACAGTCTACAGATAGAATGCATGTGTAACAAGGATGTCTGTGCAGGTGTGGTTGGTGTGAGCTGTGTACATAGCTGTACAGTGGGGAGTATGGGCACTGTGCCACTGCACGGCAGCAGGACACAAGTATGTTTCTGTGCGATGCGTGACCTGGACGCATTGCGTTGCCATGTCTGCAAGTCAGTTCTGCTGTTCAACAGCACATATATGGTAGACATTGGTGGCACCTCTAGTGGCTGCAGACAGGCATTCCATTTCTCTGGTGTACCACATCGGATATCCAGGGGGTCCACTACAGTGATGAGCCCACTATGTGTTGACAGGGTGCAATGGTGAATACCCACTGCGGATGTACTGTGTGGCAACATGCCTGTAGGTATCACCCATGGCCATGTTTGTGTGGTTCATCAACAATTGTGTGTGATGGGCATCGTGCACACAACCCTGTGGTGACCCATGTGACATACTACCGTAGTAGTCTGCAGTGTCACATTCCCTAAGGCTATGCAGACATTGTGGATGTCTGCTATGTCGTGCATAGGTCATGTCATGGTGTGACAATGTTGCGGACAGACATCCACGTGCATGGGACATGTCATTTGCCATGTCACAATGTGTGCACCCAATGCAGGGGCATAGGTCACAGTGGTAACACCTGTGTTCTGGCCAGGTCGCAGCTCACTATGTGGTACTGTGTGCATACCGCAGAGGCATACCGATGCATACTACACATGCAGCCATTGTGGAACACCTCCACCATTGTATGCATAGCTGACTGCACATATCACACCGATGGGTTATGTGGTTGCATGCCGGTCTATACTAACGGTTGTATCTACTGTACATGGGTGGTGTGTGTGTTGGGTGGTGCAACCTGTATACCGTGACTGGGGCACACCCAGGTGTGCATGTCATACCTGGACACATGGGGAATATCGATACACCGTATCATGCCTTTTACTAGCAAAAGTCTTACCTGCGACAGACCCATGTCTGTGGACACGCCAGACGTACCTGTATAGGGACGACACAAAAGTATACACATTATCCATTACTATCACCACGGTAAGCACTGTGCATGTCACATCATGCACCTGTGTGTTAGCATGTGCTATGCACATGTCTGCAAACACAACATAGCATACTGTAGTATGCATCTTGTGTGGCCATATACCTGGCATGTGTTGCTATATTATGTGTTGTACTATGACACCCACTCCTCGCCTTATCATACAAACATGCAACACTGACTTACCAGGCAGCTCCAAGCTCATTGGTTGGGAGACACCCACCTCCACGATGGATGCGAGGGTTTCAGCATGTTGTCCCATGGGTGTCCCCAGACTGGCCAGGAGCTCCTCCGTCGGTGTGAGTGGGGGCTGGGTTGGTGGCCCACCACCTGTCCCACCTTGTTGTCTGGCGATTGCAGCGGCACGCTGTCTCGCATGCCGAATTAGGTCTGTGCAGTGCCTGCGGATCTGTTGATATGTGCGGTTGTGGCCACCCAGGGTGTTCACCCTCCTGCGCATATCCTGCCACATGTCTTCACGTTGTTGTGCCTGCAGTGGCACGTGGCTGAACAGGATGTCATAGTTATCATGGAGCAACGGTATTATCACCTCATCTTCCTGTCGGCTAAAGGCAGGCAGCCGGGAACGTGGCATTATCTATAAGACATAATGATGGTGACAGGTCACATTTACACTGCTGTGCTGGCATACTGCTGGACATACATTGCTATGACATGTACAACATCTGCACAGTAATCTCTGCGATGCATCATGGCAGTGACACAGCCGATGTGTTGCCGTCACACCATTGAGCAGTGGGTGTCATATCATATCTGTGTCTCACCTCATCACACTGTACACGCACCATGTTGATGTTAGCCTGCTGTGGACATGTGCACCTGCCTGCACCTGTGTCCATATCAGTTGGCACGGGTCCCCATGTGACAACAGTTCTACTGTTCACCTGGATGCTGTGTATATGTCACTAGACATCATGTACACGGCCATTATGAACGTCAGCGGTGGCACTGCACACATACACATGGACACCTGCACATGCATGTGTTGTGCCATGTACATCCACACAGCACTGTACGGGAGTTGGACAACTTGCCACGGCTCACCTGTGTTGCACATGTGATACACATGGGACAATGTGTAACCATGTCACATTAGCAGGAAAGGTCATGCATAGCATGTGCACACGCACGTTGGCCACAGCAACACACAGCACCTGTAACACCACAGGGTGCATCACCGCCACATTACTGCTGTGGACGGTTGATAGTGACAGTGCCTTTTGTCCATTGCACCATGTAGGACTGTGATAGCACGTGCAGCCTTGCTGGGCAGGGCTGCATGGTATGGCAGGGTATGCCACATACATGGCACTGGGATGTGATCCACCTGGGGGGTAATGATATTGGCAGGGTGGCTGTCCATTCCATATGTCATTGCTATGTGTATATGGACATTACACATGTCTATCATCATGGTGTGGACACTGGCCTTATGCAAGGTAGGCTGCACGCTGCTTGGTGGGGGTGTGTCTGGTGCATGCAGGTATCGCACATCCATGCATACACTTTAACCCTGACAGGTGCTATGTGCTGCGATATTGATCAACACAGTGCTGTATGTGGCCACACACTGCTATCCCGTGCACATGGATGGTTGCCTGGACTGACGTTGGTACCACATATGTCTACATCCAGTGCCTGCTGCCACCCCCATGTCTGCTGGTGCACTGCACACCTCCATCCCTCCCACGGGAAACGTGGTGTTGGGCACAGCATAGGTATCCATGTATGGGGACAGGGATGTTCACATAGCAGGGGCACTGATGGTATCATCGATCTGACCATACACGTATGACGCACCCCTCACACATACAACCCATTCATTATGTTGTTCACAACGCTGACACAGCTATACTGCTATGCCGGAGACATTCACAGACGTACATACACAGATGCGTGCACGTCCGTCTGTGGCATGGCCTGGACTATTGGTGTGGTTTGGCACATAACGTGTTTGAGTGCGGCTGGCGCAGACCTACTGTGCACATGTCTACACAGTAAGCCTGTTCTACAGTAGGCATCGGTGATGTGCTGTGCACATATCATATCTGCACATTGTGTTGGGGTCTGTCTGTCCACAGGCCACTGGTGGGACACACAGGGATATTGTTGAACATATATGCATGCAACCCTGTACTTCTGTACCGCTAGCTTCTCGGGTGCTAATGTGTCATAGACATGCACACCGTACCCGAACATGTGGTAGTTGGTTGCCACCCGTACCCATCTCCTCTTGTGGGTTGCTATCATCCAACACCCTCTTTGTATTGTATGTTCAGGCTATGCACCTGTGTGGGGCATGTGGGCATGCAATGCAGTACTACGTGCCTTTGCACCCATCGCAGAACAAGTCACACAGGTACACTGGCAGCTGTACACTTCACAGCTTGGTGACAGCACAACACATGTTGTACACACGTAACACATGTCCTGTGGGACATGGTCAAATGTACAGGCATGTCCAACAGTCACATGCCACTGCTACCCCTACATGACGGCTATGCAGGACATGTGGCGGTACAGCAACTGTCACATGTACACGAGCAATGCCCCCCTACCTACATCACGTGGTACTGCCTGTGGGGCATGTGCGTCTGCATCCATGCTATGGCCATAGATGACAGTTGTACATCGATATGTGCAACATACCACATTGGGTGTTCTCATGTGTGCATGTTCAACATGTCAATGCATTGTTTGTGTCTGTCAGACACTCATTGTTGTGCATGGTTTACATGGCAGCCATGGTGTACTGTGTGTGATTCCAGGTACTTAATTGGGCTACCAGCATTGTACATTATCACAGCATATTCCAGCCATCACGTAGCCATCCTAGCTGACACTGTTATCCGGCCAGTGGGAGGTGTTCTGCCATGTGCACATATGTCACACAGTACGAGGGTGACTGACACACATTGTCAGGACAGGGTTCTGACCGCTGTGGATGTGTATGATGCTGTCGACGACCATGACTGCGCCAGATGGTGACATCTGGATGTGTAACATTCACAACGCACACCTACCTTCACGTAGCAACACATCATCCACAACAATGGACATCCCTGCATGAACACTGTGTGCAGTATGTCTGTATGACCACTGCAGGCACCACTGGTAGCCACCAGCATGGCTGCCAACAGCAGCAGTGTGTATCCTGTGTGAACATGGGTTACACCATTCACAACACACCTGTGTCAGATGGCCCTGTTGTGGGTCACAGTGCAGTTCCACACATCATGTAACAGTATACATCATGCACCGATATGTTGCGGACATGTGAACAGCTGTGCAACTCAACATATGCACACATGACACATCACCTGGTACAACGTGTCTGTCGTACCACTCGCTATTGTGACCACCCTGTGATGACATTGTACAGGCTACGTGGACTGGGACATGTGATGGCTCAAAGGTATATTCACCTTCCGTGTGTGTGTCTAGCCAGGTGTACAGTAGGCAGTGGTCTGCACACGGGGATACTGTACATTGGCCTACTCTGTCACTGTGACTGTTGACTATGCTCATACTGTACTTATACAGGCATGTGGTATTTGTCCAGTATGACAGTCGTGGTCAACCACACTACTGTGGCACACGTGACCTGCGGACATCTGCCTAGGGTGTGGGGCCCACATGTACATCTTCACATGCTATGCTGCCTCTGCAGCGGTGTCACATGTCTGTCTCCAGCAGGGCTGTCACAGGCAGGCACGGCATGCAGTGATGTGTGACAATGCTTGCACCCTCCACTGTGCTGCACACAAGCACTGCACACACAGTAAGGCACTCATGACATTTATCTATGGTGCCTGGGACCTGCCTCCATGCTCTGCACAGCACACCTGCCAGTCCAGATTGTACACAGATCATACCTCCCAGGCACATACCTGGACTGCAACACACACAGGTGAGGGGATCCCACATCACACAATGATTTACACACATACTGTATATTTTCCAAACACAATGCATCATAGGTACTCCATGTTCGGATACCCATGTTTGTGACTGCTGGACACATTGTGACATGCAACAGAGAGTACACTGTACACCATAGGTTACATGCTGGCTGTGTTGTCATACTGTACATTGCACCTCGGACAGTTGCTACTGCCATGTGCTGACAGCAACCCACACTTCCCTAGTATGGACTCCCATGTACCCACACATGCTTGGCCATGCACTACACATAGCTGGGTGAAACATTACACAACACATACCATACCTACACTACCCTCGGCATGCACCATACCTCCATGTGTCTGTGCGTTAACCTACGGATATCCCCCCTCTGGTAGATGAACATATATGCTTCGCGGCCCTGCTAGCCACACCCTGGACACACACCCATCGCAGCATACATGGTACATGTGCTCAACGGCCGGTACTACTGACGTCTGCTGACGGGGGTGGTTAATGGCATGGCACCCCGGCAGCTGGACAGTATACGTGACTATGCTGACACATATCACAGTGCACTTCCGCTACATGTATGCAATGGTAGGGACCATGCTATTCCACACAGAGACATGGCGGTACTGGCCTTTTCACAGACACCATGTGCTGTATGGGCGCATGTGCAGGCTGTTGCACGGTGGGTATATTCAAATGTGTGGGGTGCATCACTTGACAGTCATGGTGGGTCCTCGTGGTCCATCACATGCTCCACAGCTAGCTACCTACACATGACCGCCGTGCATTGCAGTGTGGGCCCTCATGCAGTGTGGTGGTATGTCTGTGTTGTTTGGCTACATCCACATTCGATGTAGCATACAACAGACACCCAGGCATTGCCAAATGAGATGTTGTTGGCAACATGCCAGCCAATGGGGTACCTACCAACAATACACACTCTCACTCACTACAGGGTTCCAATCCATACATGGACATTGCATTGTCCCCGTGGACACATACATGGTACTGCCATGCACACGTTATGTCCTAGGACACTGTCCCAATGTCACCTCCAATCTCCCTAGCTGTTATGTCCCGCCAACCTGGTTGGTATGTGTCTCTGCAGCAGCCCACTGAATTAACTGCTAGCCTATTCATGGACGTTGTGTACGTTGACCACCACACTACTGCATCTATCACACTACACATGGGTGGTACTGCATTGCACATGTGGGACTGCATTCGTACACCCATGACTGGACCATTCAGTATGGCACTGGGGCACATCCTCACATCCGTGGTTCACACAGTCATTGATGACCTCCATGCCTTTACTGGCACCCTTGTTGGGCCTCTGTGTGCCACAGCACGCCACATCCACATGCTGGCCACCTGTCATACCATCGCATGGGTGGTTGGTGTGGTACAGAGGGTAACAGATCAGACATTATCCCCACATTGCCCTTCAGCACCATTCCACATTCTGGTATTGCCAATGTACACATCCACCATCACATCATACCCTGTGTCTCAGGATGTTAGGCTATATGACTCCTGGACAGGTCACACAGTGGTGCAAGCATATCATGCTACCTACTACATGTCAGGTACATGTGGCATTACACAGTCATCTGTCATGTTGGCCCTGAAGTTCACTATTTGCTTACATACACAACATGCTGTCACAGAGTACTGTCCATGCCTACATATCCCACATCTACATACCTGGCAGCATTCTAGCTCCACCAGCTCATACTACTAACAACCATACAGGTGTCGGTGTGGCAGATATATCGTGTAGATGTCATTGCGTCGGATACATCACACATGGTGCATACACATCACCTTTGCATAGCGACAGTCATCCACTGGGTATCACATGGATATTGTCCCCATACATGCATATCACATTGTACATGGTTGCTGTACACACACATGCCCCACATGGTGCTGTGGTTGCCATATTCCACTGTGGCGTGGGTACACATCTGCAGGGCCACACATATCTGTACTGTGTGTGTTGCTGGTACATTGGTAGCCTTTGTACCTGTGCCATACACACATCTACACATGGGCAGGGTTACAATAACACATTCATGGTGTACCTTCCACAACGGCTACAACTTTACATGCCACGGTATAGTCATGCCGTGATGTATACCAGGCTCAGACAGTTTACATATGCAGATGACAGACGGGGAACACATCTGTACTCATCTGCATACCACTTACACAGGGGTGTCATCTACTCTGACATGGGCCATGTCCTCCGCATTAGTGATGCATGTAGTACTCCTACATGGCGTTTGCAGTGGGCGGGGTGAATGAAGCGCTCCTACATATGTGCACACATGCCACGTTGCTTAGCCTGGGCTTCTGTGTTACCTCCGCAGACTAGACACACACCATGCTGTGGAACGTAGGTCCTGTGCACATCCCACAGGGACACACTGTGGCACTGGTCATGTGATAGCTCCCTTGCCGATAGGGTGACACATAGACATGGTACCACCACAGCGGCAGTACTGTGTAGACATGCAGTTGACATCCACCTCTGCTGTTCAGTGGACACTACCATGGGGAGGTGACACTACTGTGTACATTGCACATGTGTTTACACATGGACCTGCCGGATGCCATTGTTGCACACATTGCACCTGCTACAGATCGTTTGGACATGGTTACTTGGTGTTCCTTCCATTTCGGGTGGCTATTCTGCTACTACTCTGTCCCATATGTGCAGGCCATACATATCCTGTTAGTGTACATAACAGTAGGCCATACCTCCATTATGCATGCTATGCCTGTGATACTGTGTATGATGTCTGAACATATCCATCATGACAGCTTTACATTACACATACTTGACATAGTAACCCCTACTGCGAGGCATACGTGCACGTCGTGCGCACATTACGTATGACATCGACGGTATATGCCCAAACACATGTGTGCTGTGACAGTATACATACATGTCCTATCCCCTGCTGTGGCACTTCCTTGTTGGACATCCACTGCCAGCATCGGCGTGGGTGGTGGCATTGTTCTGTGTTTTGCCCCCCTATGCCAGCCCTTGGCTTATCCCGGCTGTGTACATGATGTCCCACTGCTGTGCACACGGTGTCTACAGTCATTGGTATGCTCAGCGGTTTAGCACTACATAACCACCTTTCACCACTCTCTGCTTTATGGACAGGTATCTTTACTTACAAACACCATTCACATACAGTGCAGCTTCGTCATACATATCATGCGTTACAGTACATCTCGTGGGTTCTACATACCTTTCCTGTATTGACTTCCGTATTCCATTCGAGTCTCGCTAGATACTTGATTCTCACTCTAGCCATTTGTTTGGATTTGTTCGGTATGAACATACAGTTTGAATATCCTAGGAGTCTTCCTTATATCCATCGTCACCTGCGACATGTGGGTTCATGACACCAATAGCTGTTCCTCGGTGTGTACTTATGCGCATATCACCTGTGCATCTCCTCCATTCGTACAGTACGCGTCGGAACTAGGGCATGGTTCATTCCTCGGCTGGGCGTTGGTTATTTGCACTACCTTCGTGGGGATGGTATGTATTGTGTTATGTTATGTGTGACTGCAGCCGCTATGTGTGGCGTCAGGTACATTTCGCTGTGATGTTAGCCGTGGATTGTGTGTGTTGGGTATGGTATTATGTTCGACATGTGGGTGTCCCTGTCCTAGCGGCGTCTGTCGATGGCGTTTTGCATTCGGATGTGTAACATAGCTCTTGTATTCCTTTACACAATGGATGCAGGTATGCATCCGCTGCTGATAGTGTTTCCCACGCGAGATGTTGCGGTTATGCCGCTGTCATTGACTGCCTGTATGTTTTTGCTGCTATTGCGGCTTGTATCCCTTTGATATGTGCGATGGTGTATATCGGCGGATGTGGGTGACGGGTACGGGTTGTGGGCCTTGCATTTATACATACATGGTATGCTTGTGTGTGTGCTCCATCCCTGCCTGGGGAGCTGCAAGTTACCTGTCTGTTCTAGGAGTGTAGGTTTTGTGGATGTCGTCTGGTGTCGGTATCGCCTGCATGTGTGCTTCCTGCATGTATTCCTCCGTCACATCGGTAGTATATCTGCGGCTGTTCGTACGTGCCGACTATCCGTTGGCATTTTGTCACGGATATTTACGGTCAATGTGGTCCTGTACTTGGGACGGCCTGTGTGCTACCGGTTGCCACCTATTCGGGTGGCGATTGCTTGTTTAACACTCGTTGAACACACAGCGGTGTTTACGGGACGATACGTGGCCATGATCGGTGCCGAGGTAGCACATGCGTATTTCCGCGGTACATGACTATTGCTGTGCAACGTTGCCGACGTATCATTTTGAAATTAACATATCGGTGCCATACATACGGTCATGGTTTGTACATGCGTCCTTTGCATCTCATGTTGGCTATACTCCTGTGGTACATTCTGGGACATTTTCGCTTTGCATCGTTTTACGTCACCACGCACCTAGCCAGGGAGGAGCTCTCAGTACTACTTTGTGGGTACTGCTGTACATATGCCTGTGGTTCCTATACTGTATGCCTACACATGTTATTCCACTCCATCTGTCACATGTCACCTACATACACATTTTACAGTGGCACACACATTACACTCGCACAGTGGAACACACGACACCCTCACCTCACACATACACATACTGCCGCTGTCGCAGGGACGGTTGCACACAGTACCTACGTTGCCCGCATCATCGGCAGCGGTGTCTACCTCCACCCTCATATCCTAAGAATATTACCCGCACATGTCCTGTTACTGTACCGTGGCCTGGTGATCATCCCGACTCGCGAATATGCATTTAGGTAGGTTGACCTTTCCATGGGTGGCGTTCCCTGTTCTGTCCACCCTCCCGGATACTCGGGTTGTCGTTCACTATGTTTACTATGTAGAGATTTCGCGTCTTACTTCTCTGTCACCTTGCATCCCTGTGATTCCCTGTTTTACCTGTTGTACTTTCTATCTGTGTATGTGTACATATATTTCTACGTGTGTAATGATATCTATCTCCATATCTGTGTATGCACATATGTACATATGTATACACCTTGCGCGACGTGGCAGCATACGCTCGCCGTCTGCTGTAGGACCAGCGTCACGGTTGAGGTGTTGGCGTTCCATGCTCCGCTGGCTGTTGGGTGTGCAGTGTTTGGGTGCTACCTATGTTGGAGTCACACATGGGACCGCCCATACGGTACACATTATGGTGCCATGTTTGTGTGCCGTCCATTTCACTGTGTGTGCAGGTAGGGAGGTGTCAGTCCATGGGGCCTATGCTGTAAGAGTATGTGCTATACGTTCCCTCTTTGCCAAGGCATAGGCATATTGGGTACGCCTCCGTCTGCCTACTGGGGCTGGCACAGTGTGTTCATGGCACTGAACGTTCTGTGCCTGTGCTTGCCTTGGCAGTTGTGGCGGGCTTGGTGGCCCTACACCATTATGTCCCTGCAGCAGCTGTTTCCGCAGGATCATATTATGTAGCATTGCACATACTATGAATATGTGGGCACATGTGCCTGGAGAGTACTGCAGGCTCCACCGGATGTATCCAAGCAGCGGAACCGTGATTTCAACATCCCAAACACACGCTCTATGATTATTCTGGTTTGTGCGTGTGCCTCATTATGGCGGTCTTGCATGTGTGTGTGTGCATTTCTGATGGGTGTCATCATCCACGGCTCCAGTGCATAGCCAGCATCCCCCACAAGGTGTCCTTGTGTGATGTCCCCCCTGGCGAATACCTGATACAGCTGTGAGGCATGCCAGATATGGGAGTCGTGGTAGCTTCCAGGGCTGCCCGCACACACATCCATGATATTGCCCTGCGCATTGCACACGACCTGGCAATTGATGGAGGGGAATCCCTTGCGGTTTATGTAGCGTCTACCCTGCTCCCCAGGTGGTGACTTGATTTCTATGTGCGTACAGTCTATCTCACCCAGTACCTCCGGGTATTGTGCCACACGGTGGAAGTGGCGCATATTGCTAGCCAACTGCTCCTGAGATCTGGGGAAGTATATATACTCATGGGCATGTCGTAACATGGCATCCAGAAACTGGTGTAGTACCCTGGATGCTGATGCCTGTGAGATGCCCATTATATCCCCGGTTGGCCTTTGAAAGGTACCTGTTGCCAGTATTCACAAGCTTACACATACCTTTGTGTCCACTGGGATGGGCTCCCCTCTGTTGTCTCTTGTTCTCAGGCGTGGCCGGCACAGCTCCACTATTTGCTGTGACGTGTCCCTGTCCACCCTGTAACTCTCTACTATCTCCAGGTCTTGAAGCCCCTGGTAGGTTACTCTTGGTCTGAACACTCTCCTTCTCCTCTGAGGCCTACGGTAGTTGTCGGCACCCTCCTCCGCAACTCCGTCTGTCTCTGACACATGCTGATGCATCACGGCCACGGCGGCACCCAGCATATACATTTTAAAAGTTCCCCATGTGTTTACACCCTAAAGTGCAGCGTTTGGGAATACACGCTGTGTGTTGTGTGCATTCACACTTTATACTGTTGTGCTCTACACCCGGTGATGTCATTGGGTGTGTCTGTGCGGCCGTACCTGTGGATTATTTTCCGTGTTTTACCGTTGGCACTGCAACGCTGTTGCCTTTGGTGTTACATTACACTTGCCTGCATTGGTTTAGCTTTACACCTTACCTTACTGTTTCTGCACGTTGCACCTACTATTGCCTGGAGTGCATCCTGCAGGCACATGGCATATCATGCATTTTGTCTGCCGCCGACGTTATGGTACCTCTCTACTTGGCTGTGCTGTATCAGTTCTTCGCTCTTTGCAATTCTGCTACATCCCCTACTTTCTTTGCATTCATATGCCTCCCCTTTCCCGTTTTGAGGGATTCTGCATGCAGAGTTGTCAGCTGCCGCTGATTGCCCTTCGTGGGTTGATTGATGTTGATTGCTCATTACGACTCCAATTACACTGCTTCCGCATTTCCTCATATTCTCCGCATCACCTTCCTGTATCCGTGGTTGTTGACGGGGCGGCCGTCACATGACTGGGTTGGAGGACGTAGTCATCCTCGTGCACATGCATCTGTGCGCGCATTGTGTACTCTCAGCGCATCTATTTCCTCACGCGCCGGTCCTGCTGCTGTGATGTGCATTGTACAGCCCATGTTTGCTAGGCTCCAATGTGCTTCCTCCTACAGTGCCACACCCCTCTGCGATTGACATGTATTCCCTCTAGGCCACTCCTCGGTGTATTACCGCTGCGCCGTTTGGTACAGCCTTACGCCGGTGGGGGGTTTGCGATTCAGTATTATCTGCCTCATTTGCATGGCATTGACTAGTAATACATGGTTACGGCGCCAGACACTGCCGCCACTCCTTGGCAACCCTTGGGCTGTGGTTGTGGCTTTACATGCATACTATGATATATTGTGGCTGTGAAGCTGATATGTATTATACTGCTCTTTTATGACATTGTCATATTATTTCATTGTTCCGCACCTTCCGCGGACATGTCCTGGGGTTCTGCTGTGGTTTCTGCGTACATACCATTTATGTCATTATTTACATTTTCTGCATGTTTTCTTTTGACATTCTCGGTGTCTTTCGCCATTGGCATGTTGCACCAGTATGACACCTGACGTTGACAGCCTTCCGTTACTCCTATGTCATGTTTGGATATATGTAAACCGTTTTTTTTGGTTTACATTGCCGTGCCCTTATGCTACGCCTGCGCCACTTCGTGAATCGCTACATGCCTTCATTTGCATGGTGCAACACCGCACATGGGGTGTTTAACATACCTACGCTGGAGGCGGCGCAACTCAGGCGCACACCGGTGGTGCACATGAAATTGGATCGTACCTGAATCGCTCGGCGGCCATGTCTGGCGTTGTGGCGCCTACACCATGCGTGCGCCTGGCGCAAGGTTCATGAATCCCGGGGAGTGTGTATTTCACTTTTAGAAGGAAATGATGGAAATGTGCCTACTAATTAATTTATGGACCAGCCCACTAGTTAATGCATATAAATTGATGTGTTTTGTGGTTTTAATTTATCTCTGAAGAAGTCTCCGAAGGGAGATGAAAGCGCTCAGATTTTACTTGTGTGGTGTGAAAATAAATCATTTATCTATTCATATTTTCGCTGGTGGATTCTATCTTTCTGGACTTGTGTGGGAGGACGACCTTTATTGTTTTCGGAACAGGCTTTTTGCAGATCATACTTATTTAACCTGGTTGATGTCTTTGAGGAAGTTATTGAAGCAATGGATGAGGGCAAATCAGTACAAACTGCATAAGTAGACCTCACAAAGGCATTCAACACCATAAATCATTCATCTGCCAGGGCTGAGACTGAAATAGAACCATCTGAATCAGTGTTCTAACCTGGTTACCAAACTGAATGAATAAATAAATAAAGCCTCCCAGCTAAATGGAAATCCCCATGTAACTCATTGGATAGCTAAATGGCTTACAAATATAACCCAGAAAATTAGGATGGGTGGCTTTACCCTTTCCAAAAGATCTTCCAAAAGATACAGTCCTTGGGCCACTCCTATTTGCATTTACTTCTCAGAGGTTAAAGCAGATGTTAAGGGTTTATAACTAAACACGTTTGCAGATAAGTGTTAATTGGTGCCATTGTTTACTCCCCAGATGACACTAACATCCTTTAAGAAGGCCTTTCCCAAACAAATAGCTGGTGTCAAAACATTGGACTAAAACTAAATATCAAGAAATGTATAATAGTATCCTTCAGCAACCATGATTATCCACCCCCCCCCGAAAGTTGATCTTGTAGTCAGAGATCTAGTAACCTATGTAGACAATGAACTGTCCTTTGATCACCACATATCCAGTTGTAAGGAAGTTCTTTTTTAATCATACAGCTTATAGCTAAAGGTATGGCATCCAGGTCAAAGAATATAATCATTCCACTGTACTAGGTCCTTATTAGACCAATCATTTAGTATAATGCACCTTTGGTATATAGCTATCCAAACACTTGTCACAACTGGAAAGACCGCAATGCTTTCTAATTTAAATATGAAGGGACTAAATCTTAAAACTATGCAGACCATCTCAAAGCCTAGTCCCTCTTCTCAGTATCATACTGGCTGCTAAGAAGCCACCTCTGTCTCATGTATGGAACCTTAACAGACCCTATACTTTCTGATCTTTTACACATTCAGAAATCCAGTGATACAGTGCATACCCACTCAAGGGATCTCAGTCTCTTTTGCAACATAAATAGGACGTGTTGAAGGGATAGGTATATATCACATACAATATTGCTTCTATACAATCATCTTCCACTCCGCATTATGCAAAGTATGTCTCTTATTCTGTTCACATGTAATTTGGATGAATAGATGAGAAACTGCAAATTCACCCCAAGTATAGTACCCACGTCTCTCCTGGATAGGGTAACAAGTAAATGTCCGAACATATCTCTGTTCAGCCCACCTCTGTGTTACTTATACACAAAGCAGAACAGCCACATATCTATCATGGAAATGTAAAGCTAGGCTTCTTAAGATCCTTAAAGATCAATAGTCTTTTAAGTATCTATGAACCCATGATGAAATAAAAGTAAACAAACAAACAAACAAGCAAACAAATAAACAAATAAATACTGAGTGAAACATCTTTGGTGCTGAGTAAATCATATCAAGTAAATGACACATAACAACAAAACAGCAAAACAGACACTCATTCTTTTTTTTTAACAAAAAGTATCTTTATTAAATTATCACATATGACAATGGCAATCTTACATTTATATAAATGAAAAACAAACATAGACACCACTTTAGTTGCAAACATTATGCATCGCAGACACCACTGAAACAACTGTAGTTACAAACATTATACATCACTTATAATCTAACCAGTCATTGTCAGTTAAGCACGATAAAGTAATTGATCACAATTCACTGCCAGTATATATATGACTAAAATAAGAGATCTGTAGGATAAACAGTTTACAAACAGGCTACCCTACTGTACATACCAGGTTAAGTTAGCATCAAAAGAACAGTGTCTGCCAAAAAGAATTACAGAATAAAATACTAAGAAATGAAGCCTGACTTAAATAAGATTTATTTTCTGTAATTTGATTCAGTAACTGTGAAAAGTACCTTGGTGCAGTGAGAAATAGTAGTCAGACTGCAAGATCAGGGAGCACAGCATTTTTGGTGGTGTACAGGTAAGCAAAACTGTGTTTACCAAAACCACTGTCTTCTTCTTTTCTTCTATGAGCTGACCCACCATTTTGCCAATGATCTCCCTCCCCACCTCCTTAACTGCAAGCATTAACAGAGGAGTAGGATGGCTGGACCACATGTTTTATGAGTGATGAGGGGACTAGGATAGTCCAGTCCAGGTCCAGGTTAGTCCTTAACATCCATTTCAATCAATCTAAGTAATGAAGTTCATGAATAACCAAGTGCACTCCTTCTCTGACTTGGTCTGAAATGCAGACACCAGTGCATCAGAAGGCACTACACTGTAAACTGTCTCTAACAACCTGGTTCTCTCTAGTGAATTGTATCTTCTACAAAGAAAGGAAGGAGGGAAAAGCAAGAAGGAAAAAAGAAAGGAAAGAGAAAGGAAGAGAATGATGTATAAATACATTAAATAAATCAGTGTGATTACTAATTTAAGCATTTTGAAGACTTTGTTGAAGTGGAATGGCGTAAATACTCCTGCATTTCTCAAAGCTATTCTAGGCTGCCTGGTCATCCTCAGCAAATTGATCTATGAGTAGGGCCAGAATGAATCTGAAACGTGACCACTATGATGATGTCTTTAAAGAATCAGAGATCCTTACCTAGTGCAAGGATATGGAGACCAGTCTAGTGACTCATGTGGTCCAGTTGGGCTCTACAGAAAAAGGTGTGCAGAGCTGCCTTATAGAAACCACCCATAAGGCAAAGGGTGGGGTTGATTGCAATATTAGTCAGGTCACAGGCAATAGCAGGTCAGATTACAGCAGACTGGACCCTAGCAATTGAAACTAGCCTTTGGCACATGGATGGTCACCTCACTGTGAGAGAGCTTATGCGGGAAGCTGAAAAGCACCAGCTAGATGTATTTGGGCTTTACACACTGTGTTGTTTCAAGGGTCAGACATCTTGATGTGGTTGCTGTCTTTCTATGCTTGATTTGCTGTTCTAGTAATGTCTTGTTTGACACTCCCTCAGCTGGGTTCTGTATAATTGTTTTTTGTATCAGAGGATAAAAGTCTTGTCTCAATTTGACAGCACACTGCAGAAAAAAAGAAACCTGTCTGATGTTTGTGCATAGGTCTATAACTGCTATTTGATGTATTTGGCCTTCTTGGAGACTCGGGGTATGGATGGTGCTTTATTGGATACCACTTTCTGACTTTGCAGTTCTACTGGGAATTTTCATACCAAAACAGGAAATAATGTTGGTATCTGGAGAGGGGTAACTGGAAGGAATGACTTGTCTGATCTAAACACAAGTGGTAAATTTCCATGTACTTCTGTATTAGTCATGAGCTGTGCATAGCACACACCATGTCAGAATTCAAGGCTTCTCATTAGTGTACTTGGTACTGCAACATTGGACAAAAGCTCAGTGGTCATTCTTGCAACAGTGTCACCATATGTCAAGCTATTTGTTCTGGATACCTCATTCAAGAGAGGTTCTGAGCTGTCATCTGATCATTACTTGGTAATGAGCAGGGTAAAATGGCTGGTGAGTTTGCTGGACAGACCAAGGAAATGCTGTTAAGGTTGTCCTGGGAATGCCTAACACATACATCTGTGCAGGATGTGTTCTTCTTCCACGTGTAGAAGACCTTCTCTCATATGCTGGGAAAGCTGGAAAGTTGACTTCAAATAGACCCTTCTCAAGACTTTAGTATTTGAGTTGGTAGCAAAGACCTGTGATTGAAAGATACTGGTTGCTTCTCATGATGGTAAACTATAAGATCCACTGGTAGACAACAGCTGTGAAGGAAATTTTCAAGTTAGAGAAAGTGGACCTCTGTACAATGCTGTAAGAGGAGTCTTCAGATTTAGGCAACAGACACTGACAGACCATGAAGGTAGTAGCTGCAGTAGTCACCAAAGTGATGTTCTGAGTGAGGGAGGAGTTTGGTGTGACTATGGAGAATGGTTTCAAAATGGCTCCGAAGATGTTCTGTCAAAGACCTAGTAATTTCAAGGGGAGGATGGCACCATACTCTGCTCAGCAAGGGTAGAAAAACTCAGTTCAACTGATGACCTTTCCATGAGATGTAAATAATACTTTGAGGAACCCCTGACCCCATGGACATGTTTTCCTTTACACAGACAGACCCATAAACAACTGGGGGGGGGGGGACTGGGCCTATTTTGCAGATGATGACACTGCAATATTTAAAGAGTCCTGCAATGTCAGGGATGTAGGAGTGGAAGAAATCTGACTAGAAATGCTGAAGGCACTTGGTTATGTTGAGATGTCATGGTTATTATAACCTTTTCAATGTTGTGTAGAAGGCAAAGGCAGTACTACTGGTCTAGCCAAATTAGGGTGGTGATCTCTAGTTTCTAAAAGGAGGACAGGAGTGTGTGCTCCATTCATAAACAGGTTATATTCCTCAGCTTCCCAGGAAAGCCTCTTCATGGTTCTAGTAAGGAGACATTGTTCAGTAGTTGAGTTTAGGAGTCCTATCAAATACTACACATTTCATCCTAACAATGAAACTATGGATTAGCTTTTTATCTTTACACAGATATTGAAGGCCGGGTCAATGGATTTTTTCCAATATGATCTACATGTTTCTTCTGAATCTGGAGAGGAATTATGAGTCTATACCAGTAAATGCTTCATGGAAGGCACTAAAGCAATTATAGGTCCAGCAATGTTGCTGCATGCCATTCAGTCTTTATACTGACACACTAAGAATTGTGTCCACATCCTCAATATTGTGAAACACA
Organism: Protopterus annectens; assembly: GCF_019279795.1. Taxonomy (NCBI): domain Eukaryota; kingdom Metazoa; phylum Chordata; order Ceratodontiformes; family Protopteridae; genus Protopterus; species Protopterus annectens. The sequence goes on from NC_056739.1 coordinate 1,527,580,122, forward strand.
GTAAAGGTGGGTGTAGGACACTAGTGGACATGCATACTGTTTTCCTTCCTGCTCATGATTTTCATGGACTGTACTGCAAGGCATAGTTGAGGCCTGCAGAGTATCCAGTTTGGGAACACAAGAGTTGTATCTTTGCTGTCTGCAAATAGTGGGGTTTTTTTTACTGCTAGTCATTGTGATATTTAGTATGTAATTGAGGGGTTCACTACTGAGAGTACAGGAGTCAAGATGAAAATAAGAGCCTTCAAAGAAAAGAAACCTCCAAGAAAAGAATGGATTGCTCCCAGCAGGTAAATGGGGGCATTTGCTTCAAATTGAGTTGATTAAATATCTTGGGGTCCTATTCACAAATAAGTACAGAGGGCATTAGAAGACCGAATAGTAGTTATTGCAGTGATTACAGCATTGCAGCCATTGTGCTGGACTCGGGTGGTGAAGTGAAAGCTCCACCATAAGGTAAAGCACTTAATTTACTGGTTAGTCATTCTTCCCATCTTCATCTTTGGTCACAAGCTTTGAACAGCAATTGACAAGATGAGATTATAGATACAGAAGTGAAATTCTTTTACAAGGCTGTTGGGTTCAGTCTCTGTGATGGATTGAGGAGCTTGGTAGCCTGTAAAGATTTCAGTGTACAGCTGTTGCTTTGCTGGGTTGAAAGGTATCTGTAGAGATGGTATTAGGGCTAGTAATGGTGCTACTGGTGCCTAATTCATGAAGTGTAACAAGCATTTATTTATTTATTATTTATTTATTTTACATTTGTTTACCGGGAAGATCCAACTGGACAGAGCTGTCCATTTTCAGTGGAGGCCTGGGGAGAAAAACTCCAGAACAATTGCTAACATACTATACATAAGACATTTACACATTCAGTTATAAAAATATAGCAGACAATAACATATGATTGCATAAAAATATTTACATAAGCACAGTGGTTTAGACATACAATTAAAAGTATAGCAGGTAGTAACATTTGATCGTTGTTCATACAGTATGTTTAGTAGATAATCTTGAAAATGTACTGAAGATAAGACAAGAAAGGAAAAACTAAAAAAGAGGAGAATATAGACAAGTTCATATGAGGTGCATTGACATTTTAAAGGAAAGTTTTTCAGCTTAGTCTAGGGGATGAGTTATTGGGTATAGATGGGACAGTGGGGAGTAGGCAGCTGTGAGTTGCTAAGTAATGTTATAATATATAGTGTATCTGTGGGAGTTTTAAAGAGGAGGCTGGATAGTGGGTAGGGGAAAGGAGTTAGAATATGTCAGCCAGGTGCTAGGCAGTTGCATGTCCAGGAGTTGTTTAGGTGGGAAATAAGCTGTTTTTTGAAGATGGTTTTATTAGGTTGCACCCTGATTTGTAGTGGTAGGGAGTTCCAAGTCTTAGCAATGTTGCTAGAATACAGGGAGTCACCAGAGCTGTAATGGCTTTTGGAGATTGCGATTAGTGCCTTGTTAGTGGATCTAAGTTCTCGGTTATTGGAGTAGAGGATGATCAGGTCTTGTAAGGCTGGAGTTTTGTCAGGTTGGTACAGTATTTGATGAGCTAGAAGAAGTTGATTTAGAGCTAAGGTGTTAGGGAGTTCAAGCCTGGAAAGCTGTTTAAGGGCCTGACGGTGGTGGGTGCGGTAGGAGGAGTTTGTGGCGAATTTTGCTATTTTGTTGTAGCATACTGACAGCGTGTTTAAATTGCTCTTGTTTAGATTAATTAGGACAGAAGAAGCATACAGTAGGGTATAGAGCTAGGGTAACTTTACTGTTGATGTTAGGAAGTTTTTACATCTGTAAAGAGTACCTAGTTTTTTGTTGATTTTGGTTATTGCATGAGCTATGTGTTTGTCAAATTTCATATTATTGTCAATAATGAACCCTAGTAATTTGGTTTGTGTGACGGGGAGATAGGAGCATTATCTAATGCAGAAATAGAGAATGGGGGAGTAGGTGCTACTGCTTTGGAAGGATGAAAGAGCATAAGTTGCATAAGTAAGGCATGGAACACTTAGAAGAGGATCCGGGGCAGACCCATAGTATGTTGGGGATTATATATATCTCAACTTGCTCAGAAATGCATAGAGAGTCTGCAGAATGAGCTGGACACTGCTTCAGGGGATAGGAGCCGTGGTAAAAATAATAAGAATGTTTCAAAGAATCTGGATATTATTGAGTTAAGACATGAAAAGAGAATGTTTCCAGGTACCACCAAAATGGAAAGAGTTGATTATGCGAGGTTAGAGAGTGAACAGACAGTGCATTAAGATAATTGGTCAGACTGCTGTCAACAAAAGCTCAGAACTGATGAATTTAAACTACACAAATATAATTAGAGTAACATTCTCTCAGTAAAATTCTTTTAAATAACTGAAAGTAAAGCAGTGTACATGCTACTGACTTATCCAGGGTACCAAATAAAGCCACTGGGTCAGAAGCTATTGACAAGTAAATATAAACATAAAACATTAAAAAAACTTATTTCAAATAGTAACATTTCATTAGGAAAATGAATTAACTAATGAATTAACCAATATTTTGCGTCATTTGGCTTGTAAGAAGTTGGGCATGGTGAAATGCATTCATAGTGTGCAAGGAAAGGGGGTTAGGGATTGGTATAATGATTAAGGTGTTTACCTTACAGACACAATGTAGAGGGTTTGATTTTCTCTTTTGAAAGGGAAATGCTAGGCTCAAAATGGCCCACAAGGGCAGCTAGCCTATTATTTATCTATGAACCTGTGAAAAGGTTGATGTTCACAGGAACTGCCACACAGTGGCAGAGCCCTGGCAGTGACACCTTGTATTACTATGCTGATTTATTTACTGGATTGAGAAGCATACAAGGAGAGTACTATAGTCACATCAGTATAGATGTTGTTTCGGCATTCAAAGTTCCAAGAAAAGTACAAGTAGCCCACAGGAGTAGATCTGAAGATGAACTAAAGCTAACAGGAAGCTTAGGTTTTGTTAAGAAACAGAAAAAAAATGATAGAATGGGTGAATAGCGTGATCAGTTTTGTGAAGAAGGATAAGATTTACATTTGTGCTGATCTGAAATATCTGGGTAAAGTGATTAAAAGAGAACATTACTCATTATTTATGGTTGAAGTACTGGTCTCAAATTATCCTCTTTTGTGATGCAAACCAGTGACTGTGGCAGATGAAACTACAGCAGAAATGTTCCAGCCTTTGAATATCTAATCCAGTCTTGGAAAGATAAAGATTCTTGATACTTTTTTTTTGGTTATATCATCAGCATCTGAAGCAATTTCAGAGAATTGCTGCACAAGTAATTGAAGGTTAAAAGGTGCTGTGAGCACAAGCTATACACTGTTAGTGGTGGATCAGACACAAAACCAATTCAGACACCGAGCAGACTGACACAGCATCATTATACTTAAAGAAGAGGAAGCATAAAATATGGGTGGCAAGTCTGAAATATATGGGCCACTTCCTGATGTCAGACAAAATGAAGAAAGACTCAGAGAATCTCAGAGCAATAGCAAAAATGCCAATGCCAGAAGCTAAAAAGGCACTGATGAGATTTTTGGGAATGATGTAGTAAACTCCAAGGTCTGAGATAATTATGCTTCTTGGAAAGTTGCTTGTGAATGAAGCCATGAACAGCAGAAGAGGTTTGAAATGCATAAGAAACTAGTAACACACACACATTTATATTGAATTACTGTGATGCAAATAATGCAATTGTTTTACATGTTTATACGGATCTACTACTTTACAACAAATTTTCACTTAACTGAAAACGAAAAGTAGAACCCCACTTCAGCAAAAGTGCACTTTCACTGAAGTCTAGGCACCCGATCGCCTCACAAATAAAAATAACTATAAGAAAAACATGCTTTTGCAGGGGGGCAAGCCCCCCTGTACCCACCACACACCCCTACTTAAATATACCAACTCCGAGATCGCACTGCAATAAGGAAAAGGGAATATTCCCAATCCATGCTGTATTGTGATCTTCGTAGTCAGTTTTCGAAGTTTCAGTACTTCGAACAAGTGGGTTTGTGCAAATGAAGTTCAAAGTACTGAAACTTCAACCAAGCATAGTAGACCCATTTATACATGTTGGGATGTTACATGGTATAGCTACAGACCACTTTACAATGGGTCAAGAGCATTTACAGATACACAACACAGTTATGCGCAGACAGAGAAAGAATTAACATTAATGCATGGATGTAAGAAATTAGATGAATATTTTTATGGCACAGATAATATGCCATTGTACTGCAAATTCAGAAAGTCTGTACAAGGCACTAACATGATTACAGAGAATATTGTTTAAAACATTGACCTGAAACTGAAATACAGACCAGACAGGCAACTACATATATCAGACATGTGAAGCAGAATATTTACCAAGCAGAATGAAAACTTATTAGAGGAATTAGGGATTCTTTGGGTAATTCCACAGTTATCTATGACAGAAGAAAAAAATGAAGTAATTTTAGGGATATGCTGGCATTGACTCAGAAATTCTGCCCTAAAATGTGACACTAAGTGGATTGCTATACAATGTTCACCAGACATAAAGGAATGAAAAATGCAGGTCCAAGACTTAATGGTGAAAGCCAACAAGATTACATTTCACAAACAGTAAAAAGAACAGATACTTGAGAGAATATGTATGCCATAGCTTGGAAAAGTGAAGCACAAGGAAGCAACTAAAGAAATAATGTACAGGGCTGATGAAGTCATGCAGAACTGTGATGGTCATAATTCATGCCATAATAACAATCCACAGTCATTAAATCCATTAGAAAAGATGGTGACTTAAACAGTAAAACTGTCCAGAGAGTCAAGTGGGAACAAATGTGTCCCATTTCAAAGAGTTATGTATTCAATATGTATATATATTAATATAAGTATGTTGATATAAATAAATACATTAACAAACAGTACAAGAAGTGGTGTGACAAATTCATTAAAGTTTATCTTCTCAAGACAAGGCATACCACAAGTTCTCACATCAGAAAGTGTTTCACAGTGCAAGAGTGTGGAAGAGATTTGAACTTATGTGTGAGTTAAAGCACACGACTACACATTTTGGATACCCACAATCCAGTGGACAGGTAGACTGAACCATCCAAACAGAAAAGAACTTGATGAAAAAGGAATATTAGTAGTAGCTATATGGACAAACACCTTGTATTTCTGGAATAAAAAAATACTTCATTGCAAAATCTCAGTTTCTCACCATCTACAAATGGGTAGAATATTAAAAAAGCTTATTACTGATATTCACAAGTATACTGATGCCAGAGAATCAAGCAAGGTAAAACAGGTGTCAGATAGAAATTTACAAAGACAGAAATATTACTCTGACTAGCACTCTAAAAACTCTCATAATGAAGATCCTGTGTTGTTCAAAGTGAAAATGGTCAGCTATGTAAAAAAGTTGAATATATCCTTATAATGTAAGAATGTCTAGTTCATAAAGTCTGTCATAAGCTAAGAAAGCACAGAAGTACAAGGCTACAGTTGAGATGTGTGAAAGTAGTCTTTCATAAAACGTTATTTCTGTTATGTATTCACTAGTATAGGAACAATAAAACTGTTCCAAAGGGGAGATTAGAAGTCCTGAGAGAAAAAAAGTCCAATTAAATATTCTAAATTTGAAAGACCACTGATAAAACTAGACAGATATATGGTTAGTCTAAGTGTTGATCAAAATGCTAAAGACTAAAAAACTATACTCAATGGAATGTTTTTGAATGTTAATAAATATTTGACTTTATGTAAAAAGTCCACTACATACTTACTGCAGAGTTAAATATGATTTAAAATGATTAGTGAATAGCAATGCATAATAACTCATAGAATATTTAATTAACAAAATATTTTGTAGCTAGCAAAAAAGGGAGATGATGCATACTAAGGCATTTAAAATAGAAAGCTCACAGATAAGAACAGATGTCAACTGTTACACTCTTTTTAGAGGGTAGTCACAGTGAAGACTTTATGGAGGTTGGTAATATATTCAAGCTATCTAAATATATATATGTGTGTGTGTATATATGTGTGTTTGTATGTACATATGTGTGTGTGCGTGTGTGTGTGTATACATATAAAAAAAAACTATATATATATATATATATATATATATATATATATATTTTTTTTTTCTTTCTTTCATACCATATGTTTACTATAACCGTGGTGCAGTTAACTTCATTATATACTCATTTGGGATACATAAGTCATGCTATCGTACTATTAATTCATGATTTCCAAAGTAAAGCATGTGTGTTAGTGGTGGGGTAACACTTTAGAGTTTACACTGTATGGAATCCCCGCAACAAAAGTGCCCTTAGGAGATGCTTTAGTTAAGATAGTTTTGTTTCCTCTTGACATTTTTGAAAGATGTTCATATCATGATTAATATATATGTCTTTACTTAAAATCTGCATTTCTTAGTGTAATATATCAACATTCAGTGCTTTACATTAACTAAATGCTCTAATTTTAATTCTTAACCTAATTTAGGTTAAGGGATGTAAATTATTGATTTATGGGGAAATCTTACTTTCCAACATTTTTAGAGAAGGGCTGTTCATGTTTTTTTTTCACTGTGGAGGCTGCTCGTGCACTTTTTATGCTTCTTTAGAATGGAGAAAACTTAGTTGTTTGAAATTCCCACCAAAAATGCCTTTTCTAAGCCTCTGTGACTGTTTCTTCATGAGCACGAGCATATAGAGTGCACTTGCAGCAAGCTAGAGAAGCTGAAAGCAAGAATACAGTGAGCGATGACATCACACGACCTTTGAACTCATGCATGACTCAGAAACCAGGAAGTAAAGCTGAAAATTAAACTAGAAGAAAAAGTAACTGTTTTTTTTTTGTTGTTGTGTTTTCATCTTTATTACATCTAAAGGTATGGAATCACTTTAAATATGAATTTTTAAGAAGCTAGGACTTTAATGGAGCTATTATTTTGCTAGTCTAGCGAGGAAAATTGCATTTTAATGCTACTATATATCTGTTGCTTTGAAACACTGAAGTCTGACAGGATACCATTCTTTGCTTTGATAGCATGCCCTAAATGATAGTATATTAATATTTGACTACTTAAACAACCAATTTCTTTAGTATTGTGAATGCAAAGATATATATAGGATTGAGTCTCCTTTTCCTTCTGCTGCTTTCATGCTTAAGCAACTTTAATCTATACTGGTATTCTCATTGATGTAGATTTAAAGCAATATAATCAGACTCAGTTGCGATGATAGTTATGATACTATGATTCAAATCTTTGTATGACCCCCATACACTGTAGTAATGTATTGTTAAAATTTTCTAGGTCACTCTATTCTGTTCAATTAGTATTAATATACCAACATATGCCCCCCCCCTTTTTCTTCCTCCCTTTCTTCTTTCCATTCATAAATACCAGGCTACTTGAACATATAAAGGTATAAAAAGGGGAAGGGGGAATGGGGAAATAAATAAACTGGTATAACTACTATATTGATATAGGTATAAACACAAGCGACTGTAATAAAGGCATAACATATATAGGTATTAGAAGCTTATGACAATAAAGCAACTAGGTTAATTGGTGAAACTGACTTCTTATTTGCCACTACTTAGTAGTGGTTTACACAATATTACATACAAATCCACTGTGATTGCCTGATGGACTTTTTATGTTCATATTTGTTTGAGTTACCTTAGAAATGCTTTACTGTTTGTATATACTACATTTAAAGCAGAAGCTATTTATGTATGTTTTTTGTGTGTGAGATGGTGTTAAAGGGTGGTTTAGTTAATTTATTAACTAAACCTGGAACTTTACGTCCCATGTATGTATGTTGTCTTAGTTATTGGTTTCAGAATTTGTTTCTAAAGATTTTTGACTCATCCATGATACATAACTTCATGCATTACTTCAAGTCATTATACTTGGAAGGTATTACTGATGCTCTAAATATAACTTTAACAAATGATAATATATAAATGCTTATCATTAAATATTAATGACTTAAATAACAATGTCAAAAGAGCTGGTTTAATTAAATTCATTAAAACTCACAGAGCTCAGATGATCTTCTTGCAGGAAACCCACTTGCTGGAAAAGGATTTGCAAAAATTATCATTTAATAGTTTTACAGTTCTCACGGATTCCTGCTTTAGAGCCAAAAGGAGAGGTACTCTTATACTATGGAATAATACTTATACACTACCTACAATTTTAAACACCTTTTCAGATAATGACAGAATGTTAAGCTTAGTAGTGCTAGAAGTTAATAAGAAATGCTTCACACTGGTAAACTCATACTGGATTCCTGGTCTAGGAACTAAATATGTGAAGAAATACTTGGATCTCATTACTTTACATGCAAAGGGAGAAATTATTCTGGCGGGAGATTCAATTGTTTGTTATCAGATGAAGACAGCTCTAAAAATAGTAAGGTTAAACTAACGACACAAGTTAAAAAGGTAAACAGTTTTATAGCCTCAATGAATTTTAGAGACATACATAATTTAAGAGTTCAAAATTCACTTCAATATACTCATTATTCTTTTAATTTGGCACACAAACTAATATTGATAAGATTTTTGTGTCTAACACTCTTTAAAATAAGTGATGTTGCAATACAATCATGTCCACTCTCTGACCACAATGCCTTTTTGTTCAGCTTGACTGTGAAAAAAGATGATATGATAATTTTGCAAAGAATCCCAGTCCATGTTACTAAGTTAAAAGGTTTTAAGGAGTGGTTATTAAAATAAATAAATGTGTTTATGGAAAACAACAATAATGGTGAAGTAACAGATATCATACTCTGGGATGCATTAAAAGTTCACATGTTTAGTGGAGATAAAGTTTGGTATTTTCAAAGGAGAAAGGAATGGGACAAGGAACTTTCTGATTTACAAGCCAAAATAGATAAGTTGAAACTAAATTTAAAATCAAATGATAAAGCAGTACTTACTGAAATTTCTAAGCTAAACCAGAAATATTTAGAAATATTGAATCATAAGGTTGCTATAAGCTTAGAAAGGATTAAACTACAGTCCTGTTCAGTAAACCCCAGACATTTACATAAACTAGCTATCAGATCCAAATAAATTAATAAACAAAATCACATTAATGAAATTAAATACAAGAAAAAAAGAACAGCTGATTTAGGAGGTATATTAGAAGCCTTTAGAAATCATTATCGGTCAATCAATGACATGCAATCACTACTAGATTCAGATGATGTAATAGATACATTTCTACAAGAAAATATCAAGACTAAACTATCAAAACAACAAACTAGTACCCTAAATAAACAAATAACCTTAGCAGAAGTGAAAGAATAAGTTAAAAATCTGAAGGATAATAAAGCCCCAGGATTAGATGGGATAATCCCAGAAATATATAAAATTCTTCCAGAGCACATAATAAAGTTATTGTTAAACACATTCTCCGTGGTTAAACAAGACTTAATTTTCCCTCCCTCATGGAAGTACTCAATATCCCCCCCCCCATTCTGAAACAAGGTAAAAAAAACCAACTATGTGCATCCTATAGACCCAAATCATTGTTAAATATTGATTATAAAATGTTCATGTCTATCCTGGCCAAAAGACTAAAGAATATATTACCCAATGTAATACACTTTGATCAAACTGGCTTTATCTTACATAGAAAAGTGCACAACAATATTATTAAGCTACTTTCTCTAATAGACATTGCAAACAAAACCTAGAAACAATTAACTATTATTAGTCTGGATATTGATAAGGTGTTTGATTCCCTTAGTTGGTCATACTTACAAAAAATCTTTAAAGAATTTAACTTTACTTCAGATTTTACTAAACTGATATTAAATATTTATAGTGATTCTAAAGCATTTGTTAAGATTAGTCATTTGCTTCATTTATTAGAAATAACCCAAATATAAAGGATTTCAAGTTACTGAGGGATACTGTCCAAAAGTTCAGCTTTTTGCTGACAATATTCTACTAACATCCAGTGACATAGAAGGCTCTTTACAACATATCATAAATGCCATAACTCTATTTGGAAAAATCTCAGGGCTCAATTTTAATCAAAATAAAACCAAAACACTTTTAATCAATAAGAAAATAAATAGCAATTTGCAAAAATACAATACATTCAACTGGGAAAATGATAAGATAGATTATCTAGGAATAAGTATTAAGAATAAGTGGAATGAGACTATTACATTTAACTTCACTAAACTGGTAACTATAATCAGTGACTTGACTAAAAAGTGGAACAAAATGTTTTTCACCATGGAAGACATACTTACATTAATAAAAATGATTATTTTGACCAAGATTTTATTTTACATGCAATCATTGATTTTACCTCCTCCTAAGAAATTCTTTAAACAAACTGATTCCCTATTACTAACTTTTCTATGGTTCCCAAAGAAACCAAGAATAGCCTATAAATGGCATATTAGAGCCTGGGACAGTAATGGGATTGGCTTTCCCAACATAGAATTATATTCCAAAGCTGTTATTATTAACATAATACTACACTGGATTTCATCCATATGCACCTCTAGCTGGAAATAACTACATGAAATACATGTAACTTCCTCTGAGAACTCAGAAACCCAGTTTAAGGAAACCTTTGGAATTAACAAAATATTTTGGATACTCCATGAATATTGCTTATATAATAAGACATTTAGCCACTTCTCACATGGTATAAACCAAATATTTTATATTTTCAAAAATATAATCGACAACAATTATAGTTTAAAGAACACCTTTTTCATTACATTTCCGCTAGCTTATACACCAGATTGCCTAGATACCTTCAATATCAATAAGATGCAGAATCTTAAAGAGAATAATCTAAAGTTTTGGCACCAGTTTATAGACAATAAGAACATCTAACCAATGAACTTTCTCTTAGCCAGATATAATGTCTGTCAAGATAATTGGCTTTGTATTCAATATTTAAGATAGTTTGTTGAAAATAAAGTGAAAGTGTCAATAAATCTGGAAACTGATATTATACCAAGATTGATACAACTATTCATATGGTGTAGTTCAATGAACATTGAACATAAATTAAGCATATCACCTGTATATAAAATCCTACGAGAAGACTTGATTACTTTTGGCCAAGTTTTTTGGAATTACTCCATAAAGATTAATGGTGAACCTTTATCTAACGATAACAAGAAACAGTTATTAAATTCAATAAAAAACACTTCATCATCTTTATGTTGGAGACTATATACCTGGAGATTTATTCATAGAAGCATTTACACTCCACACAGAACTGACCTTATAACCAAGACTAATAAAAGCAAATGCTGGAGGTGTGGTGATATACTTGAAGCCAACTGGGTTCATATGTTCATCGAATGTAGAACTCTCACACAATACTGGAGTGATTTTAGACATTTCACAAAAGTCCTGTGGTCTGATAACTGTCATATTACTAGCTCTTTTATTTTATTTAATGTCCCCACCCCAAGTGTAATTCCTAGACCTCAGTTACCTGTTATTTGGTTAATTCTAGCTATTGCTCGAAAAATAATTACATCGAACTGGAAAAATAAGCAAGATCTTATGTTTAACATCCACTTTTAAACTGCTCGGATCTTTCCAACTTGCTGAATAAATACGGACACCACATGTGGTGTCCGTATTTATTCAGCAAGTTGGAAAGATCCGAGCAGTTTAAAAGTGGATGTTATCAGTGTTTGTGTTACTATCTTCGAGTTCAAGATCTTATATTTACTGAGTTTATTTCAATAGCAAAATCTGTATGTAAAAAAGAAATGCAAACTATTTGTCAGAGATCATCAAACGTAACACACAAAAGACTTGCTTGCCAAAAATTGGAGAGATTGTTAGATAAATATTGATTACCTTTCTTGGATTAAACAAATGTTTATCATGGATGTTTGTATATAGTGTAAATAGTTATGCTTTATATTATTTATTTTTAATACTTCATGTTTATTAACAAAATTTAATAAAAATGTTTTTGGAAAAAAAAAGATGCTAAAACCTGTACTGAAACCATATTTTGAATGGTTAAGCACAGTATATATTTATAATGATTAGATATATGACAATCATTTCATGTTTTTTTTTTCTAGAGAAGGATGGTTAGATATGGGGAGAAAGTCAGAAGGAGAAGATAAAGAGGTTGTTTAAGACAGATTAAATTGTTAGGTGGGACCAAAATCATGCCAAGCATGTGTTTAAAAGAATCCCTTTTGAACAGAAATTCAAACTGTACATGTAGCAGACAGGGATTATGAGCTTTACCACATCCACAACTGCTATCAATATTTAATGTGCTACAGAATCAGATTTATAAAATTTGAATCACATCATTGATTCCAGGTAATGTATAATGGGTACTGGCCTTAAGGATGTGTGGTAAATGTGCATTGCTGCCTTGGATAATTGCCAACCTGTGCTATAATGGCCAGCTATAAAACCTCCAAATAAACCTTACACTGTACAGCTACAGATCAGAATTAAAATGATTGGCCACACAGGATTTCATGTACTTCAGACTGAGACCATTACCTTCCAATGCAACTTTACCAACATTAATTTAGATTGGCCAGAATTATGTCACACAAACACACACACACACACACACACACACACACACACACACACACACACACACACACACACACACACACACACTATTTTTCTAGAATGAAAGATAAATGGTAATTATCCAGCACCAACACCCACCCTTCTGAAGTTTACGTGGGAGTATGTCAGTTGTTTAAGTACTCTTTCTACAAGTAATGATGCCAAAAGCTAAATTCCCTGAAAGTCACTTTCCATGCCAGTACCATTTGTCCTTTCTTTACTCTACTGTTATGAAACCATGGAGTTGGTATTATAAGTGTGGGGGGAGCTGGGTATACCCCACCTGGGGACTACAGGAAGCCTGCCTCTAAAAATAGTTTAAGGTTTGCTTTAAGTGTTTTTTTGGTGAGTTGTTCTCATGGATTTAGCATTCACTGGAAGTTTCTTCATTGGATTATGATATGAGGCTATAAAAAATCATTGCCAAAGCCTTCTAGACCCATAGGTCTTAGCAAAAGTCCAGTACCACATCACATTCAGGCACAGTTTCAGCAGAATCACCAAAAGTTAAATGATCTCAAATCCAGAATACCAGACCACTTTGCAAACAGAAATAGTTCACTAGTCTGTGATTCTGTGGTCAGATACATTGATTCTGCTCTCATTAGGCTGGACAAATACAGCAAAATGGGGTGTTGTCTTTCAGGTGCCAGGCTCATTGATATTATAAAGGCAGTTGAGGTGAATTACTTCAGACACAAATCCCTAAGGGATATGCAGGGATACATGTCAAAACTCTCCATGCATGCTACAAATGCAGGCAAAACTCTGGTCCTGAGTGGAATCTTTCCTCTCCAAGAATGATGCCTATGTAAAAAGAAATAATTAATTGGCTTCAAAAATTGGCCAGATAGTTGGCATCATTCTAAGGGGATCCAGTATGTGTCGGAGTGGGAAGAGATGCTTGACAATCCTACTTGCTTTGCAAAGAATGTCCTTTACCTTTTTTCCCAATGCTTCTGCTTCCACACACTGGCTAAAGCCTTTGCTGCCCCAATCATGCCTTTTTTGGGAGAATCCAGCTAATGGATACTCCAGTGTAACTAGCATATCAAATCCAAAACAAGATGACATTCAGGTTGCTCTGCTAAATGCCAGAGGTCTCAACAACAAACTGCCTGATCTTCAGACTCTCCTGCATTTGGAACATATCCATATCTACTGAAACATGTTTTAACTGTTCAGAAGGCACTCCCTTCATACTTGAGTGTCACACCGACCATATCTTCAGACTTGCTGACAACTATGAGGGCAATAACATATTTGTTAGGGACTGTATCATCTCTAGACAGATTCACAGAGACCACAAATGGAAATTACTGAACTCCAAGTCACACTAAACATAGCTACCTATCACTTTGGCCTGGTAAAGGACACACTCTTAGTCCCCTGAAAATAATGTAAGGTTCCTAAATGTATCTGATAAATTCCCTATAAACAACAGCCACATTCTTTTGGGCGACTATAACTAGCCCTCACTACACTGGAGTGCCTATACCTTCAGTGTAGGATATGCTCAAAAGTTCTTAGATGTAAGGAATGCGCCAATTGATTACTGTGTCAGGCAAGGCTTTTTTGTATATGATACCTATTTTATGGTTGGTTTTACTGACTCTGATGAGCACAGCTACCTGGAATTTTGTAAATAATTATATGTCATTTGTGAATATCAAACTGATTTATCCAAGATGCGTGTGTTACAAATGTACTAGAACTGTATGTCATACAAGATGCTGCTGTTACAAATGTATTAGAACTGTATGTCATGTGTATATCAAACTGATTTGTACAGACGTTTGTGTTGAAAAGGTATTTGTAAAGTGCTTGTGTTGGAAATGTATCCACAATGTGCCTTATGGGAGAGAACAAAAATGTACATACACTATTGTAACTGTTTAAATGTATATGTTTTAACAGAGAAAACTGGAGATTTAACCTCAGTCCAAACTCAATAAAACTCAAAGCAAACTTTAGAAACAAATATCTGAAATTAAATCACTTTATAGGCTAGGCTATAAAGATGCTATCTCACAGGTTTCAAGGCAGCCAGAGACACAAATTATCTACTAAGAAGCTTTCTATACTGTCTTTGGAGTGAACTAATTACTACTATGGAAGCATGAAAGTGTTAAATTGTTTTATGACTTCCAGCACCCGCCACAAATCTGAGCAAAAGCCCTTGTGTGTATATTTTCACAGGCAGGTGCTAAATCCTGCCAGCTTCCAGTAATATCAGGTGTTTAAGCTAAATGGCACTGCTGAATATTTATGACTTTGTTTTCTTTTACAGACAATTTCAGGCCAATAAAAATCAACCCCTCTAGTTGTGGGTATACCTTGTTATAACATCATTAGTACAGAATAAGAAAAATGTTTGACTTTTGGAAACACAGGGTAGTCATACCCAACTGATATCCATGAACCTAAGGGTGTCTACAAAATATCCGAACTAACAAACTAAAACAGTGAGTTAAAAGGTCACACAGGAAAACCAATTGGTTAAAAACACAAAAAGAAAAATCTAGCAAAGCTAGAATTTCCACTGTGTGATACCTTAAACCTCTTGAATCAGAGGCACCATGGGATATATGTAAACTACCTTTTAAGTATATCAGGTATTTCAGCTAAATGGCATTTGTAATTTACATATATCCCATGGTACCTCTGATCCAAGAGGTTTAAAGTATCACAGAGTGAAAATTCTAGCTTTGCTAGATTTTTCTTTTTGTGTTTTTAACAAACTGGTTTTCCTCTGTGATCTTTTAACTCATTGTTTTGGTTTGTTAGTTGGGATATTTTGTAGACACCCTTAGGTTTATGGATATCAGTTGGTTATGAATACCCTGTGTTTCCAAAAGTCAAATGTTTCTTATATGCTGATGATGTTATAAGAAAGCAGAAACATGCATGTCCATAGCTAAGAGAGGTTTAGCTTTATTGGTCTGCCATTGTTCATAAAAAGACTTAAAAGTAACAGAAAAAAAATCATGGACATTCAGAAATGCCATTTAGCTGAAATACCTGATATCCTTAAAGGAGAATTTACATATATCCCATGGTGCCTCTGATTCAAGAGGTTTAAGGTTTCACACAGTGGAAATTCTAGCTTTGCTAGATTTTTCTTTTTGTGTTTTTAACCAAAACCAATTGGTTTCCTGTGTGACCAACTCATTGTTTTAGCTTCCAGCAATGGGAGTTTTCCTTGAAACTAGAAGCCAGATGATAAGAAGTGATGTCATTCTGCAAGCTACCCCCAGCAGTAATATTTTATATATTATTTTGAGAAGTCTGTTAGTGAGACAGAGCATTCTGTGTGTTCTGTCCTGGGCTCGACAACAAGAAGAACCATTCACCACATCATCTGCCTGCTCTATTAAATAAGGTATTAGGGAATAGTATAATTCTCTTAGATTCAGTCACGAATATAATGAAGCTTAGTTTAGATATTGCTTTCCTTTATTTGTCTGAGCCTGTCCTTCAAATTTTATTTTAAATATTTCCTGTGTTTTGAACTCTTATGTCACTGTGAATATATACTTAGCATTTTATTATTATTTTATCAGGTATTATTAAATATATTTAAACCTTTCATTGGGGCTGATCTTTATAGAGATATTTAAGTTTTGAGAGTACTTGCCTATTTATTTGATGGCACTGTGTGGACCACTCCTAATGGCCTTGCTCTTGGTCAAACTACCATTTGTATTAATATTAATTTCACTCAGTATATTGGGTACCCTTGGAAGAGCCGTAAGGTAGCTGACAGGCATGTCTGGTGGCAGTCATAACTACCTTATAGTCTTGGCAGAAGGGGGCATAGCTTGTAAACCTGTGCCAGCCTTTCCCAGGTCTGTGTGTGTGTGTGTGTGTGTGTGTGTGTGTGTGTGTGTGTGTGTGTGTGTGTGTGTGTGTGTGTGTGTGCAAATCAAATCTCAAAGAGTGTTTGTCGGCTACTTGGGAGGGACACAAAGCACTGGTTGGACAGAGAGGGTTCTGGAGGCCTTGGCTTGGAAACTCAGCTGAGATCTCAACTTTATAGCTGTGCCAGTGGGGAGTCTTATTGGGGATCTGGAGAAAGAGGGAGAAACCAGCCCCGGACTGACTGTGGTCTCTGTGTGATCTTAAGGGAAATTGCACTTGATGCAGAGAGCTGCATCTGCTAATACTGTGTGTGTACCTGTTTAACCTCTCAGTGAACATCCCCCACTGGTGCCAGTTGTGAGGATTGAGGCTCCTTGATTACTGGTCCAGTGGTGGGTAGTCACATATTGGTTGGCAGTGGTCGGATATCCACATCACATATTGGTTGGCAGTGGTGGGATATCCACATTACATTAACAATGTAGTTAAACAGGGTATTCAAACTTTAGTTTGTTGCCAATGAGGACTCCTTATAGTTTGGTGTGGTGTATCTGCTCTACAGTAATGTTATTATTTGTATGAAGGTGTGAAAATGATAACTTTGATTTTTTTTGGCATTTAGTATTAGTTGAGATTATTTTAGCCAGTGTTCTGCCTATGCGAATTGTGCTTATGTCGCATTTTGGAGCTGGCTAAGTGTTGTAGTTCTACATATCAAGATAGAGTCATCTGTGTACTGAATTAATGACTCCGATTGATTGCTTTGCATATGTCATTTATAAATATGTTGAAAAGTAAAGGTTCAAGTATGAATTCTTTTGGGATTCACTTGGGTTGGTATGGGTGTTGAGAACGTTTATTTCTAATTGACAGTCTGGCATCTTTCTTTCAGGTAACTTTGAAGTAAAGTAGGTGTGCTTTGAGCTATATCTACTTGTGCAAGTCTTTTCAGTAGTATATTACCCGAGACTGTATCAGAAGCCTTTGATAGATCTAAGACGACTAGCGACAGTATGGAAGTTTGGTTTATATTTGTATTTATATTGTTTAGCAGGTTTAGAAGAACAGCTTCTGTGCTGCAGCCTTGTTGAAATCTGTACTTAATGGGTGATAGAAAGTTAT
Organism: Protopterus annectens; assembly: GCF_019279795.1. Lineage (NCBI taxonomy): Eukaryota > Metazoa > Chordata > Ceratodontiformes > Protopteridae > Protopterus > Protopterus annectens. Next base: position 1,527,597,720 of record NC_056739.1, read on the forward strand.
AGTTAGATAGCTCAGGAATGCACTGCCCTAGGATCATAGATAGTCAGGATAATGCAGCAGAATGCCTAATGCTTGAAGGTGAATGAACTGGTCCTTCTTTGTGGATTGGGATTATGTTCAATTTGTTCCACGATGATGGAATAAGCTTTTCTTGGTTTAATTTCTCCAAGTCTTTTATGTTCCTTGTACCATGATGGGAATGGCCCCAATTCCCACGTCAAAATATGATAAAAGTTCATGAAATTAGTGTTGTTTCAATCTTTGATGTTAGCAGCACCTGTAATGTGCCCAGAACTGACTCCTTCTTTAATTCATATGGAGTTACATGTATAGTGGCATATCTAAATATAACTCTAAATTCTTTTTTATGAAATCGATTGCTCCTACTACTGTTAGAACTATCTAGGAATCCTTCTTCCACATTGCCCTCATTTCTACCTGCAAATCCTGGTATTTTATAACTTTTTGTTTCTCTCCATATGCAAGACAATGTAATCACTAGGTGTAGCAATTTCAATGATCGATGACTTATTTTCATGGACTTCTAAATCTTGTTTAACAGCATCCATGTTTTGAACTGTTGGTAATGGGCGTGTCCATGTGATATAAACTTCATAATTTTCTATTTCAATGAAGTCCATACATTCTTCACAACAAGGAATATATAATCTTGGTAATCACTGATTTTTATAGCATTTGATAAGCATGAAGCATTTTTCTTGTTAACTGATCCAATACCTTTTGGAGTCAGTCAATCACCCTAAAACAGGTCTATATTATATATTCGAAGTTTCAAAATTTCAAACCTCACATGTTTGACAACATATGAGCGAAACTTGAAACCTCGAATATATAATAATAAAAAAAAAACTTACCTTAACACTCTGAGCAGCAACCCCCACACCCCCCTACTTAAATATACCAACTCTGAGACCGCACTTCAGCGCAGGAAAGGGAAATTTTCCCATTCTGCGTGTACAGAGCCGTTGCCTTTTACCTTCGAACTTTTCAAGGTTTGATCATATGGTGTCGACCATATGACATTTAAACTTTGAAACGTTCGGCAATTTAATAGGGACCCCCCTAAAACTGCAAGTTAGAACAGGAAGAGCAAATTGGTTTAAAGCTTGGACTTAGTTCTTAGATGTCATGGCTGTTTTCTGTATTAATTTTAGTCTCCTAAAATATTCCTTAATGAGTTTTGTTCCCATTTGCTCATGTTTCATTGTCGACCCTTCATCAGTTCCCAAATATGTACACATTTCTTCCTGCTCAAGTTACTTTATATCATGCTCCTGTACCAGACTGATATTGTCTTGATGCTGCAGCTTTCCTGCTTCAAATGTTGCTTTTGGAGTATGGATCTATTTATTAGGATTGAGATGATTGAATTTACTGCAGTTTTGAGGTACTTATGTGATAAGTTGTCACGAGCTAAGGTTGTAGTTCTCAATTTTTTGATTGATTTCTGAATAGGTCAGAGGACATGGGATGAAGGATGAATTGGATAGTTGGTGTAACTGAACTTGTATATTCTGGGTTGGAGTTTTGGTTGCAGGTAAAGCTTTTCACTTGATTGTTCAGTGTCAGACTGAGCTGATGGTGCATACCATGACTGTAGTAGTGAAGTTGCTTGTGTAAAGTGAGTATTGAAGCATAGTGTTGAAGTCATTTTTTCTGGAGTAGTCGTTTGCTGGGTTTATACATCTATTTAAGGAGTTCTAGGGGTTGTGAATATTAGAGGTTGTAATTTATGACAGCAGTTTTCTTTTTTAGCTTGTACTCTGTTTTAGCATTGTTTCTGATTGTTCTGTGATTCTCTACTGATGTTATCTTCTTCTTCTTCTTCTTCTTTCAGCTTTTCCCAAGTTAGGGGTCGCCACAGCGGATCATCTGTCCGCTCATGATCGGCAGTGGAGTTTTACAGTGTCGAGTTGCCAGCCCGGCGCCCAACCTTCCACAGAAGGCGCACACACACGCACACACTCACACCTAAGGCCAATTTAGAGTGTCCAATCCACCTACTGCATGTCTTTGGAATGTGGGAGGAAACCGGAGCACCCGGAGGAAACCCATGCGACCACAGGGAGGACATGCAGACTCCGCACAGAAGGCACCCCAGCCAAGAATCGAACCAGAGAACCTCTTGCTGTGAGGCAGCAACGCTAACCGCTGCACCCATAGTTTATTTTATTTTTTCCAGGATTTCCAAGATATGTCTCTTACTACCATTGTCTGTTTGCTTTTTAGAGTTAGCCATGGACCTGAAGTAATTTTTTCTTTTTTCTGTGTAGTAATGCTAAGCCATTTACCATGTGGATGAATGTGTGGTTAAAATACTTTTACCACCCCCTTTAAGGGCAAGTACTGCAGCAGTTTCCAGTTCATAGCTGAATTAGGGAACTGAAAGTGTTAGTGAAGTTTTATTTTTTATCTTGTCCAGTGTGTAGTTAGTTATTTCTATATTTTGTGTTGTTTCCATATTATGTAGATTTGGTGTGGTCACTTATTGAATCAGGGATGATGCATGCTGCCTGTATGTGAATATGATTTGTGGTAAGTATACAAGCTATTATACTTTGCTTGTTGTTTTTTAGATCTACTTTGGTGGCTTATGATACTGAGTGTTGGTATTTTTTGGTTGTGGTAGTTAAATTATGACCGACCAACATCACTATCACCTAGTATTATTATGCTTTATTACTTGTGATCCAAGATAAGATGTTTTCTGGCATCCCATTGCAGCTGCAGATGTTGCTGGGAGTGATATATATTCCTGCTGTGTAGTACTTGGTGTGAACTGATGCTTAATGTAGACAGCAGTCATTCATTTCTATCAAAAATTGGCATTGATTTGTCTGTTTTGGACAGTTTAAATAGTACGAAAACACTTCCTGATTTTTGCTTTTCCTGTCAATTGTTTGCATGTTGTAAATGAGATGAAGAATTTGATCACTTATATTAGGTTTTATCTATGTTTCTGTGAAGATTATTACTTTTGGTTTATGACACTCAATCTAAGAGCAGAGTTGCTCTACTTACTGGCAATACTGCTGGCAATATGCAAAATATCTTTAGTCCTGCAGTATCATTTTATTTACTTGATTGCATAATGTTAGGTCCTGGGTTTGGGTGGATATAATCTGACAATAGTTATAAATGTTACCGTAATTAGATATTTGTAGAAGAATGTGATAGTTTTGGACATATAGTGATCTCTTCCTTGAGATTAAGTTTGTGTTTGGCTAAGTATCTAAAATGAATTAGCCTGACGAGCCTAGTCTGCAAGGCCATGGAACGTATCATTGTGGAACTCATAAACAAAGACATTGGTAATCTCCAAACTCTGGACCCTACCCAGTTTTGATTTGTAAAAGGCAGATCATGTCTCCTAAACCTGATTGACTTCTTTGAAGCAGTCACCAAAGCCATAGATGAGGGTAAAATGGTTCACACAGCTTATCTAGATCTCGCCAAGGCTTTCGACACCATCCCCCACTCTGGAATTATAGATAAGCTCACTAAACTAGGTATAAATCCCTATGTCACAAGATGGGTTGCCAACTGGCTCATGGACAGAACCCACACTGTGAAAGTAGCAGATTCCAAATCCGACTTCAGACCAGTGACAAGTGGAGTACCACAGGGTTCAGTCCTGGGTCCTCTCCTGTTTGGTATCTACTTCTCTGAAGTGCAGGCTAACACAGAAGGTCTTTGGCTAACAAAGTTTGCAGATGACTACAAACTAGGAGCCATAATCGAGACTCCTAACGATGTGGACAAACTACAAAAGGGCCTCACTGAGACAGATACCTGGTGTCAAAGCTATGGCTTGAAGCTCAATGCCAAAAAGTGTATTGTCATCCCCTTTGGTAAAAACTCTGTACCCATGTACTACCACATAGCTGGTAGTCTACTTAATGCCGAAAATGTGATAAGAGACCTTGGGACACAGGTGGACAGTAGTCTCTCCTTTGATAATCACATCGCCACAGTGGTCAGGAAATCCTTCTACATGGCTCATCTCATCACAAAATGATTCTCATCCAGAAAAAAAGAGGTCATTGCTCCCCTCTACTCATCACTCATTAGACCCATTATAGAGTACAATGCCCCTTTTGGTATGTACCTCACAAGACATCTACAACAACTGGAAAGACCACAGAAATACCTCACAAAGAGGATTACTGGCCTCAAACAGATGCCCTACGCAGACCGTCTTAAAAAACTACAGCTTTACTCCATCGCTTTACTCCATCACATATCGCCTACTCAGGGGCGATCTCTGCCTAACATACAAAGCTATGTCAAACCCAGAGCTGTTGGACATGAAATCCCAATCCCTCCGAGCTACATGCTCTAGGGACCTAAACCTTGTCACCACAATAAACAGAACATGCTAGAGGGATAGATTCCTGTCCCAGAGACTTCCCATACTCTGGAACAGACTACCTATCTATATCAAACAGAGCTCCTCATTAGCACTCTTCAAGAAAAATCTTGATGATTGGATGGGAAATGGGAAATTCACCCCAGGGATCACTTCTGTGGCTCTGCTCAACAGGGGCACAAGAAAATAATTTTCTTGGGTGGCGAAAGCCAGGGTGCATTTTTTGGCTAGGCTTATATAGGCCCTAGGGCCAGTAGCCTAGCACCTACCTATGAACCTATGAAAGAGGTGCACGGTTTCATAAGTTGTTGACCTTTCTGTTGTTTGTGATGTGTATGGCATTAGCCAGCCTTAACAAAAACCTCTCCTCATACTAGACAATAATAAAAGCCTTCAATCTTTAGATATATACACCTTTTATAATACTATTATATGTAGCTGACTGTTTTGTTGATCACTACTTTAGCAGGGTCTAGGCAGATGCTTTTCATGAGCATTGCTTCATTCTGGTAAAAGGTAGGCAAAATACACATCCACTTTATCATTGCTATATGAAAAGCATTTTAGTTTAGCCATTAACATCCCAATTCCACTGTTGATTACTGTTGCTGCCATGGAATGTGGGTGTATCTGTATCTGTAGGTAGTCTTCACTTTCTGAGTTACACTGGTGACTTGTAACTAGTAGTGTGTGATTTAAAATAACTTGCAGTTTACATTATTTAGTAAAAAAAATGTGGTCATGCCTCAACTGGTATCCACTTGTTCTATTTGCTGTATGGTATCGTAGTGACATTTCTTCTTATATGATGAAGGAACTAATCTGGGTATTTTGTTCTCAGCTATTTGAAGGGTAGTAATACTTTGCTAATAATTTAGAGAGATGAGTGATAAGCCATGCTCAAGACACAGAATGAGAACATTTCTGGCTATTAATGTTGAAGCTGAAGTTTGCTTTAGAACTTGTTCATCCTGTTCTACATGTTTGTCAAAGGAGAGAATAACTTATTATCTAACATAATCCCATTACACTTCTCTAATTCAGATGAGAGTGCTGGATACTCCTTTTGGATTCTTAATATTTAGAGGCTGGGGTTATGTGATTCTCTTCTGAGTGCTTAATATCATGACAGCATACTTTTCAGTATCAACAGTAAGATTACTAGAAGTCAGTCAGTTCCACATCTGGGTACAATCCTTTTGCAATTGTTTATTTAATGTATATCCAATACATAATGCATGCCCTCTTGTAAACCAGTATCATCAATCTACAGTAAGCAGTTGATATTTGGGAGACTGTATGGTAGAGTATTAATTAATAGAGGGACTAGCAGGGGTCCCAACACTGTGCCCTCTAAGACTCCTTTTGTTGCACACTATGAGTTTGATAATTGTTTTTTCTCACTGCAGCTAGCCATTGGCTGACACTTGTGCTTCATTTGCCCATCAGCTGCTACTTGTGCCTTTTCTCATCAAGTGGGCATTCCTCACATCCCTCACCTTACTACAACCCATGCACAGGCCAGTGAGGAGATCAAGGCATCCCACTAACTCCCCAGTTCCCCTTGCACATGCTTGTATTACCTTATGGGTGGATGTGTAGTGGAGATATGTGGCATATCGTCCTGCCTCCATGGCAACTCAGCCAATATTCCTCACCTATTCCTATTTTTAGGACATGATCCATTATGTGGACCCCTGCCTTCACCAGGGAACAAGTGCACAGACTGCAGGCACCACCCTTGGATAGGTACCCCCATCCTTCCTCTGTCACACCTCAAACGCCAATGCCGCTAAATGAACTCAGGTACCCTGAGCCATAGTTACCATTCTATGCCATGGTGGGACTAATCTCTGTGATAGCATTTTTAAGATAAACTACAGACCGTTATTGTTGTTGAGGCATTTTTATAAACACTGAACTACTTCCTGAGCAAATCCAGTTTTGCTCAAGTGTTAAAATAATTGTTGGATGCTCACAGTTTCAAAGTCACATTTAAGATCCATAGCATTGTCATCTATCCAGTATTTTTCTGGACTATCTGGAAATCAGAATGAAAGTCATGTAGTTCAAAAAGAATTCTATAAATTATGGTATTCTGTTTATCTGAACAAACAGAATGCTGGAGTTTTTAAAAATGCAGCCTCGGGTTAACTTTTTTTTATGAAAAGCATCACTATTGTGATATGCAGAAGTCCAAGACTACCTAAAACAGAAAATAAAATGACAAAATAAGGCATTTCACCTTGTACTGATATACTTGTTGATGTCATACTGTGTACTGGAAAGTGGGAAGAGAGGGTAGGGAAATGGGTGGGATGAAGTGGGGCTATGGGTGTGGTTTCTCTATGGTTTTCACTACACAGAAAAGAGGCAATCCTAAAGATCCAGGAAACCGGGAATTTGGTTAGCTGAAGTATATAATGCTGGGACAGAATACATGCTGGTTGTCTGTGAGTATACTATACATTTGATCATATGTTATTATACAGTGAAATATATTCTAATATTTGCCTGTATATTATCTTATCCAGAATTAACTATAAGACAGGCATTGACAACTAGGTGTTACAGTAGATAAAGTAGTAATTTTGAGGAGGGGCAATAAGAGTGTTTAACTCATTACGTCTGAATGATGCCTCAAGGTACATCTGCAGTTAACTCCTACTGATCTCTCCAGGCATCAAATATTGCTTTTTCATATTTGTATCAATAATTCCAAAACCATACTATGTACAAGAGTTTAAAAGATTTAATCTTAAAGCTTACACAATGGCAAACTCAACTGCATTAATATTGACCTCTCTCTAGTGTAGGCAAATAGATATTGTGTTGTTTTTATATTAATTTATGTAGATATAATTTTCATATTTTTCTAAATATCTCAAAAACCAAGTAACGCAGACAGAACTCCTTAGCCTCATATGAAAGCTCACAGCTAAACGAATAAAATGCTCCTAACATTATATATATAACATGAATGGTTGTTGAGATATTGTACGTTATTAACAAAATATTACAAATGAAATAGTTACTGGGCAGGATTCACGAAGCCTCCATGTAAGAGTTACAGGGCTTACACGGAGGCTGCAGTTAAACGGTGTGACGTCAGCATGTCATGCATATGCATGTGAGGGCATGCTGAATCACACCTAAGGCTAACACAGTCCGTGTAAGACAGTGGGGGGCGTGTCCGTAGGGCGAGCCCTGCAAACGGACACGCCCCCAGAAGAGTAAAAGTCCCAAAAGTAAACCCCCATGACAGAGTCCGTGTAAATGTGAATAAACACAACACAACACATGCCCCCACAGACTATGAACATAAAATGTAGAAATGAACATCTAATAATTTTTTTTTTATAAGTTGTAAAGATGTTTGCCCGTGAGAGCACTCGTTTGCGCGGGCATGCCCGTCGCTTAGCCACAGTTAGCAGTCAGTGGAAAAGCATATAAGACCTAAATATGCAAAGTAAGCCAAGAAGCAATAGCGTAGCAGTACAGACGTCGGCTGAAGAGGAGGCAGTCATGGTTCGAGCCCCCAGAACATAAATTTTTATTTTTAGTGAAATAAGCACGAAACAAATCCCTGACATATATGTACATATATAAAATTATATTTTATGTAAAATGTAATGAAATGGGCCATGTATTTTGAAGAAATGTGAGACACAAAAATAAAAAAAAAATGTGAGCTGTGCCCATAGCTGAGCTACAGTCTAACAAGTTGAGGATATCTGCTTGTAGGTGAGCAGTGTTTTAACAGTTGTAAAATGAGTGCCCGTAGGTGAGCAGTGTTTTAACAGGTGTAAAATGAGTGCCCGTAGGTGAGCAGTGTTTTAACAGGTGTAAAATGAGTGCTCGTAGGTGAGCAGTGGCTTAATAGGTGTAAAATGAGTGCCCGGGGTTGAGCAGCATTTTAACACGCTGAAACTGTGTGCCTGTAGTTGAGTTGAGTGTTATGTGCGTGCTGACAGCCAAACCATGTGTAAACCAGCGTGATCTGTCTGCACGGAGCTGCACACCGCACCAACAAGCTAACCGACGGGCAACGTTGAGCAAGCTGTATCAAAACTGCCTTTACACAGACACACCTCCTAGCCTGTGTAGACAGTCATAAAATATAAAAAGCAATGGCCAGGTTCGAACCCAGGATACCATGCACCACAGTCAAAGTAGTGAACCACTAAGCAATGACAGTTGCGCTTAGAAATGCAGTAATAGCATATATATAGGAATGAATAGAAAGAGGAACATGACAAAGCAGGTTTTGTGAAGCTGATACAATTCCAAAATGGCCAATCACAGATAAGTGCGGGAAAAACGGCATATATAAGCCCCATAGGTGGGAATACACAGCATAACCGATTGTAGAACAGACTTGCAGCCAGGATGTCAGGTGTAGGTGAGGGTAGTTGCTTCCGAGCACAGAGGTGGGGCGTTGAGGAGTCCAAATATATAGTTTGGCTCCTCGTCCATAATCATGAGGCCCAACTCATGCAGGGCCAGGTCCTGTGGGGAGCATATAGGGCTGAGGCGTGGGACCGGTTGGCACATGATCTCACCAGTGCCACAGGAATACCAAGGACTGGTGAGCAGGTCCGTCACCACCATGCGGACCTGAAGAGACAGAAGCAGTACCAACTGAACTGTTGGATCCAGGAGGCCCGGCAAATGCCCAACGCCCCACTACTGAGTAAGTTACATGTAATTATTTATGTAAGAAATTAACCTAGCTGGTATTATGGAGATGTGTATTCCAATATTACTTTATTTATATTACAGCTGCAGGTGTCCATTCTGTGAACCGTCGAGCCTATGGCGATAGGCTGGTGCGGTTGCGCCACCAGGCAGGTCAGTAATTCTCTCCCTGTAACTGTAAATAAATATATAGGTATGACAGTTAGCAAAAGAGTGCAGTGCAGTCACTAATTAATAAAATGTGCAAGTAACAGTGTAAGAGGGTTTGCAAGTATTGCTTGATTAAAAAAGTGTGATGCAGCCTGTAATCCAAACATAAAAATGAAACATGTCTGAAATAAAGATGTCCCACCTGTAATATAATAGTACATAACCTGCAGCAGGCTGAAAAGTACAGCTGCAGAAGCTGAGTAAAACACATGTGTGAAATATATCCCTGTTGAAATACAGAAACATGACATAAGTGAGACTGTTGGAAAGGATTGTTATAACTACAGGTAAAACATGTCAATAAAGCCTAGAATTAAGTACCATCCTGAATTGTAAAAATAAAACAAGTGAGAGAGTGTGAGAAAGAGGTATGAATCCACCAATAAAGTAGTAATAACTCCTGAATAAAGTATACTGCAGTCAGTACAGAATGAAATGAATGTGACAGGCAGAACCAAACAGTAACATGTATTGAAAACAGTACTGCAGCTGGAATGTGTGTCCCAAAATCTGGATATGTTGCTCTCAGTCTGCAATATGCAGATAGTATGGTTGTCTGAAATACCAAACATCCACAGTTGTCTATAGCTATATAAAGCAAATGTAGCAGGATGATGTAGCTGAACAGAGCCATATATGAATGTGTATGAATAAAAATGAAATGTATATTGATGTAGCAGTATCATTCCTATCACCAACCTGAAGTAGTTATCACATAGGAAACTGTAGGCAGAACTGTAGTGTGTATATATCTGCAGCTAGTAGAAATGTACAGCATATGTATTGGTATTTGAAGTTGTTCATTAAATTTTCTTCACCCTACCCTATAACCACATATAATCCATTCCACGTGTAATTGGTATGTGCAATCACAATTAACACCCCTGGACATTTGTCCTGTTGGTTCATACATATTTGCATGTACGTTGATGCATCTGCCCTGTTCATACATCCAAACCTGATGGCCTGTTGCCATCAATCAACCCTGCATGTTGTTGGATTGTGTATTGCTGTTCAAATTATGCATTTGTTATGCTTGCTGTTCAATGGCTTGAATATATGGGTGTTTGGTTAATGGGAATACTAATGCATGCTGTTACAATTAATTGTGAATGGTATTGTACGTTACTAACCCAAACTGTCATAGCATAATGCAAAACATAGGACGACAGGGAAGGCGGGTTCCAGCGGACCCACCTTTCCCACCTCAGCTGGCGAGTGCACCTGGCAGTAGTGCCCAGGCCGGACCATCCTCCGGTGGCCCTGTGCCACCTGCGGGTGGAAGCACTGCAGGGGATGGGGCTTGTCCCCCCTTTGCAAGCGTGGCCAGAGGAGAACATCCACTCACCCTCCGTAGTGTCCGGACTGTGGTGCGTAGGGAGATCCAGCACGCTGTGCTTGGGCCCCTACGCCAGCTTGAGACATGGGTGGCACAACTCACGAGTGTGCCTGCTGCCCGGCCTACACAGCCCCCAGCACAGCCCTGTCCTGGGCAGTGAAGGCACAGTGGCAACTGCCCATGGGTGGGGATCTCAGTTCCACTGTTGCCATCTGTGGGCTCATGGGCTCGAGATATCCAAACATCCGTCCCCGTCAATTGTGTAACCCCCCCACATGTGTCATACACCGCCCCTGTATGCATCTTGTTTGTCTTGTCTGTTAACCTACCCAACCTACCTCCCCAGCTATACCGACTTCCTGTACCTGACATACCACTCTCACCTGAAAAAAAAAGGGCACTCTGTACCCACAAAAAAATTACGCCCCATACATAGCTGCCCATTTTGCACACATGTCTGCTGGACATGTAAACTGCCAATTACAATTGGCTGTACAACAAGTATTATTGTTGTCCTTACACCTCTCTCAGGGGTGAAAGGTTTCAAATGTCACACCAAATTACAAACATATGCACAGCTGTTGCTGATGAAGAAATGGGCAGCTATGGGCCTTACCTACATCCCTCCTGCAAAACCCGAGCTTGTTTCCCTACTGTCATACCCTCTTTGTGACCCCTTTTTCACCACTTTCCTATCTCTCCATTTTCTTTTCTTTCAAAGAAAATAGCGCGGGTGTGCATGACAGTAAGCACTTTTAAGCAGTAGTAAGCGGGTGTGCGCCAAGCTAAACGGCAGTGCGCATGCGTGACCTCCGCGCAAACAGGCGCTAACCCGCTTACAACTGCTTAAAAGTGCCTTAGTCACTCTGAATGACAAGGCCTGTAGTTTTCTCAGCAGCAAAATAAAATACCTCCCTCAGTCTCGAACCCAGGACCTTGGAAACACTAGTCTGCATGACTTACCACTAAGCCATGAGTGCTATACAAGAACATTGTGCTGAAAGAAATATATCATAAAATAGTAGGAATTAATTTAAAGGGAATATACAAGTCTAGCACACAAAGCATGTCATGTATATTTACTGTCAAATCTAGTGGATTTGTGAAATAGTACTGCGTGCTGAGAAACAGTCATGCTAGTTGGTAGCTACTAGGTAATAATGTCACAGTAGCATCTGACAAGCCACACACATACTCAGAGCAGGATAAACACAGCCATAGTTGAATAGTTAAGAGTGCAGACATAGCAACTGTGGCTGAGTTACAGGGATGTCCCTGATGTGAAAACAAATGTCAACTGTGCCCCACTGACACCCTGCCAAATGTACTAACAGTAGCTTACAGAACAACATGTATTGCAGTGTCTACAACACAGACTGAAATATGAGAGACATACCAACCCTTACACTCACAGAACAGTGTCCACAGCAAACCAGCATGGTCCCCACCCTGATAATCTGAAAGGGCTACGCCTACCTAACAGACCTTTTTATAGCACAGGCCTGTAATCACAGTGAGAACTGCAATCACTACACAACAGGCTGCATGCAATTAGTGAATGCTGGCTAACAATTGGTGCAGAGGCCATCACATGGACATGTGCAGATACCTACAAAAGCATCCTGTACTCCCAGTCCACAAATGCAATATTGTCATTGCACCCACTGGAGGTAGAGAGAGAGAGAGAGAGAAATCCAAAAATTAAATAAATAAGAAAAAGAAAGAAAGAAAGAAAGAAAGAAAGAAAGAAAGAAAGAAAGAAAGAAAGATAGAAAGAGAAGGAAATAACAAACTGGAAACATCAAGGCAAAGAGGCAGACAGCAGGCCAAGCAACTGCAAGCCTACACAAACAGCTGCAACAAACACAGGTAATGTAAAGTACTACTATAATACTCTACATACTGTAAACCCTCCATATGTGTTATTGGTTTGTATCTATGTATATGAGGATGTGCATAGGGATGGGGACATACTGAAACTGTCACTGAAGGCTCCACATACATATGTATGTGATGGTAGTTATGTGCACATAGCAATGTAGGTTGTAGTGCAGTGTACAGGTAGGTGGTACAGTAATGGGTGTTCAGCAGTACGTTACTGTGTGTATACATATGTGGACCTAAAAAGGAGTATATATATATATATATATATATATATATATATATATATATATATATGTATGTATATATATATATATATATATATATATATATATATATATATATATATATATAACATGTGTATACGTATGTATATCGAGATATGTATGTATATATATATATATATATATATATATATATATATATATATATAATATGCATATGTGTATACATAGATAGACAGGGATGTAGAAATACATAGACAGATATAGTTTCACAGTGGCATAGTATAGTACTAGGCTATCTGCAGACAGTGTATAGAATAGATTTAGAAACCTGCGCCTCTGTATAGTAGTGACAGAGTGAAGACCCCCTACATAATAGCATTAGTGTACTGTGCCTCTGTCTAGTAGTGACACAGAGATGACCCCTGCTGTAAACCTATGATCTCCCATCCACTTGTCAAGAATGAACATGAAGAGTGTCAGTGAGGGTCTCTGCCTAACATGAACTGGGATCCTGTTCCACAGTATGGGAAGCCTCTTAGTGATGGATCTGTCCCTACAGTATGCCCTATTCATATGTGTGCTGAGGTTTAAATCCGTAGCTGTCATGCTTCTGATGGATTTGGATTCTATGAGGTGGAATATGTCCATCACTACCAGATTGGACATGGCCTACTACATCAGGCACAGATCACCCCTACGTAGGCAGTATGCTATGGAATACAGCATGAGTTACGTTAGTCTGGCAGCATATGACAGGTGTTGCAGACCCTTGATCCACCTGGTGATGTACTCATGGGGTCCTCTTAGCTGTTGCAAGTGCCAGGTGAGGTACATACCAAATGGGGCATAGTACACAGTCATGGGCCTGATAAGGGAGGAGTATAAGTGTACAATGACCCCTTTTGATGTGGATGTGAATCCCTTCATGATAAGGTGGGCAAGGTAGGAAGTCCATCCAACCACTTCAGCAACGTGGGTGTCAAATGAGAGGTCAGCATTGCACAGTGTCACCAGGTCTCCGATTACTTTGTCTGTACTCAGTGGGTCCGTCCAAAAGGGTATGAGTATACATTACCTGGCATGCAGTGTCAGGCCATGACTCCGCCACCAGTTGTTGGTGTCCGTGAGGCCTGTCAGTAGGATGTATGTGTCAGTAGGTGTATTGCCTATGGCGCCTAGTATGCAGTCATCTTTGAACATTGTCAGCCACTACCCTCCCATGTCTGCTTCCACATCTGAGAATGATATGCCAAACATAAGTAGTCCCAGGACAGAGCCCTGTGGAACACCACATGTGACTGGTTCTGAGTCTGACATGGCACCAGTGAGGTTGACTATAAGATTTCTATCCATTAGCTGGTTTGCAACCCATCATGTGACATATGGATTTACATGTTAGCTGTTGATCATGTCTATGATGGCAGAGTGCGGTATTGTGTCGAATGCTGTAGGCAAGTCCAGGTAGGCTGTATGGACCGCTATGCCCTCAGCAATGGCTATAGTGACTGATTTGAAAAGGTCAACCAGGTTCATAAGGCAGGATCTGCCCTCTACAAAGCCAAACTGGGTGGGAACAAGTGTCTAGGTCCCCAATGTCTCTGTGTATGGGTACCATAATGATCCTTTCCATAGTGTTGCAGACCAGGCTGGTTAAGCATATGGGGCGGTAGTTACCAAGGTCTGTAGAGGTGCCTCCTGTGTGGAGTGGGACTACTGTTGCTGTATGCCAGTGTCCAGGTACATATACTGTAGTAAGGCTACGGCTGAATAGCATGTAATGTGCATGTGTAGCTCCTCTTGCAGTTCACGTAGCATGCAACCCGCAATATCATTGGGTCCCATTGCTGCTGTGTTTACAGCTCCGCTGAGGGTGGTTCCCAGCTGGACATCCGAGATGACAGGGAGGTTACAGTCAGCTGGGATAAGTAATTCCACATGTGTGGGTGAGGGAGTGTAGAAACCTGCACTGAACCTGTCTGCCAGACTGTTGGCATTATCTGTGTGTTCAGTGTAGCGTATGTCACTGTGAACTAACTGTGAACACAACTGAGGGTTCCCACCCAGGTGTGTAACATAGCAGAGGAAGGCCTTGTGGTTATCTGTAGTGACCATAGCGATGTCCCTCTCATTGTTGGCCTTGCATGTTTGTACGACAAAACCCATCTGTCTACTACTGCTGATGAGAGATGCCGTAGCTCTATGGAAGCATGCTCTGCCATGCAGTAGCTACCATCTGTTGTTATACAAGTTGTTCAATGCTGGGGTCCACCAGACAGGACGCCTGCCCTTGGTGGAGAGGGTCATGGTTCCATTTGTGATTGCATGATCCATGCATTCTTGAAGATGTCTGTAGAAGCATATGTGTGGGTGTCTGCATTGTGGGAAGTGGATTATACTGGCCCAGTGGGCATTCAGGATACCAACTCAGTTATAAGACGTGTAAAGTCGGCATGTGAGAGGTCTCCCACTGTAGTCTGTTGTGTTGTGGGGGAGGTGGGATATGTATATCCAGGGTGATTAGTCTGTGGTCAGATGTGACTAGTGAGGGGTATCCTTCCAGTGTGTAGCACATTGTCCCCATGTTTGTGATGATCAGGTCTAGTATATTATCTCCTGTTGTGGGAGAGGTGACCAGCTGTTCCATTGCATTTGACATAGTGAATACCGGGAACCTTTGGGCTAGGGTGTTTGGGGTAGAATAATGCACCCAGTGTATGTTAGGGTAGTCGCACTATCCCAATATGATGGTGTGTGGTGGGACATTCATATCCTCCAATGTCTACAGGAAGGCCGACTGTGGTCCCTGAGATCGGGAGGGTGGTCTGTAACATGCTACCAGTTGTATAGCAGGTTTGCCTATGGTTATCTGCACCTGGATGGTCTGTGATGCTTCATGTGTTGCCACTAACCTGGAGGTGTGTGTGTCCTCCATGAATATGGACACATCCCCTCCCTGTCCATTTTGTCCCGAGTCCTGGGGCCAAAATGCATGATACGGGGTATAGCCTGGTACCGCTGGTGTGCTCTCAGGAGCCTTGAACCATGTTCTCACGTACTGCACAGACATCGAGATTGGTAGAATATGTATGTACAGATATATGTAATACACACATACATATTTAGATATCTGGAGACTTACACAAATACAGATAGATCTGACTGACAACAGACATGTATGTATATGACTATCTCTCACGCTCTATCCCACCCACTCACACTCACACTCACCCTGTGTCTCTCTCTCTCACTCTCTCCCCCTCTCTCCCCACATATATATGTATATATCTACATCTAGATATACATATGATATATACATATATATAAACAGATATATATCCATATACAGATATAAATATATCAATACATATATATACATACATATATATATACATGTATAGACTGTGTGAGGCACATGTGTGCAGATGTCTTGCTACAGGTGCCTGGTGTCACAGGCATGGAGTGAACACCAGTGTGGATACTGGAGTATCATACCCCATTCAAAAACACTGACACCAGTAACCACCACATATGTACATGCCTGCCCACCACTGCATGTGTCAGGGGGGAACAGGGTCAACAAGTATACAATAGGCTCCACATTGATACACGCAGTGGCACACTAGTCCTGTAATACCTGTACATGGAATGTGTCAGTGGACATGGTGTGTCAGCTATGGACATGTAGGTCACTGTACCCCTCCACACCCCACAATGTCCTACACGGTATGTACTTCCCATGACAGCTACAGATATGGTGAAGGTCACAGACATATGCAAGTAACTGTGTCAATGCACTCAAACACCACAGAGCGCACACAGACTACCTACATAAAGGTTACCACTGCTGGATATACATAGTTCGGTCACACCCATGACAGTTGTCTCCCAACCATGGTAACACCTCCAACATCCACAACACAAATTACCTATGTCTGTCATCCTTGTCACTGCAGTATAGAGCATATGGTGGAGTTATGGGACCCTACCCACAGATATGACATATCCTGTAGTAGACCACACAGAATTAAGAAGCAAGCCTCCCCATGAGTAGATGTCAGACATACCCCTGCTGAATGTTATGCTGATAGGTAATATGCCATATGAGTCACCCTGTGTAACTGTTCGTAAGGAGCAGGTACGATCATAACACATGTGTCACAAGGGGCAGGATAGCATAACAGTATGCTGCTGTAGGCCCAGGGCTAAAAGCACACTACCTACCTATGATGCAATGCACACCCATTAACACATTGCAAACGGAATATGTGAGGTGGAATGAGTGCGCTAGTGACTGGGTGCATGTTGTGTACTGGTGTGATTGCTCACCATGACTGTCTGTCTGTCATGGTAGTGTGTGTCCATGGTGTGAGGCCAGAGACAGGAGTGGGGTACTGCGATCAACACATACTACATTGCCATATGTTGTACTGTGTTACCCTGTATGTCACTGTGGTGTAGGTAGGGTTATGGCAAGTAAGAGTAGTGTGCAGTACCAGTGAAATATGTAACATGCATTGTGTGCAGTGCATGGGCTGATAATGTTCCCCATACAGTACCTTGATTCAAACCCCCAGTGTGGGGTCGTGTATTGTACCTGAAACAGTGCGTTGACTGCTGCAGTATACTAGTCTGTTGTATGGAGTGTGCCAGGTACTGTTGCACAGTTGTCGGATGAGCACTGATATCTGGTCATGTACATGTGTATCCCCCAATAGACAGACAGATGCTATATATGGTGCCTAAGTTATATCACTGCAGTCAAGTATAATGTGTATTATGTGTGCTATAGTCTGCGTACAGATATTGCTGACATATTTCCCTTCTCCTTTTCAGGGACATGGTTCACCAGCGGAACTCAGTCTACTCTGCTGCAAAAGAGGAGGAGATTCACCAGAGCCTGGTGCGGGATTTCGCTGTACTCTTTTCCCACACCAGCCAGAACCAGCAGGAGAGGGCTGCACTGTGGCAAGACCTGGTCCATCGGGTAAATGACATAGGCACACATAACCGGACATATGAGCAGGTACGCCATCACTGCAGTGATTTAATTAGAAATGTCCGTCAGCGTGCGTCGGATATCCACAGGCAGCAGCTTGCCACAGGTGGTGGGGTGGCTAGACACTCCCCCCTCACCAGACTGGCGGGACTACTCCTGAGTGTTGTGGCTCCAGCACAGCAGCAACAACAACAGCATACATGTGTAATGATGGAGGCTGGAGCCACACAGCAGCAGGACACAGAGTGTGCAGGTACATGCCATGTGTATAGTGACCATTCTGTACACTGTTAGGTTATGCATGTGTGTGGTGTGTCCTCGATTTGTAGCTGTTATCTTGGTAAGTATTGTGCATTAGTGATAACCTCATTATCTGTAGTACACCTGTGGAAGCTAACTGTTGCACTACTGAACTGTAACATGCCCACAGTATCAATGGCACAGTTGTGCCCACTGACGATGAATGCCTCTTTTCCACAGGTCCCTCTGGTGTAACAGCAAGGCAGCCTATCCATGCTGGTGAGTGTGTAATACCATTACCTTCACTACTCTGTATACTAATAGTAATAATAGGCTGAAGCAGTAGTGCAATGTGTTTGATTGCAGGTGTGTTTGTATCTGTGGGTTGATATCTCATATACTGAGGTGTGTGCATGTGTGCATGTGCCCATGTGTGCATGTGTGCATGTGTGCATGTGCCCATGTGTGCATGTGTGCATGTGTGCATCAGTGGTGGCATGGTGTACACATTGTAAACTGTGTTTCCTGTCTTACTCCCACAGGTTCTGGTGCTGCTCTGGTGTCATGCAGCAGGGAACCTGAATCAGCTGCTGTGGATAGTGATGATGATTGACACTACACAGCTGTCGACCCCATCTATGCACACAGTCATCCTGCCAATACATCCTTTGTCACCAATGTCCCTAGGTGATGGACAAGATACAGTGGGCATTGACCAGGGTAATGTGGTACCAGTAGCACATGCATCCTCACACTGCAGCCATGGCCAGGGCCCTGACACGGTACCACACAGGCAGATATCCATGGGTTCTCGTGGGAGCATCCGTGGGTGTACCACCCCTGACAGACGTGCCCACAGAGGTCTTTCAACCCCAGCTATGTTCCGGGCTGTAATGTAGGCACAGTCATGTATGGAACGGTACACCAGACAGGGTCTGAGGGAGCTGAGAGCATGTCACACAGCCATGAGTGACAGTATGCATGATGTTGCGGCTGTCATCCGCAACTTCACAGAGGTAATTGACAGACGTTGGGGGGGACACATTAGATCTGTTCCACAACTATATGTCCATGAGCCAGGGCAATAGTGGATGGTTGAGGCGTCGACGTGGCCGTATGCCAGCAACAGCAGCAGCTGGCAGCCTTCATGGACAACAGGGCCGCGGCTGCTCACATAGTGCCAGCAGCAGCCCCAGCAATGCTGGGTCTGTGCTGTCATCGGACCGCCCCAGGAGACCACGTGCATGTGGTGCTGGACAGTCCCAACAGGGACCTGTCTCCAGTCAATGAACACCTGCTTCTGATGACAGTACCCAGTCTGAATTGGTACCTGATACGGTCCGTAGCACCCCTGCCAGGCACAGGTACCATGTCTGTGGCCACAGACAGTGATCTGTATGTCCTGGCAGGTACAGTCTGCGGCTGTCCACAAACACCTGTATATGGCAGCCATGAGGTGGGACTGTGCGAATTCATACACACATGCAAAGTGATAACACCTAGGGCTACCACATACATGCACACACTGCATCAACATTGTCCCATCTTGTACTGCTGTCCCTCACCAACACACACACACAGACATGTCAATTGATTGTATCAGTGGCAGACTCAGGCATACCAGATACACACCCTGTGCATATGATGAAACTGTGCCACCTCCTGCAATCTGTAAGATCGGTGCAGGAACAGGTTAACATGGTGCTGATGCACAGGGTGACTACATAGACATATTGTAATAGTATGATGTTGACAACAGTACAGTGTAATTATAGCATTGTGGGTATATACCAGCATGCCTGATGCAGTTACAGTATGAATGTCATTGTATTGTTGTGTACACCCATACTAATTACCACAGTGTTCTGTCTGCACATCTTTGCATACTGGTGGTGAAGCTGTGAAGGGATGGCCACCTACATAGATAGCACAGGGGATACAACAATGTACATATTGATACTCAATGATGGCCATGTCAACTGCGAGTTGCATGCTGTCCACACACGACTCTGCAATGCAGATATTTCAGGATGTTGATATCTGTGCAGTACTACACAGCAGGTTCAGGGCTCACAAGAGCACACTAGCACTACAAAGTCACACCTCATACCATGCATAACAGCACCAAAACACAGAACTAACTATGACAGGAGGGAGAGTGTCCATACATGTCAAGGATACTGTGGTGCCAGGACAGGTAGCATACATCATACTACGTCTGGAACTGCTGAGTGAGGGCTCAGTGTCTGTTATTTGAGATGTGTATTATTACAGGTATGAGCACTTGGGTATCAGGCCAGTTATTCAACATTATGAAGGTACGTGGTCTATACACTTGTGGGGGTTGCGGCTGGACCCAGCCCATCTGACCTGGGAATGTCTGGGTACTGGCTTAGAGTGCCTGCATATATGCACTGTTACATACTGGAAGTCGTACACCTTGTTTGTTGTAGCATAGTCTACATACAGGCCT
The DNA here is from genome assembly GCF_019279795.1 of Protopterus annectens. Classification (NCBI taxonomy): domain Eukaryota; kingdom Metazoa; phylum Chordata; order Ceratodontiformes; family Protopteridae; genus Protopterus; species Protopterus annectens. The sequence goes on from NC_056739.1 coordinate 1,527,618,174, forward strand.
GCTGACTGTAGCTTTGTTTGTATGCATGTTTGCCTGTTATGTTCCTGAAACACTGATTCCACCTGCGGTGCAGATATACAGTGCCTCTGTGGATCCCTAGTGACATCTGTGTTGCTTACTGTACTGATGTCCATGTGTCACTTGACAGAACGTCACTGTTTGACCTGTTTGCATGTAGCTTGCCTGTAACACATTGCATATGATGGACCTCACATTTGCTCAAGATAGCATTCATATATGCCAGCACTAACAATTCAGGAGCACTACACCCTCACATAGTCACCATGAGTACCTTGTTCCCCATTGGCCCTATGTGTCGTTACTTAGTGTGGGAGTCACAATGCTATGGTAGCATGTGGAAAGGTCACCTGTTGATCTACTCTCAGGTCCAGTTGGTGAATCTGTGAGTCATGTGGCAATGTTACAGCTGCCTCATGTACACAGACAACCCTCTCCCCTTCCCATACATGTACAACACATGTGAGAGATGCAACCACATAGCCAAACTGGGGCTAAGCTCTGTTTACACAGCACTGGCATTCCCTGTCAGGTGGAGTGGGATACTACAGTGAATACAGTACCAGTCTCCCATAGACCTGCCACGACCACAATCCAAACACAGACACACACAGGTACATTATTGGGCTCTCAGAATAGCATCCTGCCTGAGCAGCTGACACCTGCAAAGCAGACACACAAGCAAACATTACGCCAGAGCAGAGCACATGCGACACATAGCTCACAAAGCCTGTGTGCCTAACAGTGTCAGGCCATACGGCTAGACAACACACCTGCTACGGTTGTATTAGGTACCTCTATTGACACGTACACGGTGGTCCTGCTCCCAGGCTGAACAAGGTGACGGTCATGCTGAGCTGCCCGTCGGGCACTATGATCCACCACATAACACAAGCAAAGCAGTCACTCCAAGGCATGTAGCAGTATGACTCAGTCATTGTCTGTGCCAGTGTGTATGACCTCTGATGCACCTCCCTGGACTACATGTTAGGGGACATGGAGGGGCTCTCTGAGGTTGTGGCACAGGCTGGTATGACCCTGGCTTTGGGTAGCATCTCACCCTCACCATGAATGCTGCCACAATATGTAGACAGGATCATCGGTTTCTACACTTAACATATCTTTCAGTGACATCCAAAGGGGATCCAATGCCTGTCAGTGTGGGATTACATGCTGGACATGCCACATTGCTTTGCTTGGGACAGCTTGCACCTGTCACCCATGGGCCATTGTATATTGGCAGAGGCTGTTGCTACACACATACTGCCTTTGTATGCAAGGCTGACATTACATAGCCACCTACACAGGTAGCACACGGGATGGGACACTAATAGCAATGCTACTCAACAGCAGCAGTGTAAACCTCAAGATGCATGCAGTGGAAACTGTCCTTAGCATGGGGTAAAGCAATATCCGTGCAGTAACAGACTCCTGGTACAAGGCTCCCAGGTGCACACCATCAGTGCCAGGTCATTCCTGATACCATGCTTGTCATCCCCTACACATGCTCCAAAACAGAACAGGGGGGATGTATCCAAAGGCACCTCAGATACACCCCCCCCCCAGGTTGGTGGCACTGCACAAAGCATTAGAGCCTCTCCATGTGCAACACACAGTGGGTTAGACTGCCGTACCCAGGAACCCCACTTGGTCTTCCTGACAACACTGGGAATATGACGGTCTCTACACACACCATTATATGGTTGTACTGCAACTACCCAAACATACAGTGTGAGCATTATTCTAGCTGCAAGACCCTATCTGAAGGTGTCTTATCATTCATTCCCTGCATTGCTATGGAACAACTTGTTACCACTCCCACAAGTGGTGACCATGCTGTACCGGTTCCTCACCAACATGTGGACTATATGCTCCAGACCAATCATGTATCCCTCGCTGGTGGGATGACACCATCTACAACCCACACTGTATAGTCACATACCACATTCAGCCCCTGTACAGAACACCCCATTCATACAGTTGTCTGATGCATATTCCATGTATTCACATGAGGCAGGCTTCGGACATGGGAACTCTTGCAGTTCACAGGTACATATGTGTAGGTGGCACACACATACATCATGTGTGCATTGACATTACTGATATAATGTATGTCGTGCAATATTGGGAACAACACCCCACAGACATGGACAAACTGTGTGACAAAATTACACATGGCATTTGAGGGATACAAACCCCTACCTAACTATGTTAGATCACTTGTGAGAGTCACATTAGCAGAGCACGCTATTTGCATTACTGGGGGATTGCTTTCTCCTGCTGTACTTATAGGGTGCTGACATCATCAGTGTTTAGACAGTGGAATATGCAGCATGTTTTGTGTAGTACTAGTTGCCAAAAGGGACATTTTTCATACACATGGAATTGCACACACTACTCCCCCATACACAGTCACACACACACTGGGCACTTGCAGGATTCAAACCCCTACCTAACTATGTTATGACACTAGTGAGAGATGCATTAGCAGAGCGTGCTATTTACATTATTGGGGGGATTGCTTTCTCCTGCTGTACTTATAGGGTGCTGACATCATCAGTGTTTAGACAGTGGAATATGCAGCATGTTTTGTGTAGTACTAGTTGCCAAAAGGGACATTTCTCATACACATGGAATTGCACACACTACTCCCCCATACACAGTCACACACACACTGGGCACTTGCAGTATTCAAACCCCTACCTAACTATGTTATGACACTTGTTAGAGACGCAGTAGCGGAGCGCGCTATTCACATTACTGGGTATAATTTCTGCTCCTGACATATGTATAGTGTGCTGACATCATTATGGATGAAGAGGTATGTATATCTGTTACTATCCATCAGTAAGGGGGAGAGCATATCTATGCATTAACTTTGCACAGGCACAGTGGCCTACTGTACTGTGGAGGCAGACGCCAAATACACTGTGGATAGCCTTCTGTATTCCCTAGGGACAACGGTCAGGTATTGCACTCTACGGCCATATGTTTACCTGTCAGATGCACGTATCTGTTGCTCATATACTGTTTGTGGGTCTTTATTGCCATAGCCTTCCCTATCTCTATAAACAACATGTGTACTGTGGGAGATGTTTGCATATGAGTGGGATCCAGTACTTTACTTATGTCTCTGTTGTAACTTCACTGTGTGCACTGGGCAGATGTCTGTATTGTGGGAGGTTCCTGTGTTAACACATAGAAATGCCAGATATGTGTGTGCAACTGCTGAACTGTGACATGGCCTAAGTGTGTGAGCATGCCCAGTTCACAGTCTGTATGGCTTCTTGACTGCCACATCTCATTTATCTAAGTGTGCGAGCATGCCCAGTGTGACCTTTCCTTATGTTTGGATCTGTGGACCACCACATTTCTGTTTGTGTGTGGACGCCATCTATATATCACATGTACAGTTGAGTGTTGGACATCAGGTTGTGTTCTTACTGCCCAACTGCTGTGTGTCTGAACCTAACAGGCATTATGCTGTGCCTGCAGGGTCGCCATGGGATAGTTTGCATACAGTTGTCATCATCCTTTCCTGCTGACCAAACAGTTGTATTGTTGTATAGTGTACTGGTGCAAAACTTTCACTGTGGTGGACAGCATGATTGGTTTCAGTCCTATCACTGCTTGTAATGTTTATAGTGAGCACACCAGACTGGTTGAGGGCCAGTTGTGCAGATATGACCATGTTGCAGTTTGTTCAGATATGGACAGCTTAGTACATGATTGTCCGACATTGTTATTGTATTCCACAACTTGTGTGGACAGTGGCAAACAATGGCCATGTGCCCTAGTCCATTTGTAATGCTAGTCAGAGAGTGTTTGTCCTTCAACACACATTTACTGGTGTTTGCCATGACATATGTCACGGTTAGTGTGCTGTGCCTCTGTCTAGCCATGACATACAGGTGATATCCAGGGTACACCTGCCATCTCCTATCCAGTCATCATGATTCCTCTGGATGACAGTCACTGAGGGGCTCCCTGGATATCCTGTAGTGGGAGTTTAGTCATGAGTGGAGTGAGCTTCTGGGTTGTGGACCAATCAGTACAGCATGTCCTGTTTATGTCTGTGCTGGAGTTCAGGCTTGTCAGCTACATAGGTTACCAGCATTCAGTGTTTACATGGTGCCAAACGTCCATTGATACCAGGTTGGTCATGGCTCTAAACATCAGGCACAGTTCACCTCCAGCCAGGCAGTATGGCACTGTGTGGAGCTGCAGTTACTTTACTCAGGCAAAACATGGCATCTGTTACAGCTCTGCAATCCTCCTGGTGGGGTATTTGTGTGGTCATTCCAGTTGCTGCAGGTGTCTGCTACGGTACATCCAACAGGGGCCATTGTACTCAATTGTGAGGCTGATGAAGGATGACTGCAGAGCCACAATGACCTCCCCTGATCTAGATCTGACTACCTTCATGATTAGGTGGGTATATGGTATGTTTCTGTAACCACTACAGCCACATGCTTGTCCAATGCAAGATATCTATCTACTTGTGTCCCCAGGTCTCTTATTACTTCTTCAGTACTTAATGGGTTATCACCTATGTGGTAATTGCTGGGCACTTACTGTATATCCACAGGGGATGACTATACACTTTTCTGCAATTAGCTTGCTGACATGGCTATGGCACCAGTTGTCTGTTTCTATGTGGCCCTTTTGTGGGATGCTTGTGTCAGCTGGAGGGTCAGATATGGTGGCCAGTTTGTAGTCCTCTGCAAACTTGTTCAGACACAATCCTTCCATGTTGGCCTGTACCTATGAGACATATATACCAAACAAGGGAGGTCCCAGGACCGAGCCTTGTGGGATGCCAGTTGTATCTGGTTTGTAGTCTGACATGGCTGCAGCATTTCTGACCATGTCAGTTCTGTCCTTGGGCTGGTTTGCAACCCCTCTACTGACATAGGGGTTTATATTTAAGCTGGTGAGCTTATCTATAATGAACACGTGGGGTATTGTATGGAAGCCTTTTGCAAGGTCCAGCTAGGCTGTGTGGACCACATTCCCCTCATCAATGGCCTTAATGACTGTTTCAAATGAGTCAAACATGTTTAACGGGCAGGATCTGCACTTAAGAAAGCCACACTGGGTAGGGTCCAGTGTCAGTAGGTCCCCAATATCTTTATGTCTGAGGTACATGCTGATCCTTTCCATAGCTTTGCAGACCAAGCTTGTCAGGATTCTGGGGTGGTAGTTTGCAGTATCCATTCAGGCAACACCTTTGTGGAGAAGGACCACTGTTGTTGTATACTGCTCTTTGGGTACATATCCTGTGGTAAGGCTGACATTGAGCAGTAGTGTTATATGGCGTTCCATTCTTCTTGGAGTCCATGTTGGACTCAGCCCAGGACATCATCTTGTACCATTGATGCTGTGTGTTTTGCTTTGCAGATGCTGGCTGTTACCTCAGCATCTGCAATGTCAGGGGGCCAGCACTCTGCTGGGATAGATATTTGGCATTTGGGGGGGGGGGAGTTTGCACTGAACCTGTCAGGTTTGATGTTGGCAATGTGTGTGTGTTTGGTATATTGTTTGTATTATTTGAGTGATTCAGAGCATATCTGTGAATTCCCAACAAGGTTCCTACCATCAGTTAAGAAAGCCTTGGGATTATCCTAAGTGTCCTGTACAATTTGTATCTTCATAGGTTCATAGGTTCATACTAGGCTATCTGCCCTAGGGCATTTATAAGCCCAGCTGGAGTGTGTGTGGCTTTCATCACCCCTTGCTATGTGAATATTATGGCCATTTAGGATTTACTTTACTGTGCCTCTGTCTAGACATGACACAGTGAAGACCCCCAGTGTACATGTACGATCACCCATCCACTTGGCAAGATTCCTGTTGGAGAGTCAGTGAGGGGCTCTGCCTAACATGGAGTGGGATTCCATTCTGGGGTGTAGGGAGCCTCTGGGTTATGTATCTGTCCCTCCAGCACATCCTATTTCATTATGTGTTGAGGTTGACATCTCTCGCTCTCACAGCTCTGATGGATTTGGGTTTTCTGGGGTGGAGCATGTCCATTAATCCTATGTTGGACATGGTCTTGTACAACAGGCATACAACGCCTCTGCGTAGGCAGTATGTGATTGCATACAGCTGGGGTGTCTACAGACAGGCAGCATATGACATATATTTGAGACCCTTTATCCTCTTGGTGAGGTACCTTTGAGGTCTTTCTAACTGCTGCAGGTGTCGGGTGAGGTACATCCCAAATGAGGCATTGTACTAAATTATGGGCCTGATAAGAGAACAGTATAGGGGCACAATGACCTCTGTTGACATAGATGTGATTCCTTTCATGATAAGGTGGCCAATATAGAAGGTCTTCCTAGCCACATTGGCAATGTGAGTGTCACATGACAGGTTACTGTCCACTTGTATCCCTAGGTCCCTGATTACTCCTTCCATACGTAATGGATTACCACCTATGTGGTTATTTGTGAGTACCTTGTTTGGTATTTGGTGAGACATTCATACTGTCCAGTGTCTTCAGGAAGGCTGAGTGGGGTTCCTGTGTGTGAGAGTGTGGTCTGTAGCATGCTACAGACTGTACAGCAGTTTTGTCTATGGCTAGTTGCACATGGGTGGTCTCCGATGCTTTGTGCATTGTCAGTTACCTGGACGTGTGGGTATCTTTGCTGAATATGGATACTCCCTCTCCTTTTATGGTTTGCTCCAGGTTTTGGGGCCAAGATGCATGATATGAGGTATAACCTGGTAGTGCTGGTGTGCTCTCAGGAGCCTTGCTGCAGGTTTCTGTCAATGCACAGACATCGATGTTCTCCATACTGGGGAGGGCCTCGGGAGCATGCATCTTGAGGTTTAGACATCTGGCATTGGGCAGCATTACCCTTATGTTTCTTTCCACTTATGTTTTCTAGGGAGGTGGGTTACTCTTTTCAGCCTTGCCTACAAAGGCTCTATGGAGGTGGCAAGAGCGTTAGCCAATATCCAGACGCCCAGGGGTGACAGGTGCAAGCCATCCCTGGCAAAGCAGCTTGGCTTGTCAAGCATGACATCCCAAGTAGACAGACATTGGATCCCTTTGGAATGATACCAGTAATTGTGCCACTTGTTAGAGCTGATCATTCTGTGTTTGTACTGTGGCATCATTCTTGGTGAAGGTAGGATGCTGCCCAAGGTCAGAGTCATACCGGCCTGGCCTACATAATCGGAGAGCTCATCTATGTCTCTTTTCATGTAGTCCGGGGAGGTATGTCTCAGGTCATTCACACCAGCATGGACAATGACTGCATCATATTTGTACTTGCTTTGGGGTGACCTGCGTGCTTGTGTTATGTGGTGTATTGTAGCAGCCTACAGGCAGCTTACTGTACCCTTCCCTTGTTCAGTCTGGTGAGTGGGTCAGCAGTGTGTCTGACTATGGAGTCACCTATTACAACTGTATCAGGCATGTTGTTTCTCCTTCTGGCCTGTGACTGTTTGGCACACCAGCTTTGTGTACTATGTGTTGCATGTGCTATGTTTGGAGGTAGTGGTTGCTTGGGTGTCTGCTTTGGAGGCCTCTGTTGATGTGGTATGTTTGTAATTAGAGCCTCCGGGAATGTTTTTCTGTGTTTATGTCTTTGGTTTGCAGTTGTGATAGGTCTATGTGAGACTGGGTTTGTGGTGTGTGTGGTTACCTTCTCCTCCTGACTAGTTTTGACAGTGCTGAGTTGAGAGAGCTCAGCCTCCAGTTTGGATACATGGTTGCATCTCTCACATATATTTGTATTTCTTGGGGGGAGGAGAGGGTTGTCTGTGTACATGGGGCAGGTGTAACATTGCCTCAAGATTCACAGATTCAACTTGTTGTAGCTGGCCTTAGTGGATTGTATGAGTGGACATATTATATTGCCATAATACTGATCAGAGATTACTTCCCTTTTTAGGTTTGCTCTATCATGTAGTAGCTTCCTCATTCTCTTGCATGGTTTGGTAATGGCTGGGGTCCACTATGCCAGATGCCTGCGTGTATGGCATTGTGTCTTGGTTTTATTTGGGATTGCATAATCCATGCATTCCTGGCAGTGTTCATGGAATGCATGTATAATGGGTTCTGAGGTGTGGCCCATACTTTGCACAGGCACAGGGCCTTTACTGGATTCCACATCAGTTTGGAGGAGTGCAACATTTGCTTTACACATGTTTTTCACTGTGGTTTTCTGGCCAGGGACTGTGGTCGGGATGTGTATATCCAGTGTGATTACTCTATGGTCTGATCTTACCAGTGAGGGTACACTTCTCATCTGGCCATACAGTACCCATGTTGCTGATTATCACATCCAGTATGCTTACCCCTCTTGTGGGAGTGGTATGTTGTTCCTGAGCATTTTTGTTTATGGATTTTAGGAACCTTTGTCCTAGGGTGTTGGAGCTAGAATAATGCTCCCAGTCTATGTTTGGGTATTTTCAGTCACCCAATATAATGTGGTTTGGAGAGCTTGATATATTCATGTATTCCAACATAGGCCAAGTGCAGTTCCTGGTGTTAGGATGGTAGTCTGTAGCAGGCTATAAACTGGGAGGCAGTTTTAGCCACTGTTACTTGACCATGGCCAGTCCATGCTGCTTCCTGTTGTGGTACCAACATGGGGGTGTGGTTATCCTTGACAATTATTGCTAGTCACCCTCCTTTTGTAGCTTGTTCCATGTTTTGGGGCTGTGAAGCACAGTATGAGGTGTAACCTGGTAGTGTTAGGGTGCTGTTGTGAGCCTTGACCCAGTTTTCTGTTACAGAACAGATATCAACATTCTCCATGCTGAGGGGAGTTTAGACTGCATGCATCTTGCTGTTTAGACTTCTGGCATTCGGTAGCATTACATCTAGGTTCTTATCCCTTGTGATACCTATGGAGGTGGGTTTGTGTTTTGAGCCTTACCTATTCAAGGCACGCTGGGGGTAACAAAAGCCTTTGCCAGTATCCATAAGACCAGGACTGATAGGTGCACACCACCCCTAGCAGGTGGAGCATCATGCCATGCTCAGCATGTCATCCCAGGCTGGCACGCATTGAATCCCCTTTGACTAACAGCAATACTTCAGCCAATTATTGAAATTGATCATCTCATCTTCATATTGTGGCATCATGCTTGGTGAGGGTAGGATGTTAGTCAGGGTCATCAAGTTTGCATATACTACATGGTGTTACATTGCTTAACACATGGCAATCATGCCTCAGGTGGTGCTGCAGGGCTGCCTATATTGGATGCACATACTACACTCCCTGTACATGTTTGAAAGCAGGTTGTGTCAACTTAGGCATCCCTTTTACTATATTTACTATATGTGTGAGTCGGAGAGAGGTATCATTTCCAGGGTCCCTACTGAGCCAGTGTATGTGCTATGCGTTGCCGCTTTGCCAAGGCCAAGGCATACTGGGCACACCTCCTTCTGCCTACTGGGGCAGGCTCAGGTTGTTCCTCCTCCGAGTCACGCTCTGCCTGTGATTGACTTGGCAATGGTGGGGGGCTGTTTGGCCCAGACCTATGCTGATCCTGCTGCAGCTGTTTTTGCAGAATCATATTATGTAGCATAGCACATACCATGACAATTTGGGTACATGTAGTTGGTGAGTACTGCAAGGCTCCACCAGATGTGTCCAGGCACCGGAAATGTGACTTGAGCAGCCCGAACACACGCTCGATTACATTTCGTGTTTGTGCGTGTGCCTCATTATGGCGTTCCTGTTCAGGTGTGTGTGCATTTCTGATGGGTGTCATCAGCCACGGCTCCAGTGCATATCCAGCATCCCCTACTAAGTGACCATGTGGGATGTCCCCACTGGCAAATGTCTGGTACAGCTGCGTCGGATGCCAGATATGGGAATCATGGTAGCTTCCAGGGCAGCCAGCACACACATTCATTATTATGCCCTGGCTATCACACATGACCTGGAAGTTGATGGAGGGGAAGCCCTTGCGGTTAATGTAGGCCCTACCCTGCTCACCAGCTGGTGCTTTGATGCGTATATGCGTGCAGTCTATTGCACCCACTACCTCAGGGTATTCCGCTATTTGCTGGAAGAAACGCATATTGCTGGCCAATGCCTCACGGGAATTGGGGAAATATACATGATCTCCAACATGTGCTGACATGGCATCCAGGAACTGGTGCAGTACCCTGGATGCTGATGCCTGTGAGATCCCCATCATATCACCAGTTGGTCTCTGGTAGGTACCTGTTGCTAGTATTCTTAAGCCAACACATACCTTGGTTTCCACTGGGATGGGTTCGCCTCTGTTGGTTCTGTGTGTGAGGCGTGGCCTGCACAGCTCAACAATTTGCTGCAGGAGGTCTCTGTCCACTCTATAGTGCTCCACTATCTCCAGCTCATGTAACCCCTGGTAGGTGACCCTGGGCCTGTACACTCTTCTCCGTCTCCTCACTGAGGGTTGTCTGGCAGCATTTGCATTGTCACCACCCTCAGCAAGTCGCCTATGTCTGCTTATGACAGCTATGGCAACCCCTAGCATTTTGGTCTGAGTGAAGCTTTTTCAGTTTTCACTTCTAATAACTTACTCCTGTCTTGCAGTGTCTCTTGAGAGAATCATACTGCACTGCTGTTTGCAGACTTTTAAGTGCTGGGCTGGGCTAGTATTCTGCCTGTGTAATTGCCTGCTTCTAATTGTTTTCACCTGCTAGCTCCAGCAGTATTCCCTGCTAGCTTCCTACTATTTCTGTTGCTTCCTTTATCCTTTCTGTTTTCTCAGGGGGGAGCAACGCGCATACAAGCGGAAACACACTCACAGTGGCTTACATGTGCGCACACATGCTTAAACGGTTTAGAATCTACTTATTCGGGTTAAATTGCGCGCACACCAGTGCAAACAGTCTTACAAGTCTGCCTACAGGCTCCCACATGCTCAGTCTACCTTACACGCGTGCACACTGCCCTACTCGCACCTCCTGGCACGCACACGTGCGCATGCACACCCAGCAAGAAACTTTGGTGTTGGCAACAGTGTACACCTTCCATTTCTTGACTTTCCCATGCTTATCTTGTGGCACTCCTCTTTCCATGATATGTGTCTGACATCTGTCACGTAACACTGACCTCCAATGAACTGCATTTCTTTCTGCCATTCCCCCCTGTGATGTCACCTATCTCCTACTCTGTTCCTCCCCCTTATGTAACTCTTACACTACTTGGAATGTGCTCATTTGGTATGTGACAGTGGGATTCAGTATCCTAACACTCATTTACATAGGATTGCCTACTAATGCTTAGTTACATGTCTTAGACTCAGCTTCCCCCCTTAGCAACCACTAAACGGTGGCCATGTTGTTTTTGGCCTGCTGGTCCCTGCATTGTATATCCATGCATTGCATAAAACCCACATTTGTGGGTTTATAACCTTACTTTTTATGTTTTATGTAGCGCAGCCAGTTTGCGTGGGGCTGCGCTGCGTTTAAACATCGGCGATCGCCGAAAAAAAAAATAATTTTTTCTCATATTTGCATCGGGGTACTTTACCAATGGCCACATATTTGGCCATTGGCATGCTGCCTGACACATATGCACCCTTTATTTGGAGCTGATATAGCTCCATTGTGTTATTTGCAGAAACGTACTCAGTTGTCAACTGAGTACATTTCTGCAGCTAACATGACTCTTACACGGGCTGGTTTGAGCTTCGTGGATCGCTAATCTACCTCATTTGCTGCCTTTCGGCTGCAAGTGGGGTGATTAGCATATCCATGCCCTGCCCGTGTGAGAGTCGTTTTAGCTTTCTCTTACATGGGATTTCGGGCTGTTCCTGGATCGCGATGGCTGCATGGAGTCTTACACAGCTCTTAGACTCCGTGCAAGCCATCGTGAATCCTGCCCACTGTGTTTACTGTGACTTATAAAATTTGATTTAAGACCAAGAACCTAAAGAATGCTACCACTATAAAAACAGTTTGTGCTGAAGAGTTTGCCATTTGCACTTCTTTAGTACTGAAAAAACGCCAAAAACCAAACTTCGGAACTTGCCGGTTTATTTTAAACGTTATTATAAAACCCGTTTTTCGTCCCACCTAAATGCGGGACTTCTTCAGAAACAAAACAGTTAAAAATTCTAAGAGCTCTATTTATACATTATCACTTTTAGCTCCAAAAATTTGAACGCCGTTCTTCCATTAATTTAAAGGAACATGCCTTCCTAACATTACTTTTCTTAATTCAAAGACTTGTTCCCATGCTGTTTTTACAATCATACATCTACATATTGCTTACAACACACTTTATAAAATCTAATACATTTATTACATTTAATAATGCAGCTTTTCTTTAAAAACCCTTCTTCTTCATGCCGTTAATTCAATATGACCTAAATACAAATAGAAAAAATAGAGAGAAAATTTAGGAAGTGAGTACTATAAAGGTTGCTTGAATGAAATAATGCATTTTAAATGGTTTTAAATGGTTTTGGGAATATTTAATGATGAATTTTCACATTAGTAAAAATTATATAATTGCATTAAAATATATAATTTTTTCATGTACAGAACCAAATTTTGGAAGACTGTTTATTGTAAGGGTTATAGCGAGCCTTAATGGTTTTGACAGCTAAAATGATCAAATAAGGCATCATTTGGTCTACGTGTAGTTTAGGTCATATTGAATTAACAGCATGAAGAAGAAAGGTTTTTAAAGAAAAGCTGCATTATTAATTGTAATAAATGTATTAGATTTTATAAAGTGTGTTGTAAGCAATATGTGGATGTATGATTGTAAAAACAGCATGGGAACAAGTCTTTGAATTAAGAAAAGTAATGTTAGGAAGGCATGTTCCTTTAAATTAATAGAAGAACGGTGTTCAAATTTTTGGTGCTAAAAGTGAGAATGTATAAATAGAGCTCTTAGAATTTTTAACTGTTTTGTTTCTGAAGAAGTCCCGCATTTAGGTGGGATGAAAAACGGGTTTTATAATAACATTTAAAATAAACCGGTAAGTTCCGAAGTTTGGTTTTTGGCATTTTTTCAGCAGTTTGGTGTACATTGTGGTTTCGTTTGCAAGTGTATTGTACGCCATGGCAGATACTTCGTTGAATGATATGCCGGCAGTATTCAAGGACACTAATAGAGATGTGGAAGAAATAAATAAACTCACGCAGCTTATTGAATTGCTTTCTCAAAAGATTGAAGCAATCAATGTTAGGTTGGATAATGCAGCTTTGCCGTATTCGATGCAGCAGGACCGAACGGTCAGGACCAGCGTAGTTCCAACAAGTAAGCAGGTAGGGGATATACCTTCCTCACTGCTGGCACAGAGTTCTCAGCAAGATCGAATTAATGCAGTTAATGGATCAGAATTGGGGCAAGGTTTGAGAACCGGAATGCAATTACAAGCGATACAAGGACAAGTATCGCAAACAGGTACTGTGCATAATCTATCAGTTCCTACTGTGATTCAAACATCAGGTTTACAAGCTGGTCATTTGAATTTATTCATTCAATCAAAAGGGCCTTTAAATACTAACAGTACTGGTGGTCCTTCAACTTCAATGCTGCCAGGCACAAGTGGTCAGACGCAGACCAACAATTTGGCAGTTTGAAGAGAGGTGTCTCAACTCCCTAATATCAAAGACTGGCTAATTACACTGATAGGTTTGAATAGAGCTAACAATGTAAATCTCAAAGAATCAGAAGATAATGGACAGAACATATCTTTACCAAAATTATTGAATGATTTGGATGCATTTATGTTAAAATATAAAAAGTTAAATTTAGAAATTGAATATTTCCAGGAATGTCTCAGAGCGGAAATTGTACTGAAGGGTTTAAGGCAATGAAGATACCCCACGGGGTTGGTGGCAGAATCAGAGTTCCATCAGGATCTCATCAAAATGTTCAATCAGCATGGTTTGCAGTTAATGCAAACAATGATAAAACATTACACTATGATGGCCAAAGAAATGGGGGAAAAAATAGAGAAAGTGGATGTCTCTATTAAACAGCATACTGATTTTGCTAGATATAAGTATGAGTATGCACGAGTTTTTCAAAGCATTGAGCAACACATGGAAAAATGAGACAAATCAAAATTAAAAAAATGGAAAGGGATCGTATACAATATGCTAAAAATACAGCATATCCCCCACCCCCACATTCACAAACAAGGCCTAATAATCCATATAGTTCATTAGATCATAATGGTCAAAACAATATGGGTAATAATGATACAGATATGAATATGATACAAGCATCGACTTCCCAACAGCAATTTGCCAATGAAGGAATGGACAGTGAGCAGTTGAGATGAAGTGAGAAGTTAAGGGAACGTAACAACAACGACATGGAAACAACTAATAATAATGGGGGAAGGTCTGCCACAAATTTGCAGAACAATCAGGGTTTTCAGAAGAGGAACCAAAAGAAACAATGGAACAGAAAGAAAAATCAAAACAACAGGAGATGAACATAGACATTATTGATAATAAGCTGCCTAAACTTATTACAAACAGAAAAGGTGACTTTACAATATTTAATTATTCATCCTTTTTTGTTTCAGAACAATTGGCAGACATTCTCTCAAAAGGTTTGACTTTTGTTCCATCTAGTAAAATAAAGTTAGCAGAGACTATATGTGACTTGAAACTTTTTGTACGGAAATTGAATTTGAAATTTTTATTAGGGAATCAACCAATGAGTAACACTGAGTTCAAAGTGGCAAGTAGTTACAACCCACTGCTGCATAATGCACTTTGTACTTTTGAAAAATTTTGTGAGTTGGACCTAAGAAAATTAAGTAAAAATAAGCCTAACTTTATTCATAATTTAAATCAAGAAGAGAGGTTAGACCTTGATTGTTTGTTATCTGCTAATATTAGGATCATGAATCCAGATAAAGGGGTAGGTTTGGTTTTTATGGATATGATAGACTATGAGAGTCGAATTAAGAACATATTAGAGGAAGAAACATATCATCTAGCTTCATTGAATGAATATAATAAAGCTAACCAGTTTATCAAGAGTTTTCTTAATGAGCTTTTCATTGAAGCTAGAATAGACTTACACACATTTAATTAACTATCAATATTGGCACCTAGAGTACCACATATGTTCGGAGTGCCTAAAATCCATAAAAATCTGGAAAATCCCCCACTTAGACCAATAGTTGATGGAAGGAATTCATCAACGTATGCATGTGCTAAATTTGTGGATTCGATACTGAAAAAATATGTATCAGATGAACAATGGATTTTAAAGGATTCTTGGGCATTTCTGAGTAGTTTGAATAATCTCCCTTTCAACAAACACTTTAATTTTCTGACAATAGATTTAAGAGAATGATATACCTGTATTCCTCAACAACAGGGAATAGAATGGGTGATAGCAAGGATGCAAGAGAAAAATGCTCCTGTAGCTGAAATGTCTTTAGTGCAAGAATTGTTAGATATCATTATATCTTATAATTTCATACTCTTTGACAAGCAGTTTTATATACAGAAGAAAGGAGTGGCAATGGGCTCGCCGTGTGGCTCTAGTTATGCAAATCTAGTCTTGTCTTATTGGGAAACGATTTACATCTTTCCCAATGATGAATTTAAAAAAGTAACTAGATATTATGGTAGGTTTATAGATGACATTTTTTTGGTCATCGAGGATCAGCAAAAACAGCCACTGAATTGGCAGTTATGATGAATAATACAACAGATTTTCTGACACTCACCCATACTTTTGAGACTACATCTATAGTCTTCTTAGATGTAAATTTAACAAAAAATACATTATATAAGCGATATGAAGCTGAATTATATAGGAAACCAACATATTCCAACAAATTCTTGCATTTCACAAGTGCCCATCCATTACACCAAAAACAATCGGTGTTGAAAGGTCAATTGGTAAGGGCAGCAAGAATGATTACTACAAATGAGAAATTTAAAGAGGAATGTTTGGTTTTAAAGCAAATGTTTTTGAATAGGGCCTACCCACTTACAATGATAGAGGAACTTATACAAGAAGTAGCATCAAAAAAAAATGAGTGGTGTTTATGAACCGATTCTTAACTTACAATCAGACATGCAGGTAAACCAAGATAATGTCAAGTTTTGTCCAGTAAAAAATATTGAGATAATCCATAATCCATCTAATGACTTTAAACTGGCATGTATCATGAGTTTTTCTTCAGATTATGTTCAAATTAAGGAAACTATAATCAAGAATTGGTCATTGTTGAATGAAGATATAGCATTGGGTTCAAAATTTAACTGTATGCCCAAAATTGTGAGGAGGAAAGGCATTACTTTTAAGATGATGTTTCAAAGACAGAAGACTATCATACAAAGAAGTGTAGGTATGTCACAATGTGGCTCGTGCCCTTATTGCTATATTATAGATGTGGGGAGTAAAGTGGAAATCAATGGTTTCCAGATTAATTTGAAAGGGAAATATAATTGTAATACCCGGGGGGGGGGTAGTATATGTGGCAAAATGCCAGGCATGTCCTTCTTTTTACATAGGAAAAACAGAGCGGAGGCTCAGGGATAGAATATCTGAACATCTAAGAAGTATAGTTCAGAAAAAGGAGAACAATGCTTTAGCGAGACATACATTGGTGCATCCTGATCATAAGTTTAGACTTAAAGTTATCCATCAGATTTTACAAGATGAGAGAGGTGGACCCTACGGTTTATTGTTAGAAAAAATGGAATTATATTGGCAAATTAGATTAAATGCACATATGTATCCGGGCTTAAATGATAAATGTTCCATTATGTGTCTTTTAAAACTTAAATGTTTAGAAAGATAAATAGTAAAAAGAATATTTATTGTTGAATTTGGCATGGCCTGGTGAATATTAAATTTGTGGAAAAGAAAACATACAAAAATATTTTTAAACATAAGCATCGGTATACATATATATATATATATATATATATATATATATATATATATATATATATACACACACACAAAAAAGGTTTATCAATAAAATAATTCCTTGAAAAAACATGAGGTTTAATACGTTCTGCACAGATTTATATTTTGGAACTTTTTGAATATATACATAATGGTTTTAACATAATCATCGGCATAATGTATAGTGGGTAAAAATAGATTAAATATATTTAATAAATATTTAATTTAAGTGTAATAATAAAAATACAAATAGAAAAAATAGAAAATTTAGGAAGTGAGTACTATAAAGGTTGTTTGAATGAAATAATGCATTTTAAATGGTTTTAAATGGTTTTGGGAATATTTAATGATGAATTTTCACATTAGTAAAAATTATATAATTGCATTAAAATATATAATTTTTTCATGTACAGAACCAAATTTTGGAAGACTGTTTATTGTAAGGGTTATAGCGAACCTTAATGGTTTTGACAGCTAAAATGATCAAATAAGGCATCATTTGGTCTACGTATAGTTTAGGTCATATTGAATTAACGGCATGAAGAAGAAAGGTTTTTAAAGAAAAGCTGCATTATTAATTGTAATAAATGTATTAGATTTTATAAAGTGTGTTGTAAGCAATATGTGGATGTATGATTGTAAAAACAGCATGGGAACAAGTTTTTGAATTAAGAAAAGTAATGTTAGGAAGGCATGTTCCTTTAAATTAATAGAAGAACGGTGTTCAAATTTTTGGCGCTAAAAGTGAGAATGTATAAATAGAGCTCTTAGAATTTTTAACTGTTTTGTTTCTGAAGAAGTCCCGCATTTAGGTGGGACGAAAAACTGGTTTTATAATAATGTTTAAAATAAACCGGCAAGTTCCGAAGTTTGGTTTTTGGCGTTTTTTCAGCAGTTTGGTGTACATTGTGGTTTTGTTTGCACTTCTTTAGTAACCTCTATGGTCCCAGTGATAGGAGCATTTGTTTGAAATGTGAGGACATCATTTGATTCTGTCAAAAAGCTTAGGCTCCACCCATTGGAAGTTACAGTGCAAACTTCCTGAGCTCCATTAGAGTGAAGCATACCTCCCAACTGTACAGATTTTTGCAGAATGTCCAGATTTTTGCCTCTTATATTTGGTACATTTTTCATAAAATTGTGGTTTTCTGGCAAATTAGTGCAAATCATTAAAGACTAAAGTTAGAAAATAATGAGAGACATTTGAGTTTCAGACTTCATATCCTTCAGAAAATTCACACTAATGCAAAACATGTTATTCTATCAACTTTTTAAGTTTGTAAGAGCAATATTTAAAAATTGGCCCTACTTTTGGGCTTTTGCCCCACTTTTAGTTATGGCTTTGTCCAGATTTCCTGCTGTCGGAGGTTGAGAGGTATGGAGTGAAGGAGTTAAAAAACTGGGTGGCAATTATCTACTCTTAACAATATGTGGAAATCTGGGTTGTAATAGTAGTCTGCGTTATCTAATAGTTCATGAATGACTTTTTGGAAAATGTTTTAAACTAAAATGGAGAAGGGGTGGTAAGAATGGTATTCAAGTGGTGGTGGTGGGGGGGGGTGTATGCTGGGCCAGGGAATGTAGTTAAAGAATTTTTTGAAGGAGAGTAGTGGACAGTTCTCTTTGAGTTCATTAATGTTTTTTATGATGATCTCTGGATTGGTGGTAACGTTCAAAAATATTGCATTGCTACATAAGTTTCTATTAGCCTGGCAAAACCCTTTTGATTCCTTCAGTAGATTAGCTTGCAGAAAGCATAGGTAGGTCACTTTAGCTTTATTGGTGATTATTCTAGTGCATTTTCCTAGCCTTTGAAGGGTTCTCATTTATTTTGGTTATTAAAACCCTTTTCTAGACTAGCCATAATGTGTCTGTCACAGGTTTCAATTTGTGTTTTAGATCACTTGATAAACAAAGTGCTTTGTTACTGGAGACTGACTATTTTGTAGAGGGAATAGCTTATTTTATATGGGCATTAGTATAGTATAGAAACTTCAAAGTGCACTTGTTGTATTTTGATAAATTATATACCAAATCTCAATGAAGTATAACTCTATTTCTCATAAGGTTTCACTGTTTTAAGGAATGGTATAGATTATTATGAGTCTAGGAAGTAGTTTTCCCATTTTAATTTTCCAGGTGCTATGAACTGGACAACAGTCACTCATTATAGGAGGCAGATTTTGTAGGACTGATAATTTATCAGATATGTTTGCAGTAACTACATGTAGGACTGTACTTCTGCCTGCAAGAGGAATGGGGTTGGTACCTTCTTTTACCTTGGTCAAATTATTTAATGCTACATCCTATTTAATTGTTGTGCTGTGTAGTTATCCCAGTCAGTGATTAAGTCTCCTATAATTATTAATTTATGCCATTTGTTTTGGACAGTATGTTGTTCAAGGTCACTCGTACTAGATTGGTGGAAGAGGGGGGTGGAATATATAGTGTCACAATGAGTACTTTTGCATTGCTGCTAAGTGTCCCTTCTATTATTGTTCAGTTGGAACAACTATCACAGGTGGCATTACAACTGGCAATTATTTGGGAGTAAAGGGTGACTTCTTTATCAACTAATGTTTTGGCACCTCCCTCAGCTGTCTTACCTTGCTGATTGTTTGTGAAGATGTGATTCTTCTGAGTAATACAGGAAGGCATTCAGCTATGCATATTTAGACAACATTCAGGTAAATGTATTATTTTGTAGTTATAAGTAATAGCCACACTTCCAGTTCTGCCTATTTTCTACTTATGTTCGCTAGGTTGGCATATGTTAAAGGCAGTCCTTTTATTTTTACTGTTGATCCATGAGCATTAATAGGTAGTGTGGTATCAGAATAGAGAAAACTGATTTAAAAATGTGATACATTTTACTCTTTCATATTTCATACTGTTGACGCATTTGTAAAGCAACATGTGTGCTTCCTGTGGCAAGAAAATGTGCACAGCCTTGTAACCTTTCCCTTTGAATGTGAAAAAAGAGATGTAACAGAATGTATGAAACTTGTACTTGAAATGTAATTTGTAACTTCAGCAGTTTCTCAGGAATATCTTAGTCGTTTGTGTATAATTAAGTCAGGGGCTTTGACATGGGAAAATAAAGGGCAATAACAAAATGCAATCACAATGTAATTGAAAGGGACAGCTGGCCATAGCTGTAAAAATAATCATTAGTCTGTCCCAACAAGGACAGCCCATCAGTTTGACAGCCATTGGGTGGTTTGAGCTTTTTCGTTTTTTTGGTCCTACTTCTCCAACTGCACCTGGTAAATCACATAAAAGATGGCATGCAGTAGGCTGACCCTCACTTCTGGAACAAGTATTCCCTATAAGTAGTGTAGCTCTGCCTCTCTCCATGAAGCACTTGGCAGTGGTCTCTCTGGTATCCACTGGGGGAATTCACCACGTTGTGTGCCTTGATTGTGCTGTACCTTCCCCCACACCCCTTCACTCTTCCCCTCTCTATCTGACTCCTCCAGTGCCAAGATTACTAATCTAACCCCAGCTGACTGGGTTGCACTCTTTGTTCTATCCACCTGAAAAATGGAGTCAGGCTTAGATAGTCTTTATCACATTGGAAAGAACAACAGTAATCTGATGTAACTATATCTGCTTTCCTGAAACAGCAGAATGACAAGCTGTGCTTATATATATCTGTAAATGAAACCAATGTAAGAAAAGTTAGTCTTTGATTGTGTGCTTTTTGTGATACATCTATGAAGGTTTGCAACTCTGCCTTGTATTATTTTTTAACATAGAATAGTTAGATCCAGTATTCCTTTAGTTAGAAATGGCTAAAGTATTTATTTAGTTATAAATCAAATGCTTCTTATTCTGTCTTATAAAACGGGCTGTTATTTTTATAGCTATTGTACATTGCCTTGACCTTTACATATTTAAGCTGGTTCATGGTCAAATGAGGCCTTAGGTAGGTTTATGGACTAGTCTGCCCCCCTCCACCCATGCAGCCCTTCCAATGTACCATTGCTTGGCTCTCTCTTCTCAGCTACCATAAACTCTGTTTAAAACTGTCAGTGTGCATACTATTTTCTTCTTTACTAATAAAATGATTACAGAGATGTGGATTTAATTTAAAACTTTTAATGTATTTATCCTTTGTTGACCAAGTTAGTCACACAAGGCTAGTAGCCTCTTTTCAGGGAAATCCAAATGTGGTATTTATAGAGGAAATTTGGCCAGGGCATTGGAGAACTTCATCTACATTTTTATAGGTGCTGTGGGATCTTTTATATCCACCTGAGCTACCACAAACTCAGACAGATTGATGCCCTGTTTAACATCTTATCCGATAGGTGACACATTCAAAAGTGCAGCACCCCCGTCATTTTGTCTTTAGTGTCAGCAACCCATCTACCTTGCGTGGAAATAAAACCCACAAACATCTGCACCAAAAGCAAGTGTGATACCTGTTGTACACTAACACTGCTTTCAAACTTTATTGCACAAACACTGATGGCCATTTGCTAAACAAACCACAAAAATTGCACATTGAAAACAGACTTAGCATGAGCAACAGTAAACTTCTCTTCCGCTGAATCTGACATTCATTTAAAATGCAGTGAAATTCACATTCATTGGAAATGCACCTGGCCAGTGGCGGATTAAGTGTACCTTGTTTCACTAACCATTT
This sequence comes from Protopterus annectens, assembly GCF_019279795.1. NCBI lineage: Eukaryota > Metazoa > Chordata > Ceratodontiformes > Protopteridae > Protopterus > Protopterus annectens. Next base: position 1,527,639,708 of record NC_056739.1, read on the forward strand.
CCAAATGATGGTTACCCTGCATACATTTTTAGAACTACATATAAATGCATGTTTTCTTTGATTCACCTTTCTGATCATTTTAAATAAATTTTTTGTTTAATACAGCGAAATTTACTAGAGTGCATTTTACATTTTCCAGCAATCAAATAAACAAAATGTATGAACCAGTAATGACAAAAGTAAACATTTCAGCGAAGTCTAATGACTGGCTGACTGTAACACTCAGTGATTTACCAAAGAGTATGGCAGCTGATGCAGGATATTAAGGCTCTTGCCTCCTGTAGCCAAGTTACATGGTTTGAGCCTAAGTCACTTAATTAAGTAAACTACCCTTTGTAACTAGGGCATTTTACACACACACACACACACACACACACACACACACACACACACACACACACACACACACACACACACACACACACTATCATAAAAGAGTAGTAATTCTGCTGTGCATTTCAGTAGTGACTTCATAAGGCTGCATTCCCTCTAAGTAGCTTGCTCATATCTACAAAAGTTCTGCAATAGATACTGTGATGCCTATGCACTGGCCCAGCAATCAAGGAGCCTCAATCCTCACCACTAACACCAGTGACGGGTGTCCACATTGGGAAGGCTAACAAGTACACACACAGTAAAGTACACTTTCCCTTAAGAGCACACAGAGATCACAGTCAGTCTGGGACTGGTTTCTCCCTTTCTATTCAGATCCCCAAGAAGAGTCCCCACTGGCACAGCTATAGAGTGGGGTCCTTAGCCAGGATCCCAAGCCAAGTCCTCCTAGCACTATTTCTGTCCAACCAGTGCTTTGTGTACCTGCCCAAGTAGCTAACATACACAAACACACACACACACACACACATACACACACACACACACACACACACACACACACACACACACACACACACACACACACACACACACACACAAACACACTTTCAGATATGATTTATATACAACCCCACAGACACTCCTTGGGAAGGCTGGCACCGGTTAATTAATTGTGCCCCTTCTGTTCAGGCTGTAAGGTAGTAATCACTGCCACCAGGACCCTTACTTATCAGCTACTAAAAAGGCCCTTATCAAAGGGTGTCCAATTATTACTATGCAATATTATTATCCAACTGGCAAGAGTGACTGAACAGCAAGACTATTGGAGTGGCTTTGTGCAGTATCACTATATACATGCAATGTACTCTATAGCTTAAATTATCTCTACACAAAACAATCACAGTTGAAAGGTTTAAAAATGTTTAATAATAAATAATAAAAACCACAAGACAATACTTATTACTACACAGTGCTAGTCAAGAGTTTAGAGATCACAGGAAAATGCTTAAAATAATACAGTAGAATAGTTCTGACATCAATACAGAAAAACAACTAGTCTAATCTTCCTATTTCCTAGCTATATCCAAGAGCAAACACAATTCTAAAATAAACTTGCATATAGAGGAAAGCAGTGCTGGTGATGGATGTTCTGAAGACAAATGCATAAATGCCCTGAGTCTCTCTGTCCTTAAATTGATAGCACAGTACTACTGACTCATTTCAGATTACATCATTTTTTCTCAGGTTCCCAGTCTAACAGAAACTCAGAGTTTAGCAGTCCTTTTGATCTTGCACCTGGTCAGGAAGCTACAGCAATAAAATACATTATACATGCAAATTCTAGCTATTAACTCTGGTCTCAAAACAATAGTAAGACTTCCTTCATCCAGACATCTTGGCTCCAAGTTTTGAGATCAAACAATTATGCAATGCTTGACTCATCCGCTTTCCTCCAGCAGAGTGCAATCTGGTTACATTTTTGAAGTTCAGCATTTAAAAAAGAGAACAAGCATGTGGCTTACATTAATATTTAGAAATGACAGAATTATCTACAAAATCCTATCTAGCTAGGCTGGCAGCCTTCACATATCTTCACAGATACAACATTAAGAATGCCTTAAAGCTGTGAAAACAAATCTCATGCTTCTGTAAGTAGATGCAACTTGAAAAACATCTTAAGGCAGGAAGAATATTAAGAAACATTAAGAGCAGCAGGCAGTAACAGCTGTAAAATCAAATCTTGTAAGTAATCCTAAGCAATAGAATGTAGGCACAATGTTAAGAATGTCTTAAAGCAGCAGGTGTCAGCAGTTGTAGATGCAACAGTGTTAAGCAGGAAAACTTTTTTCTTTTTTTTCATTAAATTTAATGTTATGGCCAGGTAGTCCCAACCAGCACTGGGCCCTAGGTGGCTCCCAGAGTTTCTTAGTGCTAGAATCTGGTCCTAGCTGTAATAGTGCTAATTTGATTGTTTAAGTAAAGTTTTGCTTATTGACATTTATGATCTTGTAGTTGGCATTTACTACTTATGCATTGCATTTATTACATGAGAAAGAATATTATTTAGCACCGAGGGATGGCAAAGTTTTGATATCCATCCATACTGCTTGAGCATACTACCAGCAAGATATTATTTTTTATACTTTGTATTTGTCTAAATCAAAAGTGTTCAGGTAACTGGTGTGTTTAGTTTCTAGACATGTCTAGAAAGGTAGCAGTACTACTATGCCAGGGAAAAACCTGTAGAGAATTGGAAAATTCTAACAGCCTTCCCTTGGAATTGCGTGTGTATATCTGTGAAAATAATGATTTGTTTGAGAAGCAGTTACCACAAATAAGGGCAGTAAAAAAAAACACTGAGGTTCACAGACAGACTAGTGGGAAAGGGACATAAGGTGCTATTCCAAAGACTTACCTCCTCAAGTGATCAGTGTGTAGTTCTAATCTGGGTGTGGATACAGGAAGCCCATACAATGGACAGCAGGTATTCTCTTCAGATCAGGATAGTTGGTGATTTGGTTATTGAAATGAATTTCCATGTACTTTTTTTTAACAAGCTGGGTACCAGTGGTGTGGCTCTACAAACCACATCTCTGGAAGCCATCAGACCTATTTGGGGCAGTGGCAGAGATTTAGGAACTGTAGCTCTTGTCTCTCACATACCTACGTGGTACGATTGGCAGTGAACAGATACAAATATCTCCAATGCCAGCCAGTTTCTCCACATATGAGTGGCAAGTTGTGTTGTCAGACATAATTGGGTTGGCAGGGGTGGAATTCAAATCCCCATCAGTGCAAGTCATCCATGGCAGTCAATTGCATTGCCAATCCATCTGTCACAGGTAGAGTGGGATTTGACAACTTCTCACAGTATTAAGATTTTGCAAATAGAAATAACTTAGTGGGTACATTTTAAGCTCAAATTTGGGCACTGTTTTGAGAGGTTCCTTATAATGACAATGTAGGTCCATATGTTGATGAATGTAGTAAAAGTTTACTGAGCCCTCCACCACATGTTTATATAAATATATCCATTAGAGTTGTCTTAATGGCTTTATTATTTGTATTGTTTCTTTTGGGTTCAGGGAATGCATAAACTAGACAGTCATAATAAGATAGCATTTGGTATATGAATGAATAATAGTATAAGACAAAGCAGTTTACACATGTTGCTAGTGAAGAGAGAGTAGAATGGTTAAAACTGATATCTCAAAGTATCAGAGTAGAGCAAAGGGAGAGTCAAATGACTAGAAATTATATGGCACAGAAAAGCACTTGAGAGGATGGGAAGGGAATTTGTGAAACATAGAAAAGAACTTGAGGGTAAGGGAATTAGTGGAATACTTGTTTTGGTAGCTCAGTTAGTGTTTGTTGCTTACTCAGATGCTTATCTAATTGTTTGTGACGCTGGTTAGCAACTTCTGAATAAGAATGGGTGTGGCTTGAAGCTATAAATGAAATTATTAGATTGGTTGTGAGGATTTAACATTTGGCTGAAAGAGATGGGGTGTGTCATAAAGCTCTAAAAGAAGTGATGCAGAGGATTGGTACAAATAGGGTAAGGTAGGGAAAATAAGCATGGCTGAGTGCAGCCATGTCATGCTGAGTAGGACTATCCCACTCCTGTGGAGATGAGTGTGTAGAACCTTGTAAGGTGTTTTAATTTAGTCAGGCTTTAAAGGAAAAATCCACCCTCTCATACAGTTTAACTCAATCGAGAGGTATCTTTTCTCCTTACAATATGGTTCCAGCATTTTGTACGTACCAGAAATCTGCTTGTAGTTTTTAAAATGTTTATTTCATTGCAATGGTGTCAAAAGAAGGGAAAGCCCACCTACTTTTTTTGAAAACTCAACCTCTCACATACTTTGCAGAGAAATTTGTCCCCACCTGCATGACATATCATAGACACAGTTAAAACTATAGTTTACCCTGTCAGGTACTGCTGTCAATCTTAGATTGGTAATTAATCGTGCTAATGTCAGGAACACAGCAGCTGATAAAAAAAGACATAAAGCTGTGGAATTGTTTCCATTGTTTTTATTGCAGAGGGGAGGAGAACCTAACACTCCCCTTTCATAGCAAAACAAAGCAATTAGATCAGTCAGGGGTTTAAAGGCAATTGTCAACTCTTCTGGCAAATTTACATAAGCAGCAATACAGTATTGAAATTCTAAGCTTTAAATGTTATTTACAATACTTTGTGTTAAGATAACTTAAGAGTAGTAGCAAAGATTTCTGTGACATTTAGAGAAAAGTCAGTAAATATTTTTTCTTGTAAAGTATAAATGCATTTACCATTTTCAAGCCCCCCCCCACACACACACACACACACACACACACCGGCCAGAACTGCAGAAATAGAGTCAGTGGCAGCCCTATCAACTAGGTGCACTGATACTTTTCATAAAAAAGATATTTTATATTTTGTGTGACATCCTTCCAGAGGGGGATGCATATCTGGTAAATGCAGATCCATTGTAAGAGATTCTCATTGACTTTGAGTCAGTCCTTGCATTATCAGAGAGCAACCATAATATACAGCTGAATGTACTTTAACATACATTTACTATGTGCCCTTGCATTAAGAACACTATGAAAAGGAAGTTAGTAGTACTTAACTGTGTTTAAATGCGCACACACACACACACACACACACACACACACACACACACACACACACACACACACACACACACACACGTGTGCGCGTGCGCTTTGTACACAAGTACTTTATATACATGCACAAACAGAAGCACATACACACACACTATATATATGTGTGTGTGTGTGTGTGCGCGCACACTTGCAATATGTATGCATACAATGAATTATTTATAATAAACAACATAGTATAGTTAAGCATTATTAATGTATACATTCTAGTAAATGTTGCTCAATGGTTTACTTGGTCACTGTCACACATTGGCTATGTGTTCCACATGCAGTCTTGGTCAGTGTCTTTCTGTCAGTATTTTTTTTTTATTTGTATTGATAAGTGCATTTAATAATTGGTATTAGCTTTACCAGTGTAGTTTATGTTGTGGCTGAAAAGGGTCCTGGGACCAGTTCACTTTCCTGGTTACCGAAGTATAAATAAATATGAAATAGAAAAATGGAGGGGGAACATGACAGAAATAATTGAGGAACTAGTAAAGCACATTTTAAGTCTGCATCATTCATGAGAGAGAAAAATCCTCCCACTGAAGGCATTAGGAAGTAGCAGACAGAATAAGTTTAGAGTCCTGCTACTTTTAAATATACAGACCACTTTATTCACAATCCTCGAAATCAACAGTCTTTAAGCGTGCAAAATAACCATACACTTTTCATCGCCTTAGATTATTGCAACTTCCTCAGAAGACAAATTACTGATGCTGATGGTGCATTTAAATAGTAAATTCTGTAGGCAGTTATGGACTGGTTAATTAATTATAGAATATTGAATTTTAACCAGTTCTCGTCACTAGTAGTGGGTTACTTTTAAACAAATTCATTTCATACAGGTCTAATGCAAACCATTAAAAATTGATATTTAAAAACTTTGAAAGCAAAAATATAAAAATATAAAAATTTGTACATACATAATATTACATACATAATATTAATCTTTGCGTCCAGCTACCAAGGGGAAATAATTTCAAACAATTACAGTGGAAATAACTCATAAGGGCAAATTAAACCGAGTAAAAACAGTATTGGTTCCTTTAAAATCAGTTAAGTACTATCTTAAATTAATTCAACTGACTATGCCTGTAGTCAGTCATATTAACTTAAATAAGCCTATTTAGAGCAACTACAAAACGCGAAATACAAATTATAAAGTATACACCAGTGATACCACAAGGTTAATATTAACCTTGTGGTATCACTGATATACTATAATTGTATTCGCTTTGTAGTTGCTCTAAATAGGCTTATTGTTAATATGACTGACTACAGGCATAGTCAGTTGAATTAATTTAAGATAGTACTTAACTGATTTTAAAGGAACCAATACTGTTTTACCGGTTTAATTTGCCCTATGAGTTATTTCCACTGTAATTGTTTGAAATTATTTCCCTGGTAGCTGGACGCAAAGATATATTATGTATGTAATATTATGTATGTACAAATTTTATATTTTTATATTTTGCTTTCAAAGTTTTAAATATCAATTTTTAATGGTTTGCATTAGACCTGTATGAAATGAATTTGTTTAAAAGTAACCCACTACTAGTGACGAGAACTGGTTAAAATTCAATATTCTATAATTAATTAACCAGTCCATAATTGCCTACAGAATTTACTATTTAAATGCACCATCAGCATCAGTAATTTGTCTTCTGAAGTTGCAATCTAAGGCGACGAAAAGTGTATGGTTATTTTGCACGCTTAAAGACTGTTGATTTCGAGGATTGTGAATAAAGTGGTTTGTTTATAGGAACGCTTTCTCCAGTTCGGCTCATCATTTTCTTTAGTTTGGTCTTTGTTCGTTGTTGACTTTTAAATATACAGCAAGGATTATTTACTGCAGTGAGAGTTTTCACACCTCAGCTTGAGAGTATGGGGGAGGGTTTATCAAGTTTGTTAGGACTACAAAAGACTCCTGTTACAAAAAGCTATTTTTTTATCAGCTTTCTTTTGCTGCAGGTTGCTAACAGCTATTTATAGCATAGAACAAGCTCTGTCAGACAGGTAAATGGGGCTCAGTCAGGTAAACAGCTCTTTTACAGAAGGGGTGTTAAGATGACAGTGCTTCACAGTCCTACCATTATATTTTAATGGCATGAGAAAACAGCACCACTTTCTTATGTCTGACATGAATCATATAAAGAGGACTTGAAATGTATTCTGGGAAGAAGGAATGAAAGCAAGAAAGTAAGATCACGTTACCAAGCCAGGCCCCATCATCTGCCATTCTGAGAGAAACACATTAAAATTGTAAAAGAAGCACTTGGAGTGATTTTGAGGCATTAAAATAGCTCAAAAATAAAGCTACAATGAAAAAAATGTTTTTTGAGTGCTAAGGTAGAGTTTTCCTTTAACAAGGATACAGATGTTGCAACTTTGTCTAGATCTATATGTAACCTAACTATGCCTATCTAGCTTATTAGCAGTGATATCTGTATTTATATGGACATTTTAAGTTGTTGTTCTAAGTAGAGTGATGGTCAGTAAAACTTGGCACAAAAAGAATGAGTGGGGACAGACTGAATTTTTGAAAGACCCGCGGTGGTGGTGCTGCAGTAGCATTGTCGCCTCACAGTAAGATGCTGTCCAGTTCGATTTTCAGCTAGAGCGTCTTCTGCGGGGAGACATGCGTGAATGGGCGTACCTTTGTTAAAGGTTGTGTGTCAGGCCTGGCAAGCCGGTATGTAAAAATCAACTGCCAATCATTAGCGGACCGGAATTCCGCTGTGGCGACCCCTAACCAGGAAAAGCCGAAAGACACACACACACACACACACACACACACACACACACACACACACACACACACACACGCACACACACACACACACACACACACACACACACACACACTGGGACAAGACAACATAGACTAGAAGCAAAGGGTGTAGGGAAAGGCAATGTCTTGCTTAAGCATAGTATCATAAACTTTAGAGAGCTATAGTGTACCAGAGCCTGGCTGTTTTATGATAGAAATTAGATGAAAGGATAACACAGAAAAGTACAGCTTTAAGTAGATAGAGCAGAGGTTAAGAGACATCTGGATAAAACAAGTAGCCCTAGCCCAAACGTTTGCAGGTTAAACAGACAACCATTTTGTAAATCAGCAATGAATGAGATGGTAGTGCTTTTTAAGGTAGAATCCTTACTACAGTTAGGTTGAAATTCAGCATTAGCTATGGCAAGGGAGGCCAAAAGTAGGACAGCAAGCAAAAATAACCTAAAAATAAAGACACATTTTACTGAAGTGGTGATTAACATAAAATGAGAAAGCAAGTCAGGAAGTAAGAAAGACAGGTAAAGGAGATAACTACACAGGATGATCTATAGTAAATGTTTGCTAAGACCAGCATGCACAGGTGCAGGTCAGCTGGCAGAGTAATAGGATTAGAATTAAGACACAGATACGAAAATACAAATAAACGCATTTATATTACGTTATCGAACATTTACAAGTTCGAATACCATATGGTTGTCACCATATGATCGAACTCGTAAATGTTCTAAAACATAATAAAAAACAAAAAAACCACAAATATTAACTACTGAACATCTTAAGCAGGGGGGACAAGCCCCCCTGCCCCCTGCTACTTAAATATACCAACTCCGAGATCACACTACAGTGCAGAAAAGGGAAATCTTCCCATTTTGCGTTGTAATGGAGATCTCCGTTGACATGATCGCACATCGAAAAATTCAAACATATCGATTTTTTCGCTGTGCGATAACGTGATATAGACCCATATAAACATCAGCAGAATAAAATAGATTAGAGCAAGGCTATAGAAAAAGGAAAGGATTACAACAGAAGATCAGTAGATACTAACAAGAATGGAGAATATCTGGCAAATATAAAATATTATACAGAAGAGTACATGAAATTGAACCAAAGCAAGGGTATGGGTGTACAGGAGGAACATTTGTGTGAAACAAGACAAATCAGTGCACAAGAAATAGCTAGTCAGTAATGTGATAAGTTCAAACAGGGTAGCAGCAGCAGTAGTGACACAAAATTATGACAACATCTGTAGGGTGTGGAGGTATACCCAAACTCTGTTCCAGAATAAGAGATTAGACAGCAGAGCAACTGCATAGTCACAAGCATTTGTCAAAAGAAGTCCGACATCTGCAGGATCAGCCAAAATAGTAGAGACAGTGCTGATGCAATCCAGCTCTTAAACCCACATGGGATTCTTAACTCATTTCATCCAGCTACCCTGCTCAACCTGCTGAGATTAAAGACACTAAGTTTAAAATGATATTAATATAAAAGCAGTGTAAAGAAAGACAAAAAAGAATGCCTAAGCCAAAATAGGATGCCATATGCTGAGTTAAGCTGAAGATGTAAGTAAAGGTAAACTAGCAGACTTGTATAACTCAAAACAATTACTCTCAAAATGACCCCAAAATAAAAGTTGCGAAAGACCAGACCCAAGCATTTAGCCTAAGCTCACAAGATGTAAAGCTGGAGAACAAGTCAGGCAAACCCATCATCAAACGCATTCCTTTCATAGACTATATGCATACTGTTCCACTTGCATGTAAACTTTCAACATATAGATTTTCCACTTTGGAAAAATGGTTGAAGAAACAAGAGAGGGACAGACAGCAGGCAAGTACCTCCACAAATGGCAAACAAGAGCTTTTCAAGCATACTCTATGTTCACACACATCTACATTTTTAAAACAATCTCTGCATTTTCTGTCTAGATGCACTTACCTTACCCCAAAGCTTATTAAGTTAATGTGCCCTCGATTTGCTAGGACTCATAGTACTTTGGGTATTCAGAATTTTGGGTCAGGTGTCATTTTTATTCTGCTTAGTATTAACATGTGCTTAGCAAATCATAAATATTCTACAGACAGTGCCTGATCTGTAATGTAAAGCATCTCCTCAATCATTCCAACACTGAAACGGCATCTGTAACTGTGCAAACATTTTCAAAAATGTCTTCTACTTGCTTGTGGGCAATGTTATAGGTTGCTTCTGCTCATGTGTGAACCCTGAAGTGAGCAGGTGTAGTTCAATAGAATACTTAGCATTATCCACAAGATGACCTTGTCGGGTGATGCTAATGTCAAAAGGATGACACAATGACCTTGTCGGATGATGCTAATGTCAAAAGGATGATACAAGGCATTAGAATCTTAATTAATAGAACTATAACCGAATCTACTATTCCCTCCCTCTGGAAAGTCTCCCATATCATTCCACTGCATAAAGAAGGAAACACTAACGAACTTTCTAACTTCCGTCCTATAGCCTTACTATCACCACTAACTAATATTATAGAACGTTGTATACACCATCAACTTTTGAATCATCTTCTACATAATAACCTACTTGCAGACTCCCAACATGGTTTGAGACCTTTCCATAGCACTTCCACTGCTCTTCTCTCCTTTACAGATTCCATCAACAAAAATCGCAATAACAACCTATTCTCCTTTGCTTTATTTCTCGACCTCTCTAAAACCTTTGATATGGTGAACCATTACCTTCTGCTAGACACTTTGAAATCTCTTTCTCTTTACTCTTTGGCATTGCACTGGTTTAACTCCTATTTGAAAGATAGAAGACAAGCAGTCCTTTGGGACAGCCATTTATCTTTCAGCTCCCAGTCACCATCAGGGTCCCCCAAGGATCCATCTTAGGTCCCCTTCTCTTCTCCATTTTTATAAATAACCTGTCTACTTCCCTCCCAACATCCACATGCATTCAGTATGCAGATGATTCAACACTCATCTGTACTGCTGTATCTCCGGCTGAACTTCATTCTTCCACCCAAAAAGTCTTTACAGCACCAGAAAACTGGTTCCAACATATCTGTCTCCTCCTTAATCCCCCAAAAAACAAATTACTACTTTTTTCTCCAACCCTTAAGTCTGCCCCTCTCTCCTTTTCTATTGTCTCTGACAATGGCACTATCATAACACCTGATTGTTCCACTAAACTATTAGGGTTTACAATAGATAATCAACTAAACTTTGATTCCCACATCAACCTAACAATCAAAGCTGTTAATAAAAAGATAGGTGCCCTCTACAGACTTAAACCCTTTCTTTCAGCAACTACCAGGGTGTCTCTAGCCCAAACTCATCTCATCTCTACATTATTGTATGCCCCTCCGTCTTTTATCAACCTATCAAAATCTAACATTCAGAAACTAGCCACATCCTACCATAGCATTGCCAGGTTTGCCACAGGCTCCCCTTTTCGTACCCATCATTGTGTTAATCTCAAAAAACTTGGCTGGCTTGAACTTCAAAATCTTATTCTTCTACATCAACTAGTTATCACCCATAAAATTCTTTATTACCCTACTAATACACCCATACTTAATAACCTTGTTGCTTCTTACAGGAATCTTACTTCCCTTCGCTCAGCTAACAAACTGCTAGTAACTACTCTCAAATCACACAATAAATCTGGTGACTCCTTGTTCACAAATGTTGTTGGCTCATACTGGAATAAACTTCCCATTGAACTGACTACTTTAGTCTCATCACAATTTTTTAAGAAACAATTAAAGAACTCTTTCAAATCTCACTGGCTTTGCCCTTGCTCAAATCCTGACTGACCCCAGCATCCAACGTCCATTATAGTTCCCTCCTTTGCCTGTTGCTATACATCCATCTTTTCTATTTGTCTCTCTCATTATAACTACTCCTCCTCTGCAGCTCTCCTGGCGTCCACATGGATATTACTATTCCTATGATGTCACTTTCTCATTTACACTAGGGGCAGGAATCACGATGGCTTGCACGGAGTCTAAGAGTAGTGTAAGACTCCATGCAGCCATCACGATCCAGGAACAGCCCGAAATCCCATGTAAGAGACCAGCTAAAACAACTCTTAAAATGGGCAGGGCATGGATATGCTAATCACCTCACTTGCAGTCGAAAGGCATGCAAATGAAGTAGATTAGCGATCCACAAAGCTGAAACCAGCCCATGTAAGAGTCGTGTTAGGTGCAGAAATGTACTCAGTTGACAACTGAGTACGTTACTGCAAATAACACAATGGAGCCATGACAGCTCCAAATAAAGTGTACATATGTTGCAGTCAGCATGCCAATGGCCAAATATGTGGCCATTGGCACGGTAACCCAATGCAAACATGAAATAAAATATATATTTTTTTCTGCGATCGGTGATGTTTAAACGCAGCGCAGCCCCGCGCAAAGGGGCTGCGCTAAATAAGACATAAAAATAAAGGTTTGAAACCCACAAATGTGGGTTTTATGTAATGCATGGATTTGCAATGCAGGGACTAGCAGACCGAAAACAACATGGCCACCGTCTAGTGGTTGCTAAGGGGGGAAGCTGAGTGTAAGACATGTAACTAAGCATTAATAGGCAATCCTAAGTAAATGAGTGGTAGGATAGTGAATCACACTGTCACATAGCAAATGAGCACATTCCGTGTACTGTAAGAGTTAGATAAGGGGGAGTAACAGAGTAGGAGATAGGTGACATCACAGGGGGGAATGTCAGGAAGAAATCAAGCTCATTGGAGCAAAGTGGTATGTGAAAGATGTCAATCACACAGCATAAAAAGAGGAGTGTCAACAGATAAGCATGGGAAAGTCAAGAAATGGAAGGTGTACACTGTGGCCAACACCAAAGTTTCTTGCTGTGCGTGCATGCGTGCGTGTGAGCGCTGGGAGGCGCGAGTGAGACAGAGTGTACGCGTGTAAGGCAGAGTAAGCATGTAGGAGCTTGTGTAAAGATCTATTAACCTGTTTGCGCTGGTGTGCGCGCGTTTTAACCCGAATAAGCAGATTCTAGTCCGTGTAACCATGTGTGCATGCGTGGTAGCCACTGTGGGCGTGTTTTCACTGGTATGCGCGCTGCTCCCCCCTGAGGAAACAGAGAAGAAAAAGGAAGCAGAAGAAATAGTAGGAAGCTAGCAGGGAATACTGGTAGAGCTAGCAGGTGAAAACAATTAGAATCAGGCAATTACACAGGCAGAATACTAGCCCAGCCCAGCACTTAAAACACTGCAAACAACATTGCAGTATGTTTCTCTCAAGAGACACTGCAAGACAGGAGTAAGCTAGTAGAAGTGAAAACTGAAAAAGCTGCACTCAGACCAAACATGCTAGGGGCTGCCATAGCTGTTATAAGGAGACATAGAAGACTTGCTGAGGGTGGTGACAATGCAAATGCTGCCAGACAACCCACAGTGAGGAGACGGAGAAGAGTGTACAGGCCCAGGGTCACCTACCAGGGGTTACATGAGCTGGAGATAGTGGAGCGCTATAGAGTGGACAGAGACCTCCTGCAGCAAATTGTTGAGCTGTGCAGGCCATGCCTCACACACAGAACCAACAGAGGGGAACCCATCCCAGTGGAAACCAAGGTATGTGTTGGCCTAAGAATACTAGCAACAGGTACCTTCCAGAGACCAACTGGTGATATGATGGGGATATCACAGGCATCAGCCTCCAGGGTACTGCACCAGTTCCTGGATGCCATGTCAGCACATGTCGGTGAGCATGTATATTTCCCCAATGCCCGTGAGGTATTGGCCAGCAATATGCGTCTCTTCCATCAAATAGTGGAATACCCTAAGGTAGTGGGTGCAATAGACTGGACGCACATACTCATCAAAGCACCAGCCGGTGAGCGGGGTAGGGCCTACATTAACCGCAAGGGCTTCCCCTCCATCAACTGCCAGGTCATGTGTGATGCCCAGGGCATAATAATGAATGTGTGTGCTGGCTGCCCTGGGAGCTACCATGATTCCCATATCTGGCATTTGACGCAGCTGTACCAGACATTTGCCAGTGGGGACATCCCACATGGTCACCTAGTGGGGGATGCAGGATATGCACTGGAGCCGTGGCTGATGACACCCATCAGAAATGCACACACACCTGAACAAGAACGCCATAATGAGGCACACGCACAAACACGTACTGTAATAGAGCGTGTGTTTGGGCTGCTCAAGTCACAGTTCTGGTGCCTGGACACATCTGGTGGAGCCTTGCAGTACTCACCAACTACATGTACCCAAATTGTCATGGTATGTGCTATGCTACATAATATGATTCTGTGAAAACAGCTGCAGCAGGACCAGCATAGGGCCGGGACAAACAGCTCCCCACCATTGCCAAGGCCATCACAGGCAGAGCGTGACTCGGAGGAGGAACAACCTGAGCCTGCCCCAGTAGGCAGAAGGAGGCGTGCCCAGTATGCCCTGGCCTTGGCAAAGAGGCAACACATAGCACATACACTGGCTCAGTAGGAACCCTGGGAATGATACCCCTCTCTGACTCACTCATATAGTAACAGGGATGCCTAACATGACACAACCTGCTCTCAAACATGTACAGGGAGTGTAGTATGTGCATCTGACAGAGGCAGCCCTGCAGCACCACCTGAGGCATGATTTCCATGTGTTAAGCAATGTAACACCATCTAGTATATGCAAACATGAAGACCCTGCCTAACATCTCACCCTTACCAAGCATGATGCCATACTATGAAGACAACAAGATCAAGTACAATAATTGGCTGAAGTATTGCTGTTAGCAAGGGGGAACACATGGCTGACAGCCTGGGCTGACATGCTGAGCAAGACATGCTGCTCCACCTGCTAGGGATGGCATGCACCCAGCACACCTGGCTGTGTGGATACTGTCAAAGGCTGTTGTCACCCCATTGTGCCTTGAATAGGTAAGGCTGGAAACACAAACCCACCACCATAGGTAGTACAAGGGATAACAACCTGGACGTAATGCTAACCAATGCCAGAAGTCTAACCTGCAAGGTGCATGTAGACCAAACCCACCACAGCATGGAGAATGGTAATATCTGTTCTGTAACAGAAACCTGGATCAAGGCCCAGAAGAGCACCCTAATACTACCAGGTTATGCCTCATAACATGCTCTACAGCTCCAAAACATGGAACACACTAGAATAGGAGTGTGGCTATCAGTAATTGTCAAGGATAACCACACCCCCAGGTTGATACCACAGCAAGAAGCAGCATGGACTATCCACGGGCAAGTAACAGTGGCTCAAACTGTGTCCCTGTTTGCAGCCTGCAACAGACCACACTCACAAACCCAGGTACCCCAGCCAGCCTTCCTGAAGACACTGCAGAGTATGAATGTCTCAACAAATACCAAACAAGGCACACACAAAGTATGACATAGGTGGCAATCCATTATGTATGGAAGAAGTAATCAGGGACCTAGGGACACAAGTGGACGGTAACCTGTCATGTGACACTCACATTGCAAAGGTGGCCAGGAAGACCTGCTATATTGCCCACCTTAATATGAAAGGATGCATATGTAAATCAAGAGAGGTCACTGTGCCCCCATACTCTTCCCTTATCAGGCCCATACGTGACAACAATGCCCCAGTTCGGATGTACCTTACCTTACACCTGCAGCAGTTAGAAAGACCCCAAATGTACCTCACCAACAGGATAAAGGGTCCAAACATTTGACATCTGCAGCCTGGCTGAAGAAACCACAGCCCAATTCAGAAGCATACTGCCCAGTCAGAGGCGATGTATACCTGATGTACAAGGCCATGTCCAATCCAGAATGAATGGACATGCTCCACTGCAGAAACCCCAAATCTAGCAGAGACACCACAGTGAGATATCTGAACCTCCACACATAGATAAATAGGATGTGCTGGAGGGACAGATCCATAACCAGAGGCTCCTTACACTCTGGAACAGAATCCCAGTCCATGATAGGCTGAGCTCCACACTCATACTCAACAAGAGAAATCTGGTGAAGTGCATGGGAGATAGTAGGTGTACACTGGGGGCCATCCCTGTGTCACATCTAGTAAAGTAAACCCTACATGGGCATAATATGCACATTGCAAGGGGTGTCGAAACTCACACACAGTCTGTCCATGCTCAAACAAGGCCAGGGCAGATAGCCTAGTATGAACCTATGAACCTATAATGATACAAATTGTGCAGGACACAAAGGATTATCACACAGCTGTCCTACCTGATGGTAGGAACCATGGTGATAATCCACAGATATGCTCTGCAGCACTCTAATATCACAAACAATACACCAAACCCACACACATTGCCAACATCCTACCTAACAGATTGTTTGCAAACTCCCCACCAGCACCTAACTGCCAAATATATATCCCAGCAGAGTGCTGGCCCCCCTGACATTGCAGATGCTGAGGTAACAGCCAGCATCTACAAAGCACACCACACAGCATCAATGGTACCAGATGGTGTCCTGGGTTGTGTCCAACAAGTACTGTAAGAAGAATGTAAAACCAAATAGCAGTACTGCGCACTATCAGTCCTACCACAGGATATGTACCCAAAGAGCAGTGTACAGCAACAGTGGTCCCTCACCACAAAGAGGGTGCCTGAATGGATACTGCAAACTATCACCCCTCAACCCTGACTATCTGGGTTGGCAAAGTAATGGAGAGGATGATCATGGATCCCAGGGATAACGAGATTGGGTACCTACAGACATTGGACCCTATCCAGTGTGGCTGTCATAGGCAGATCCTGCCCCTTACACATGTCTTACTCATGTGAAATGCGCACCAAGGCCATTGATGTGGGGAATGTGGATCACACAGCCTATTTGGACCTTGCTAAACCCTTCCATACAATACCCTAGTTGGCAGTACAGATAAGCTCACCAGCCTAACTATAAACCCCTATCCCAGTAGATGAGTTGCAAACCAGCTCAAGGACAGAACTGACCTGGTCAGACTTGCTGCAGCCATGTCAGACTGCAAACCAGGTACAACTGGCATCCCACAAGGCATGGTCCTGGATCCTCCCTTGTATGCTATATATGTCACATAGGTACAGGCCAACATGGAAGGACTCTGTCTGAACAGGTTCGCAGAGGACTACAAACTGCCCACCATATCGGACCCTCCAGCTGACACAAGCAACTTACAAAAGGCACACATAGAAACAGACAAGTGGTGCCACAGCCATGTCATCAAGCTAAATGCAGAATAGTGTATAGTCATCTCCTGTGGAAACACAGTACATGGCCAGAAATTACCACACAGGTGTTAACAGCAACCAACAGCAAGCAGCAAAAATAATAAAACAAACCACAGGAACAGGATACAGGATACAACAGATTTATTCCGGTACATCGGCTCAACAGCCTTCAAAGGAATAAACATCAAAGCACCAGGTGCATTTTATATACTAGTGCAACCCAACAATCAATCAATAATTCAATTGAATTAGATTCAATTAAAACCATGATACAACTCCAGAGAGTTAAAGGTACAAACCAGGTACAATACAGGTACAATGCATCACTATTAGAAATATAAAATACAGAACATTAATTTCAAACAATAATAAATATTACTATTAATGTAATGTTAATACTAAATATTTTTAATACTAAATATTTTTATTGCTAAATATTCAGGTTTACTTCCAAATTCAGGCCTTTAGGTTTGAGAGTGCCAAACTTTAGAATAAATCTACTTTCTAGATTTAATAAACTCTGCTGAAAATTACCTCCACAATGTACATTAGGTTTGGCTAAAGCACAAAAAAACAATGAGTCAATCAACCCATTGTGTATTGCATGAAAATGTTCAAATATAGGGCTATCAATCCTAGCATTACAAACATCACCAATATGTTCTAAAATACGTATTTTCAATTGGCGTTTCGTTTGACCTATGTAATATTTTGGCAAAGCACAACCACAACCAATAATGTATACCACACCACAGGATCTACAATTGAAATTATTTTCAGCAATATATTTTACCCCATTGATAGTGCAACCAGATAAATTTCTTACTCTCACACATACTTTGCATTTGCCACATTTCGACATGCCATAATGGATACCAGAATCCAACAAAGAAACATCACTTATCAAGTGTTTAGGTTTCAGAATTTCCTTAAGGTTAGCATATCTACCATATGAAAAAGAGACATGTTCAGGAAAAAGATGACCTATCTCTTCATTTTTATAAACGATAGGCCATAAAAAATTAACAATATTACTTAGAATGCCAGAAAAAAGAGAATATTTTGTAACAAAAAATAAACTGTCATAATTAGTACTCGTCTGTTTATGACCTAAATTTTTACAAAATATCTTTGTAACTTGATTCTTTTTTAAATTAGAGTCTAATCTTACACGACTTTTCCTGATTAAACTTTCAGAATAGCCCCTATTAGACAATCTCTTACAAACATTTTCAAATTCCAATTCCAAAAACATATGCTCAGAAGTGTGTTCGTATATGCGTTTGAATTCACCATAGGGAAGGGCCTCAATCAGATGTAAAGGGTGTGCACTAGTTGCATGCAAAAAATTATTAGAAGCTACCTCCTTCCTATAAGGTCTAAATTGAACTATTCCTTGTTTATCTACATATAACAAAATATCCAAAAATTGGATTTCTTATTGATTCACAACATATGTAAACTCTAGTCCAAACTTATTTTGATGAAGACCAACCATAAATTTATCAAAATCTGAAATATCTCCTTTACAGATAAAAATTAGATCGTCAATAAATCTATAATAGGAAATAACACTTTTTTTGAAAAAATTCTAACGTATATAGAAAATTGATTTCAAAAAATGACATGAACAAGATCGCATAAGTTGGGGCAAAACTAGCCCCCATCGCAGTCCCTTCTACCTGAAGAAAAATCTTATTGTCAAATACAAAGTAGTTGTGGCTAAGTGCAAACTCTAAAAGAGAAATAGTAAAAGAAGTGCGCGGACCCTCACCCAAGATTTTCATGATAGCTTCCAAACCTAATTTAGTACTAATATTAGTGTACAGGGACTTTACATCAACTGTAGCCCAGTAAAAACTAGAATCCCATTAAAGTTTTTAATCAAATCACAATACTGATTAGTATTGCTGATATGAGAGGCAACATATTTTAATTCATTCTTTAATATGCTATCCAAAAAAATGCCTACATACTCCAGGAAACCACCACAACAGGACACAATAGGACGACCAGGGGGGGTCTTGGATATTTTTGTGTATTTTTGGCAATGCGTAAAAAGTAGGGTCCTTAGGATTAGCAACATATAAACGTTTAACATCTTTACTACTTAAAAAACCCAACCTTTCGCCTCTCTCAAGAATTTCCAAAAGGGCAGAATTATATTCATTAATAGGATTCTTAGGCAATTCAACATAAACATGATCATTGCATAGTAAATCATAGTTCATTTTTAAATAATGACACCTTTCCATACTTTTTTGAAGCTTCCTTCATATTTTTCAAAGCACACCATTCAGACTTACTTAAATTGAAGGTAAAAAATTGCTTCAAAAATATAACATATTCAACTTCTGCCTTTTTGCATAAGACATTTTCAAATGTCCTCAAAACGGTGGACAAAAAGAGCTTCTATTCGGTAGTTGAGGTAGAATAAATCTACCATAACCGGTGAAAAAATGGTCTGAATGAATATCAGAAGCCCTTACCTCATTAATATTAACAACTGAGCCACTAACCTCCTGATTATCACTAACTAGTAAATTTTCAGCTTCAACATCATGAATGGAAAGATCCAATAAAGGATCCAATAAGATAGAAAAATCATCTGAATCAAAAGAACAAAAAGAACTATTCAGAACAGCGTTCGAATCTGCAAAAGCATTCACACTGCTTCCAACAGTTATCACAGAATTATTGCTATTAACACAGCTTTTTGCAAAAAATACTTTTAAATATAATTTCCTACAAAAGCGTTTAATGTCCATGAGAATGTCACAAAAAGCAGGTACTTTCGTCGGCATAAATTTGCTACCCAAATTCAGCACCATTAGCATTTCAAATGTTAGAACAAGGTCGCTTAAATTGATTACATTTGTACTGTTCACACCAGTTTCTGAGGAACCGCCATTAGAAAATTCAACACGCTCATTGTAACAGAGAGCATTCCCCAAGTAAGCGTGAAAAAGAGAATCAGTACCTTCTGTTGCGACCTTTGGGGCGAGACTTGCGTTTTGCCCCCTGCCGAAAATTCCATCTGCCTTGTTCTTCTCCTTCGGTCAACACTCCGGTATCATCCACCAAGTCAACGCGTTCAAAAGAAACACTTTTTTTACTGCTGGTGGCTGTGTCTGATGATGAAACAGAAGAATAACGCCCACTACGTGAACTGCCTTCTGATACTCTTTTCCGAGATGTACCATTCTTGCGCTGACGCTGCCAAGAGTAAATTATGTTACTTTTGAAATCAGAAATATCTCTGTTCAACTTTTTCTTTTTTCTAGCGATGACATCACATTCAAGAGTTGGAGTTGTATCATGGTTTTAATTGAATCTAATTCAATTGAATTATTGATTGATTGTTGGGTTGCACTAGTATATAAAATGCACCTGGTGCTTTGATGTTTATTCCTTTGAAGGCTGTTGAGCCGAGGTACCGGAATAAATCTGTTGTATCCTGTATCCTGTTCCTGTGGTTTGTTTTATCACATAGGTGTTAACCCAGTAAGTACATCAGGAGCAATAAGAGACCTGGGAACACAAGGTGATAGATATCCTGCATGTGACAACCATATGTCTGTAGTGGTTACAGAAACATACCATATACCCACCTAATCATGAAGGTAAGCACAGCTAGGTCAGGGTAGGTCAATGTGCCTCTCCAGTCATCCATCAGCAGCCTCACAATTGTGTACAATGGTCCTTTAGGGATGTACCTTAGCAGACACCTGCATCAACTGGAAAGACCCCACAAATACCTCACCAGGAGGATCGCAGAGCTGTAACAGATGCCATGTGTCACCTGATTAAACAAAATGCAGCTCCACACAGTGCCATACCGCCTGGCTGGAGGTGAACTGTGCCTGATGTATAAAGCCATGACCAAGCTGGTATCAATGGACATTTGGCACCATGTAAAATCTGAATGCTGGTGACCTATGCAGCTGACAGGCCTGAACCCCAGCACAGACATAAACAGGACATGCTGTACCGATTGGTCCATAACCCAGAAGCTCACTCCACTCATGACTAAACACCCAGTACAGGTTATCCAGGGAGCCCCTCATTGACTGTCATCCAGAGGAATCATGATGACTGGATGGGAGATGGTAGGTGTACCCTGGATATCACCTGTATGTCACGGGTAGACAGAGGCAGAGCACACTAACCTTGACATATGTCATGGCAAACACCAGTAAATGTTTGTTGAAGGACAAACACTCTCTGACTAGCATTACAAATGGACTAGGGCACATGGCCATTGTTTGTCACTGTCCACACAAGTTGTGGAATACATTAACAATGTCGGACAATCATGTACTATGCTGTCCATATCTGAACAAAATGCAACATGGTCATATCTGCACAACTGGCCCTCAACCAGTCTGGTGTGCTCACTATAAATATTACAAGCAGTGATAGGACTAAAACCGATGATACTGTCCAACACAGTGAAAGTACTGCACCAGTACACTATACGACAATACAACTGTTTGGTCAGTAGGAAAGGATGTTGACAACTGTATGCAAACTATCCCATGGCGACCCTGCAGGCACAGCATAATGCCTGTTAGGTTCAGACACAAAGCAGTTGGGCAGTAAGAACACAACCTGATGTCCAACACTCAACTGTACATGTGAAATGTAGATGACGTCCACACACAAACACAAATGTGCTGGACCACAGATCCCAACATAAGGAAAGTTCACACTGGGCATGCTCGCACACTTAGATAAATGAGACGTGTCAGTCAAGCCATAGAAACTGTGAACTGGGCATGCTCACACACTTAGGCCATGTCACAGTTCAGCAGTTGCACACACATATCTGGCATTTGTATGTGTTAACACAGGAACCTCCCACAATACAGAAATCTGCCCAGTGCACACAGTGAAATTACAACAGAGACATAAGTAAAGTACTGGATCCCACTCATATGCAAATATCTTCCACAGTACACAAGTTGTTCATAGAGACAGGGTAAGCTATGGCAATAAAGACCCACAAACAGTATATGAGCAACAGATACTTGCATCTGACAGGTAAACATATGTCCATAGAGTGCAATACTAGGCTGTTGTCCCTAGGGAATACAGAAGGCTATCCACAGTGTATTTGGCATCTGCCTCCGCAGTACAGTAGGCCACTGTGCCTGTGCAAAGTTAATGAATAGATATGCTCTACCCTGTACTGATGGATAGTAACAGATGTACATACCTCTTCATACATAATGATGTCAGCACAGTATGCATATGTCAGGAGCAGAAATGATACCCAGTAATTTGAATAGCACGCTCTGCTGCTGCATCTCTCACAAGTGTTATAACATAAGTAGGTAGGGGTTTGAATCCTGCAAGTGCTCTGTGTGTGGGGGAGTAGTGTGTGCAATTCCATGTGAAAGAGAAATGTCCCTTTTGGCAACTAGTACAACACAACACATGCTGCATATTCCACTGTCTAAACACTGATGATGTCAGCACCCTATAAGTACAGCAGGAGAAAGCAAGCCTCCCAGTAATTTGAATAGCGCGCCCTGCTACTGCGTCTCTCACAAGTGTCATAACATAGTTAGGTAGGGGTTTGAATCCTGCAAGTGCTCAGTGTGTGTGAGACTGTGTGGGGAGGGAGTAGTGTGTGCGCAATTCTATGTGTAAGAGAAATGTCCCTTTTGGCAACTATTGCTACACAACACATGCTGCATATTCCACTGTCTGAACACTGATGATGTCAGCACCCTATAAGTACAGCAGGAGAAAGCAATCCTCCCAGTAATGCACATAGCACGCTCTGCTACTGCGTCTCTCACAAGTGTCATAACATAGTTAGGTAGGGGTTTGAATCCTGCAAGTGCTCAGTGTGTGTGTGTGACTGTGTGGGGGGGAGTAGTGTATGTGCAATTCTATGTGTAAGAGAAATGTCCCTTTTGGCAACTATTACTACACAACACGTGCTGCATATTCCACTGTCTAAACACTGATGATGTCAGCACCCTATAAGTACAGCAGGAGGAAACAAGCCTCCCAGTAATGCAAATAGCGCGCTCTGCTGCTGCACCTCTCACAAGTGTCATAACATAGTTAGGTAGGGGTTTAAATCCTGCAAGTGCTCAGGGTGTGTGTGACTGTGTGTGGGGGGGAGTAGTGTGTGTGCAATTCTATGTGTAAGAGAAATGTCCCTTTTGGCAACTATTACTACACAACACATGCTTCATATTCCACTGTCTAAACACTGATGATGTCAGCACCCTATAAGTACAGCAGGAGGAAGCAAGCCTCCCAGTAATGCAAATAGCACACTCTGCTACTGCGTCTCTCACAAGTGACGTAACATAGTTAGGTAGGGGTTTGTATCCTATAAATGCCATGTGTATGTTTGTCCATGTGTGTGGGGTGTTGTTCCCAATATTGCACGACATACATTATATCAGTAATACCAATGCAGACATGATGTACGTGTGTGCCACCTACACATATGTACCTGTGAACTTCAATAGGTCCCATGTCCGAAGCCTGCCTCATGTGAATACATGGAATATGCATTGGACAACTGTATGACTGTGGTGTTCTGTGCAGGGGCTGCATGTGGTATGTGAATATACAGTGTGGGTTGTAGATGGTGTCATCCCACCAGCGAGGGATACATGACTGGTCTGGAGGATATAGTCCACATGTTGGTGATGAAGAGGTGCAGCATGTTGTCACCTCTTGTGGGAGTGGTAACAAGTTGTTCCATAGCAATGCAGGGAATGAATGCTAAGAACCCTTCAGATAGGGTCTTGGAGCTAGAGTAATGCTCACACTCTATGTTTGGGTAGTCGCAGTCCACCCATATAATGGTGTTTGTAGAGACCGTCATATTCCCAGTGTTGTCAGGAAGGCCAAGTGGGTTTCCTGGGTATGGGAGGGTGGTGTGTGCCAGGCTATGAACCTGAAGGCAGTTTAACCCACTGTTAGTTGCACATGGATAGGCACTGATGCTTTGTGCTGTGCCAGCAACCTGGGGGTGTGTGTATCTGAGGTGCCTTTGGATACATCCCCCCTGTTCTGGTTTGGTGCATGTGTAGGGGACGACAAGCATGGTATGAGGTATGACCTGGCAGTGATGGTGTGCACCAGGGGGCCTTGTACTAGGAGTCTGTTACTGCACGGATATTGCTGTACCCCATACTAAGGACAGTTTCCACTGCATGCATCTTGAGGTTTACACTGCTGCTGTTGAGTAGCATTACTATTAGTGTCCTATCCCATGTGATACCTGTGTAGGTGGCTATGTAATGTCAGCCTTGCATACAAAGGCACTATGTGTGTAGCAACAGCCTCTGCCAATATACAACAGCCCATGGGTGACAGCTGCAAGCTGTCCCAAGCAAAGCAATGTGGCTTGTCCAGCATGTAATCCCACACTGACAGGCATTGGATCCCCTATGAATGTCACCGAAACATATGGTATTGTAAAAACTGATCATCCTGTCTACATATTGTGGCAGCATTCTTGGTGAGGGTAAGATGCTACTCAAGGTCAGGGTCATACTAGCCTGTGCCACAAGCTCAGACAGCCCCTCTATGTCCCCTAACATGTATTCCAGGGAGGTGCATCACAGGTCATACACACTGGCACAGACAATGACTGAGTCATATTTCTACATGCCTTGGAGTGACCTGTATGCTTGTGTTATGTGGTGGATCATAGTGCCCGATGGGCATCTCAGCGTGACCTTCACCTTGTTCAGCCTGGTGAGCAGGACCTCAGTGTACCTGACGATAGAGGTACCTCATACAACTGTAGCAGGTGTGTTGTCAAGCTGTATGGCCTGTGACTGTTTGGCACACAGGCTTTGTGAGCTATGTGTTGCACGTGCTCTGCTCTGGCTTAACGTTTGTTTGTTTGTCTGCTTTGCAGGTGTCAGCCGCTCAGGCAGGATGCTATTCTGAGAGTCCAAGAATGTACCTGTGTGTTTCTGTGTTTGGATTGCGGTCGTGGCAGGTGTATGTGAGACTGGTACTGTATTCACTGTAGTATCCCACTCCACCTGACAGGGTATGCCAGTACTGAGTTAAGAGAGCTTAGCCCCCAGTTTGGCTATGTGGTTGCATCTCTCACATGTGTTGTAAGTGCATGGGAAGGGGAGAGGGTTGTCTGTGTACATGAGGCAGCTGTAACATTGCCACATGACTCACAAATTCACCAACTGGACCAGAGAGTAGATTGACAGGTGACCTTTGCACATGCTACCATAGCATTGTGAATCCCATACTAAGTAACGACACATAGGGCCAATGGGGAACAAGGTACTCAAGGTGAGTATGTGAGGATGTAGTGCTCCTGATTTGTTAGTGCTGGCATATATGAATGCTGTCTTGAGCAAATGCGAGGTAAGTCATATGCAATGTGTTACAGGCAACCTACATGCAAACAGGACAAACAGTGACATTCTGTCAAGTGAGACATGGACATCAGTACAGTAAGCAATACAGATGTCACTAGGGATCCACAGAGGCACTGTAAATCTGCACTGCAGGTGGAATCAGTGTTTCAGGAACATAACAAGCAAACATGCATACAAACAAAGTTACAGTCAGCAGGCCTGTATGTAGACTATGCTACAACAAACAAGGTGTATGACTTCCAGTAGGTAACAGTGCATATATGCAGGCACTATAAGCCTGTACCCAGACATTCACAGGTCAGATGGGCTGGGTCCAGCCCCCCCCCCCACAAGTGTATAGGCCACGTACCTTCGTAATGCTGAATAACTGGCCTGATACCCAAGTGCTCATACCTGTAATAATACACATTTCAAATAACAGACACTGAGCCCTCACTCAGCAGTTCCAGACTTAGTATGATGTATGCTACCTGTCCTGGCACCACAGTATCCTTGACATGTATGGAGACTCTCCCTCCTGTCATAGTTAGTTCTGTGTTTTGGTGCTGTCATGCATGGTATGATGTGTGACCTTGTAGTGCTAGTGTGCTCTTGTGAGTCTTGAACCTGTTGTGTATTACTGCACAGATATCAACATCCTCAAACATCCTCATTGCAGAGTCGAGTATGGACAGCATGCAACTCGCAGTTGACATGACCATCATTGAGTATCAATATGTACATTTTTCTATCCCCTGTGCTGCCTATGTAGGTGGCCATCTCTTGACAGCCTCACCACCAGTATGCAAAGATGTGCAGACAGTACACTTTGGTAATTACTATGGGTGTACAAAACAATACAATGACATTCATACTGTAACTGCATTAGGCATGCTGGGATATACCCACAATGATATCATTACACTGTACTGTTGTCAACATTATACTCTTACAACACTTCTATGTAGTCACCCTATGCATCAGCACCATGTTAACCTGTTCCTGCACCGATGTTACAGATTGCAGGAGGCGGCACAGTTTCATCATATGCACAGGGTGTGTACCTGGTATGCCTGAGTCTGCCACTGATACAACCAATTGACATGTCTGTGTGTGTGTGTTGGTGAGGGACAGCAGTACAAGATGGGGCAATGTTGATGCAGTGTGTGCATGTATGCAGTAGTCCTAGGTGTTATCAATTTGCATGTGTGTATGCATGCACACAGTCCCACCTCATGGCTGCCATATACAGGTGTTTGTGGACAGCCACAGACTGTACCTGCCAGGTCATACAGATCACTGTCTGTGGCCATGGACACGGTACCTGTGCCTGGCAGGGGTGCTATGGACTGTATCAGGTACTAAGCCAGACTGGGTACTGTCATCAGAAGCAGGTGGTTGGTGACTGGAGACAGGTCCCTGTTGGGACTGTCCAGAGCCATGTGCACGTGGTCTCCTGGGGCAGTCTGATGACAGCACAGACCCAGCATTGCTGGGGCTGCTGCTGGCACTATGTGAGCGCCCGCGGGCCTGATGTCTGCGACGACTGCCAGCTGCTGCTGTTGCTGGCATACGGCCATGTCGATGCCTCAACCATCCACCATTGCCCTGGCTCATGGACATGTAGTTGTGGAACAGATCTAATGTGTCCCCCCAATGTCTGTCAATGACCTTGGTGAAGTTACGGATGGCAGCCGCAACATCACGCATACTGTCACTCATAGCTGTGTGACATGCTCTCAGCTTCCTCAGACCCTGTCTGGTATACCGTTCCATATGTGACTGTGCCTGCATTACAGCCCGAAACATAGCTGAGGTTGAAAGACCTCTGTGGGCACGCCTGACAGGGGTGGTATGCCCACGGATGCTCCCACGAGAACCCCTGGATGTCTGCCTGTGTGGTACCATGTCAGGACCCTGGCCATGGCTGCTGTGTGGGGATGCATGTGCCACCGATACCACATTATCCTGGTCAATGCCCACTGTATCCTGTCCATCACCTAGGGACATTGGTGACAAAGGATGTATTGGCAGGATGACTGTGCGCATAGATGGGGTCGACAGCTGTGTAGTGTCAATTGGCTGACCAATGACGGACTCTGGCACACCTACCTGTGCCATTACACAGGTATCATCATTATCACTATCCACAGCAGCTGATTCAGGTTCCCTGCTGCACAACACCAGAGCAGCACCAGAACCTGTGGGAGTAAGACAGAAAACACAGTTTACAATGTGTACACAATGTCACCACTGATACACACATGCACACATGCACACATGCACACATGGGCACATGCACACATGGGCACATGCACACATGCACACATGGGCACATGCACACATGTGCACATGCACACATGGGCACATGCACACATGGGCACATGCACACATGCACATATGGGCACATGCACACATGCACACATGCACACATGGGCACATGCACACACCTCAGTATATGAGATATCAACACACAGACACAAACACACCTGCAATCAAACACATAGCACTACTGATTCAGCCTATTATTACTGTTAGTATCAAGAGTATTGAAGGTAATGGTATTACACATTCACCAGCATGGATAGGCTGCCTTGCTGTTACACCAGAGGGACCTGCAGAAATTAGACATTTATTGTCAGTGGGCACAACTGTGCCATTGATACTGTGGGTATGATACAGTTCAGTAGTACAACAGTTAGCTTCCACAGGTCTACTGCTAATATTGAGAATATCACTCTTGCACAATAATTACCAAGATTACAGCTACACAACGAGGACACACCTCACACATGCATAACCTAACAGTGTACAGAACGGTCAACTATACACATGGCATGTTACCTGCATGCTCCATGTCCTGCTGCTGGGTGGCTCCAGCCTCCATCATTACACATGTATGCTGCTGCTGTTGCTGTTGGGCTGGAGCCACAACACTTAGGAGTAGTCCCTCCAGTCTGGTGAGGGGGGATGTCTAGACACCCCACTACCTGTGGCAAGCTGCTGCCTGTGGATATCCGACGCATGCTGACGGACATTTCTAATTAAATCACTGCAGTGATGGCGTACCTGCTCATATGTCCGGTTATGTGTGCCTATGTCATTTACCCGATGGACCAGGTCTTGTCACAGTGCAGCCTTCTCCTGCTGGTTCTGGCTGGTGCAGGAAAAGAGTATTGTGAAATCCCGCACCAGGCTCTGGTGTATCTCTTCCTCCTCTGCAGCGTAGTACGCAGGGTTTCGCTGGTGAACCATAGCCCTGAAAAGGAGAAGGAAAATATGTCAGCAATATCTGTCAGCAAACTATGGCACACATAATACACATAATACTCGACTGTAGTGATATAACTTAACCACCATATAGAGCATCTGTTTGTCTATTGGGGGATACACATGTAAATGACCAGATATCAGTGCTCATCCGACAACTGTGCAACAGTACCTGGCACACTCCATACGACAGACTAGTATACTGCAGCAGTCAGCACACTGGTTCAGGTCCAATGCACAACCTCACACTGGGGGTTTGTATCAAGGTACTGTATGGGGAACATTATCAGCCCATGCACTGCACACAATGTACCTTACATATTTCACTGGTAATGCACACTACTCTTACTTGCCATAACCCTACCTACACCACAGTGACATACAGGGTAACACAGCACAACATATGGCAATGTAGTATGTGTTGATCGCAATACCTCACACATCTGTCTCTGGCCTCACACCAAGGACACACACTACCATGACAGACAGACAGTCATGGTGAGCAATCACACCAGTACATAACATGCACCCAGTCACTGGCACACTCATTCCACCTTACATATTTGGTTTGCAATGTGTTCATTGGTGTGCATTGTGTCTTAGGTAGGTAGTGTGCTTTTGGCCCTGGGCCTACAGCAGCATACTGTTATGCTACCCTGCCCCTTGTGACACATGTGTTATGATCGTACCTGCTCCTTACAAACAGTTACACAGGGTGACTCATATGGCATATTACCTATCTGCATAACATTCAGCAGGGGTATATCTGACATCTACTCATGGGAGCCTTGCTTCTTAATTCTGTGTGGTTTACTACAGGGTATGTCGTATCTGTGGGTAGGGACCTGTACCTCCACCTTGTGCTCTATACTGCAGTGACAAGGACGACAGACATAGGTAATTTGTGTTGTGGATGTTGTAGGTGTTACCATGGTTGTTAGACAACTGTCATGGGTGTGACCAAACTATGTATATTCAGCAGTGGTAACCTGTATGTAGGTAGTCTGTGTGCGCTCTGTGGTCTTGTCAGTCACTCTGCATAGGTAATGTGTTTGAGTGCATTGACACAGTTACTTGCGTATGTCTGTGTCCTTCTCCATATCTGTAGCTGTCATGGGAGGTACATACCGTGTAGGACATTGTGGGGTATAGAGGGGTACAGTGACCTACATGTCCATAGCTGACACACCATGTCCGCTGACACATTCCATGTACAGGTATTACAGGACTAGTGTGCCACTGTGTATATCAATGGGGAGCTTATTGTACACTTGTTGCCCCTGTTCCCCCCTGACACATGCAGTGGTGGGCAGGCATGCACATATGTGGTGGTTACTTTTGTCAGTGTTTTTGAATGGGGTATGGTACTCCAGTATCCACACTGGTGTTCACTCCATGCCTTTGACACCAGGCACCTGTTGCAATACATCTGCACACATGTGCCTCACACAGTATATATATATATATATATATATATATATATATATATATATATATATAATATGTATATATAGATGTAGATATATACATATAGATGTGGGGAGAGAGGGGGAGAGAGAGAGAGAGAGAGAGAGAGAGAGAGAGAGAGGGATAGTGAGAGTGAGAGAGGGTGGGACAGAGAGAGAGAGAGAGATAGTCATATACAGATATATCTGTTGTCAGTCAGATCTATCTGTATATGTATATGTATCTACATATATCTATATATGTATGTGTGTATTAGATATATCTGTACGTACATATTCTATCAATCTTGATGTCTGTGCAGTAAGTGAAACCTGGTTCAAGGCTCCTGAGAGCACACCAGCGGTACCAGGCTATACCTCGTATCATGCTTTTTGGCCCCAAAACTTGGGCCAAAACAAAAAGGGAGGGGGAGTGTCCATATTCATGAAGGACACCCACACCTCCAGGTTAGTGGCAACACATGAAGCATCAGAGACCATCCAGGTGCAAATAACCATAGGCAAACCTGCTATACAACTGGTAGCATGTTACAGACCACCCTCCCAATCTCAGGAACCACAGTCAGCCTTCCTGAAGACATTGGAGGATATGAATGCCCCACCACACACCATCATATTGGGAGACTTCAACTACCCTAACATATACTGGGTGCATTATTCTAGCCCAAACACCCTAGCCCAAAGGTTCCCGGAATTCACTAAGTCAAATGCAATGGAACAGCTAGTCACCTCTCCCACAAGGGGAGATAATATACTAGACCTGATCATCACAAACATGGGGACAATGTGCTACACACCAGAAGTATACCCCTCACTAGTCATATCTGACCACAGACTATTCACCCTGGATATACATATCCCACCTCCCCCACAACACAAAAGACTACAGTGAGAAACCTCTCAAATGCCGACTTTACACTTCTTAAAACTGAGTTGGTATCCTTTAAGCCCACTGGGCCAGTGGAAACCACATCCCACAATGCAGACTCTTTCACAAATGCTTTCTACGGACATCTCCAAGAATGCATGGATCATGCAATCCCAAATAAAACCAAGACCCTCTCCACCAAGGGCAGGCATCCTGTTTGGTAGACCCCAGCCATGAACAAATTGTATAACAACAGAAGGTAGCTACTGCACGACAGAGCAGAATTCCATAAAGATAAGGCATCTCTGATCAGCACTAGTAGAAAGCTACATTCTCTCATACAAACATGCAAGGCCAACAATGAGAGGGAAATCGCTATGGACACTACAGATAACCACAAGGCTTTCTTCTGCTATGTTAGACACCTGGGTGGAAACCCTCAGATATGTTCAGAGTTAGTTCACAGTGACAAAAGCTACACTGAACACACAGATATTGCCAACATTCTGGCAAACAGGTTCAGTGCAGATTTCTCCCTTCCCTCACCCCACACATGAGGAATTACTTATCCCAGCTGACTGTAACCTCCCTGTCATCTCAGATGTCCAGCTGAGAACCGCCCTCAGCAAAGCTATAAACACAGCATCAATGGGACCCGATGGTATTGCAGGTTGCGTGCTACGTGAACTCCAAGAGGAGCTAAACCCGCACATAAAATGCTATTTAACCATAGCCTTACTACAGCATATGTACCTGGACACTGGCATACAGCAACAGTAGTCCCACTCCACAAAGGAGGCACCTCTACAGACCCTGGTAACTACTGCCCCATAAGCTTAACCAGCCTGGTCTGCAACGCTATGGAAAGAATCATTATGGAACTCATACACAGAGACACTGGAGACTTACAGACACTTGATCCCACCCAGTTCGGCTTTGTAGAGGGCAGATCCTGCCTTTTGAACCTGGTTGACCTTTTCAAATCAGTCACTAGAGCCATTGACAAGGGCACAGCGGTCCATACAGCTTACCTGGACTTGGCTAAGGCTTTCGACACAATACCCCACTCTGGCATCATATACATGCTCAACAGCTTAAATGTAAATCCATATGTCACAAGATGTGTTGGAAACCGGCTAACGGATAGAAACCCTAAAGTCAAAATCACTGGTGCCATGTCAGACTCAGAGCCAGTCACAAGTGGTGTCCCACAGGGCTCTGTCCTGGGACCCCTCATGTTCGGCATTTATTTCTCAGATGTGGAAGCAAACATGGGAGGTTAGTGGCTGACAATGTTCAAAGATGACTGCATACTAGGCGCCATAGTCGATACACCAGCTGACACATACATCCTACAGAAAGGCCTCACTGAAACCGACAACTGGTGCCGGAGTCATGGCCTTAAACTGCATACCAAATAATGTATAGTCATACCCTTTTGGACGGACAAGGTACCCACATATTATCACATAGACAGTAACCCACTGAGTACAGACAAAGTAATCAGAGACCTGGGGACACTAATCGATACTGACCTCTCATTTGACACCCACATTGCCAAAGTGGTTGGATAGACTTCCTACCTTGCCCACCTTATCATGAAGGGATTCACATCCAGATCAAAAGAGGTCATTGTACCCCTATACTCCTCCCTTATCAGGCCCATGACTGTGTACTGTGCCCCATTTGGTATGTACCTCACCTGGCATTTGCAACAGCTAGGGGGACCTCATAAGTACGTCACCAGGAGGATCAAGGGTCTCCAACAAATGTCATATGCTGCCAGACTAAAGAAACTCCTGCTCTATTCCATAGCATACTGCCTACTTAGAGGTGATCTGTGCCTGACGTACAAGGCCATGTCCAATCAGGAATTGATGGACATGTTCCACCTCGTAAAATCCAAATCCATCAGAACCACAACAGCTACAGATTTAAACCTCAGCACAAATATGAATAGGACATGCTGTGGGGACAGATCCATAAATCAGAGGCTTCCCATACCGTGGAACAGGATCCCAGTTCATGTTAGGCAGGGACCCTCACTGACACTCTTCATGTGAATTCTTGATGAGTGGATGGGAGATCATAGGTTTACACCAGGGGTCATCTCTGTGTCACTACTAGACAGAGGCACAGTAAACTAATGCTATTATGTACGGGGGTCTTCACTGTGTCACTACTATACAGAGGCGCAATTTTCTAAATCTATTCTGTACACTGTCTGCAGATAGCCTAGTACTAAACTATGACACTGTGAAACTATATATGTCTATGTATTTCTACATCCCTCTCTATCTATGTATACACATATGCATATTATATATATATATATATATATATATATATATATATATATATATACATATCTCGATATACATATATATATATATATATATATATATATATATACATATATATATATATATATACTCCTTTTTAGTTCCACATATGTATACACACAGTAACGTACTGATGAACATCCATTACTGTACAACCTACTTGTACATTGCACTACAACCTACATTACTATGTGCACATAGCTACCTTCACATACATATGTATGTAGAGCCTTCAGTGACAGTTGCAGTATGTCCCCATCCCTATGCACATCTTCATATACATAGATACAGACCAATAACACATCTGGAGGGTTCACAGTATGTAGACTATTATAGTAGTACTTTCTATTACCTGTGTTTGTTGCAGCTGTTTGTGTAGGCTTGCAGTTACTTGGCCTGCTGTCAGCCTCTTTGTTTTGTTGTTACTGTTTTTTTTATTTCTTTCTCTTTCTCTTTCTCTCTCTCTCTCTCTCTCGCTCTCTCACTCTGTTTCTACCTCCAGAGGGTGCAATGAAAGTATTGCATGTGTGGACTGGGAGTACAGGATGCTTTTGTAGGTATCTGCACATGTCCATGTGATGGCCTCTGCACCAATTGTTAGCCAGCATTTACTAATTGCATGCAGCCTGTTGTGTAGTGATTGCAGTTCTCACTGTGATTTCAGGACAGTGCTATAAAAAGGTCTGTTAGGTAGGCGTAGCCCTTTCAGATTATCAGGGTGGGGACCATGCTGGTTTGCTGTGGACACTGTTCTGTGAGTGTAAGGGTTGGTATGACTCTCATATTTCAGGCTGTGTTGTAGACACTGCAATGCATGTTGTTCTGTAAGCTGAGTATTCCTTCCTCCAGTGTCCTCTTCTCCATGTGTATGTAAACTGACACCTACGACTAGTAATACTGTGTATATGGGTGTGTGTGCTTTCCTGTGGGGATTGTGGTGTAACTGGTATATAGCAGTGGCTCTTGCAATCTGTTGCTATGGCTTCAATATTTGGCCTTTACATTCACTCCTTGTATGCCTGCTAGGTGTCTTTCCTGTAATGTGTTGCTATGGCTTTCCTATTTTCCATTTACATTCACAGCTTGTAATGCTTGCTAAATCTGTTTGGGCAGCAATTCCCTATGTGTTTGTTGTGGTAGGGTGTTACTGTATGCAGTGTGGTCTGGCCATGGTGTGGCCCTTGACACTTACAAGGGTATTTGATCATGCTGCTGAGCAGGCCTCAGATAATCTCAGGTGCATCTTTTATCAGCCTCATGGAATGGTACATATCCGTGGGATAGTCCAATGAAATATTCTGATATTCTGCAGTTGTGACTGTGGGTTATTTCGAGCATATGTATTACTACACCATTTGTGACGTGCAAGTGGTACATACTTTCAGTAATTCATAGTTACCATTGCATGTGTAGTTACACCTTTCTGCCTACTGTTAGTACATTTGACAGGGTGTCAGTGGGGCACAGTTGACATTTGTTTTCACATCAGGGACATCCCTGTAACTCAGTCACAGTTGCTATGTCTGGGCTCTTAACTATTCAACTATGGCAGTGTTTATCCTGCTCTGAGTATGTGTGTGGCTTGCCAGATGCTACTGTGACATTATTACCTAGTAGCTACCAACTAGCATGGCTGTTTCTCATCACACAGTACTATTTTACAAATCCACTAGATTTGACAGTAAATATACATGACATGCTTTGTGTACTAGACTTGCTATATTCCCTTTACATTAATTCCTACTATTTTATGATATATTTCTTTCAGCACAATGTTCTTGTATAGCAGTCATGGCTTAGTGGTAAGTCATGCAGACTAGTGTTTCCAAGGTCTTGGGTTCAAGACTGATGGAGCTATTTTATTTTGCTGCTGAGAAAAGTACAGGCCTTGTCATTCAGAGTGACTAAGGCACTTTTAAGCAGTTGTAAGCAGGTTAGCGCTGGTTTGTGCGGAAGTCACGCATGCGCACTGCCGCTTAGCTTCTCCCACACATGCTTAGCTAAGCGCACAGAAGCGCACTCCTGCTTACTACTGCTTAAAAGTGCTTACTCTCGCGCACACCCGAGCTATTTTCTTTTAAAGAAAAGAAAATGGGGAGATAGGAAAGTGGTGAAAAAGGGGGCACAAAGAGGGTAGGACAGTAGGAAAACAAGCTCGGGTTTTGCAGGAGGGATGTAGGAAAGGCCCATAGCTGCCCATTTCTTCGTCAGCAACAGCTGTGCATATGTTTGTAATTTGGTGTGAAATTTGAAACCTTCCACCCCTGAGAGAGGTGTGAGGACAACAATAATATTTGTTGTACAGCCAGTTGTAATTGCCAGTTTACATGTCCAGCAGACATGTGTGCAAAATGGGCAGCTATGTATGGGGCGTAATTTTTTTGTGGGTACAGAGTGCCCCTTTTTTTTTTTTCAGGTGAGAGTAGTATGTCAGGTACAGGAAGTCAGTATAGCTGGGGAGGTAGGTAGGGGAGGTTAACAGACTAGACAAACAAGACGCATACAGGGGTGGTGTATGACACATGTGGGGGGGGTTACACAATTGACAGGGACGGATGTTTGGATATCTTGAGCCCATGAGCCCACAGATGGCAACAGTGGAACTGAGATCCCCACCCATGGGCAGTTGCCACTGTGCCTTCACTGCCCTGGACGGGGCCGTTTTGGTGGCTGTGTAGGATGAGCAGCAGGCATGCCCGTGAGTTGTGCCACCCGTGCCTCAAGCTGGCGTAGGGGCCCAAGCACAGCGTGCCAGATCTCCCTACGCACCACAGTCCGGACACTACGGAGGGTGAGTGGATGATCTCCTCTGGCCACGCTTGCAGAGGGGGGACGAGCCCCATCCCCTGCAGCGCTTCCACCTGCAGGTGGCACAGGGCCACCGGAAGAGGGTCCGGCCTGGGCACTACTGCCAGGTGCACTCGCCAGCTGAGGTGGGAGAGGTGGGTCCACTGGAACCCACCTTCCTTATCATCCTATGTTTTGCATTATGTCATGACAGTTTGGGTTAGTAACATAGAATACCATTCACAATTAGTTGTAACAGTATGCATTAGTATTCCCATTAACCAAACACCCATAAATTCAAGCCATTGAACAGCAAGCATAACACATGCATAATTTGAACAACAATACACAATCCAACAACATGCCGGGTTGAGTGATGGCA
The DNA here is from genome assembly GCF_019279795.1 of Protopterus annectens. Lineage (NCBI taxonomy): Eukaryota > Metazoa > Chordata > Ceratodontiformes > Protopteridae > Protopterus > Protopterus annectens. The sequence continues at coordinate 1,527,676,174 of NC_056739.1, forward strand.
ACAGGCCATCAGGTTTGGATGTATGAACAGGGCACATGCATCAACGTACATGCAAATATGTATGAACCAACAGGACAATTGTCCAGGGGAGTTAATTGTGAATACACATACCCATTTCATGTGGAATGGATTATTTGTGGTTATAGGGTAGGGTGAAGAAATATTTCATTAACAACTTCAAATACCTATACATATGCTGTACATTTCTACTAGCTGCAGATCTATACACACTATAGGTCTGACTACAGTTTCCTATGTGTAAACTTATGCATGTTGGTGATAGGAATGTTACTGCTACATCAATATACATTTCATTTTTATTCATATACATTCATATCTGGCTCTGTTCAGCTACATCATCCTGCTACATTTGCTTTATATGGCTCTAGACAACTGTGGATGTTTGGCATTTCATACAACCATACTATCTGCATATTGCAAACTGAGAGCAACATATCCAGATTTTGGGACACACATTCCAGCTTCAGTACTTTATTCCACACATTTTGCTGTTTGGTTGTGCCTGTCACATTCATTTCATTCTGTACTGACTGCAGTATACATTATTCAGGAGTTATTACAACTTTATTGGTGGATTCATACCGCTTTCTCACACTCTCACTTGTTTTATTTTTAAAATTCAGGATGGTACTTAATTCTAGGCTTTATTGACATGTTTTACTTGGTTATAACAATCCTTTCCAACAGTCTCACTTGTGTCATGTTTCAGAATTTAAACGGGGATATATTTCACACATGTGTTTTACTCAGCTTGTGTAGCTGTAATTTTCAGCCTGCTGCAGGTTATGTACTATTATATTACAGGTGGAACATCTTTATTTCAGTCTTGTTTCATTTTTATTTTTGGATTACAGGCTGCATCACACTTATGTAATCACACAGTACTAGCAGAATCTATCTTACACTGTTACTTGCACTTTATATTAATAGGTGACTACACTGCACTCTTTTGCAAGCTGTCATACTTACATTTTTTAACAGTTACAGGGAGAGAATTACTAACCTGCCTGGTGGCGCAACCGCACAAGCCTATTGGCATAGGCTCGACAATTCGCGGAACGGACACCTGCAGCTGCAATATAAATGAAGTAATATTGGAATACACATCTCCATAATATCAGCTAGGTTAACTTTCTACATAAATAATTGCATATAACTTAGTAGTGGGGCATTGGGCATTTGCTGGGCCTCCTGGATCCAACGGTTGAGTTGGTCCTGCTTCCATCTCTTCAGGTCTGCATGGTGGTGACGGACCTGTTCACCAGTCCTTGGTATTCCTGTGGCACTGGTGAGATCATGTGCCAACCGGTCCCATGCCTCAGCCCTATATGCTCCCCACAGGACCTGGCCCTGCATGAGTTGGGCCTCATGATCATGGACAAGGAGCCAAACCATATATTTGGACTCCTCATTGTCCCACCTCTGTGCTCGGAAGCAACTACCCTCTCCTACACCTGCCATCCTGACTGCAAATCGGTTCCACAATCAGTTATGCTGTGTATTCCCGCCTATGGGGCTTAAATATGCCATTTTTCCCGCACTTATCTGTGATTGGCCATTTTGGAAATGTATCAGCTTCACAAAACCTGCTTTGTCATGCTTCTCTTTCCATTCATTCCTATATATATGCTATTACTGCATTTCTAAGAGCAACTCTTATGGCTTAGTGGTTCAGTACTTTGACTATGGTGCATGGTATCCTGAGCTCGAGCCTGGCCATTGCTTTTTATATTTTATGACTGTCTACACAGGCTAGGAGGTGTGTCTGTGTAAAGGCAGTTTTGATACAGCTTGCTCAACGTTGCCCGTCAGTTAGCTTGTTGGCACGGTGCGCAGCTCCGCGCAAACGGGTCACGCTGGCATAAGCGCCATTTGGCTGTCAGCACGCATATTACGCTCAGCTCAGCTACGGGCACACAGTTTCAGTGTGTTAGAACTCTGCTCAACCCCGGGCACTCATTTTACATCTGTTAAACTACTGCTCACCTACGGGCACTCATTTTACACCTGTTAAACCACTGCTCACCTACGGGCAGATATACTCTGCTTGTTAGAGTGTAGCTCAGCTATGGGCACTTCTGACATTTGTTTTTTTTTTTTTTACACATTTCTTCATAATACATGGCCCATTTCATTACATTTTAAATAAAAATAATTTTATACATATACATATATGTCAGGGAATTGTTTCGTGCTTATTTCACTAGGATTAAAAATTGATGTTGTGGGGGCTCGAACCATGACTGCTTTCTCTTCAGCCGACGTCTCTACTGCTACACTATTGCTTCTTGGCTTACTTTGCATATTTAGATCTTATATGCTTTTCCACTGACTGCTAACTGTGGCTTAGCGATGGGCACGCCCGCGCAAATGAGCTCACTCAGGGGCAAACATCTTTAAAACTTATAAAAAAAAATATAACATGTTCATTTTTACATTTTATGTTAATAGTCTGTGGGGGCATGTGTTGTGTTGGGTTTATTGACATTTATACGGACTCTGTCATGGGGGTTTACTTTCGGGACTGTTACTCTTCTGGGGGCGTGTCCGTTTGCAGGGCTCACCCTACGGACACGCCCCCTACGGTCTTACACGGACCGTGTTAGCCTTGGGTGTGAGTCAGCATGCCCTCATGCATATGCATGGCATGCTGATGTCACACCGTTTAACTGCAGCCTCCGTGTAAGCCTTGTAACTCTTACACGGAGGCTTCGTGAATCCTGCCCTAGATATATTACTGCAACCTGTTATCTCACCTTCTATTTAAACCTTGTATTTTGATTCCTACTGCACACGTCTGGGTCTTAAAACTATTTGTTCTGGCACAAAATGTTTATTATATCTGTTAATATTGTAAATATTGTATAGACTCTAGTGTCTGTTTATTTTTTTTTTTCATTACAATTCCTGCTACTGTAAAGAGTACGGGATTACGGATCCTCGTTGTATTTTTTTCTGTTAAATTGCTACTGCTCTGTTAAATTGCTGGAATAGTTCTGTAGTTACTTACATTTTAGTCTCTTAATGTGCTGTTTTATTTACTAGTATATAGTGGAGCTTTTCTCCTCGGGCCTCTGCTGAAAATGGACATGTATCCAGCCAGACTAGCCCGGTCAAGAAATGTAAAATAAAAAAAAAAAATAAAATAAATAAAGAATACCAGAATGTGCATCATGGCTCCCCAAAGATGACACAAGGCACTAAAATGGCAAAATGTGAGTCATGGTTGCCCACAGGATACCCACACAGGAATCAGTTCTCCTATGCCAGATGAGCATGTATGCATTGATGCCCCTGTCTACTAATGTATGCAGGAGCATCATCTGAGCTAAGGATTATAGATACCTATGTGTGTGAGATCCCTATCACCACTTATGTTGCAAAGTCTGGATACCACGACTACCAAGTATATCACGGGAATCTCTCTATTGTTACTTAGCACCCCTGTACATTCTTAATATCTTTATCTGAATCTGATGTAGATTTCACATTCAGATAAAGAGGACCCACTGAACTTTTCTTTCCTAATTTGCCTCTCTTTTTTGTGGATAAGAAAATAACTGGTGATCTCTTTTATTCTTCACTGACCTCATTTTTTGGGGGGGAGTAGCATACTAAAATGATTTTTAATTAAATTCTTAAGCTAGAAGCTGCCAATAAGACATTTTCCTGTTGAAATGCCCTTTTCAGAACAAACCTCCCCTTTATAAAATCTCCATTTCTTCAGTATGCATTATATTTTACAGAACAACAATTTACAATATTACATCCTAAATATTTCTGGAGGGATGGATTTTGTTTGCCCCATAGATGATCCAATACATAGGTGTAGTTTTGAAACAAGTTTATTAATCCATTTGAAAGTATTCAACTCAATACCCAGCGTAGCCCAAGTCAAACTATTCAATAATTTATTCATTTATTTTACATTTGTTTTCCAGGAAAGTTCGACTGGGCATGGATCCCATTTTCAATGGAGGCGCGGGGAGAAAAGCTCCTCAAAGATGAGTACAACGAATACAGTAAATATGGTATGCATGTTAATAAAGTACAGTACAGAGTCAAAAGTTAAGAAAGTATAGTTTCAAGGCCATGAACAGAGCAAAAAGTATAAGGAGCACAGTGTGTTACAATAAACAATACAGTGGAAAGGACATTTTGTTCAGTCATTTAGTTAAATTCATCAGTGGCTGGTACAGTAAATGCACATTGATTAAGAGCATAGAAAGGAGCTGTTGCAAGCTTTTATAGAAGCTTAAGGTATGATATAATCTAATTAAATGAAGCTTCCCAGGGTCATTACAATTGCATAATCAAGAACTATGTAAATGGGACCGGAGGAGTTTTTTGAAATTATTTTTGTTTTCAGTGGTTCTAATATCTACGGGGATGGTATTCCATGCTTTTACAATAGAAATGGAAAACAAGGAGTCCCCAGAGCTATTGTTGCTTTTGCCTATGTCAGCCAGTGCTTTATTGGTGGATCTTAGTAGGCATTTGTTAGAGTAGATATTAAGCAGACCTAGAAGAGCAGGAACACTATTGGGATAATATACAATTTGATGGGCTATTGTAAACTGGCTATATGTGAGAAGGTTGAGTAATTCTAGCCAGGATAGTTACTTGATTGTTATGCAGTGATGTGTCCTGAAGAGTGAGAAAGTAGCAATCCTAGCTATTTTATTGTAGCAAGTGTTTAGTTTGTTAAAGTCTGCTTTGTTTAGGTTGATGAATATAGGGGAGGCATAGAGGAGTGTGGATTGTAGGTGGGTTTGCTGTCATTGGTGAAGTACCTTTTGAGTCTATATCGGGTTCTGATTTTTTTATGGACTTTCTTTATTGTTTGTGCAGTGTGCATATCAAATTTCATGTAGTGATCTATGATAACCCCTAGACACTTTGTAGTGTTGGACAAGTGTCACGGGGTGTCATTAGCTGAGAATATTGTGAATGGTGGTATGTGGTCTAAGGCTCTAGTGGGATAGAATATTATTAGCTGTGTTTTATTGGAGTTAAGTATTAGTTGAGAGTTGGCTAACCAGGTCTCAACAGTGGTAAATGACTGTTGTGTCAATTCCTGGAGTTGAGGGCATGATGGGGCGGAGCAGATTAGAGTAGAGTCATCAGCATACTTGACTAGAGTGGAATGCCTGGTAGCTTTGTGAAGTTGGTTGGTGAATATGTTGAAAAGAAGAGGTCCAAGAATGGATCATTGGGAGATGAGGAGTTTTGCCATTTTCCTGCTTGTTGGTAGTTGGTTAGATAGTCTTGAAACCACTCTAGTATGGAGTGGCTGAGATTAAATCAGAGAAAACAGAAAAGAGTTTAGAATGGGAGACAGTACTGAAGGCCTTGGAGAGATCTAGGAATACAGTGGATACTAGGTTACCATTGTTCAGTGTTGGTTTACTGTGTTGGTAAAGCTAATAAGAGCTGTGGCAGTACTGTGATTGGGACAGAATCCATGCTGGGTGTCGGTTAGCAGTTTATTAGTGAGGAGATATTGCATTATTTGGGAATATATACATTTTTTGCGGATTTTAGATAAGGGGGATAGAATGGCGACTGGACAGTAATTAGATAGATCCACAGAGTTACCTCCTTTGTGAAGGGGCATTGTATGTGAAACTTTCCACACAGAAGGAACACATTGTTCTGATAAAGAGCAGTTAATGAGCATGGAGAGTAGGCAAGAGATGGCTTTGACTGTGATCTTTAGATATTCTGCAGGTAATTTATCAGTGGCCAGGGTTGTGGATTTAAGCCTAATTAGGTATTTATATATTGTGCTAGTTGGGACAGGCTGTAAGAAGAACAGGCTTTGGTCTCCTGGTACAGAAGATAGGTATGAATGTGAAGTGGGAGAACTACTACTGGTGAGAGCTAGGATGGATTTGGTGAAGTGTTCACTGAATTAGGTGGCAATATTATTGGTGGTGGTGTCAATGTTTGGAGATGGAGTACTGGTCATTCTGTAGGAATTTATTAATGGTAGCCCAGAATTTTTGTGGGTTATTTGTGTTTGGTTTGAATACCTATATAGGGGTTCCTTTTGTCTGTCCTAATTTGTTGTTTTTTTGGCTTTGTTCCTTAGTTCTAGGTATGCCTGTCTATTAGTTTGAGTTTTATTTTGATGCCACAAATCCCATGCTTTATCTCTTTGCTTGAGTAGTAAACGGGTATGTCTGGTCAGCTGGGGGCATAGATGGACTTAGTTCTGACAGTTCAGATAGGGGCAAGATGATTTAGAATGTTTAAAAAAGTGTTATTGAAGTAGTCTACGGCATTTTCCAGATGGGGAGATGAGAGTGGTCTCCAGTTGCATTGATTAAGTGCAAAACAATGCAAAAATTACTCAGCAAGTGTAAAATAATTCAAAAAATTATTCAGCAAGTGGAAATAATGCAAAAATTATTCATCAGTTACTAAAACTTATGCGCATACATGGCGATGGAAAAAGATCCTGATTCAGTTGAAGTCAGTAAATTGAAAGCATCGAAGCATACAGTTTTAGCTTTTAAAATAACTTCTATTAGTACTTAATTTCCTTGCTTCCTTCATCTTTAGTTTAACCAAAACAAAAGACACCGCAGGGACAGTTTTTGGATGTTAATTACAGTATTCATGGTAGTCATGTGTCATTTTTGCAATGCCACAAAAGAATGCTGGCTAAAAACTTCCAGACTGAACTCAAAAATTTTGCTCCATTTAAAGCTGCTCAATATAGTTCACATCCCTTACCAAAGCCCCACGGGACTAGCATTTTCTTAATACTTTAAAAGTAAATCAATACCCCTTACATTAGTGCAAAATAGTCTAGCTAAAGAATTCAGAGTAATTAATAATTACATTATTAATTTATTAAATCATTTGCTAAGCAAGCAAATGAACTTGAATTGATTCTGGCAGACAGTTAACAGTCATGACCAGGCTATAAGGACTAGAGCCATGAAAGTGGATAGATCAGAGTTGATAATCAGCCATCGTGCTTTTGGGAGGTAGGGTGGAACAGAACCCTCCCATAAAGGGGAAGCCATGCAAAATCCACAAAGAGAGTAAGTGGAAGTAATAATTGATACTCGGATCCTGATGCTGTTAGTCAGTTACATTAGTCGCTATGTTGCTTGACCACACTCAAAAATGTTACATTGTTTAGGAAACAAGCATAGGTTAGTTTCTCAAGGAAACAACTCTTGTCATGCTACCACCATGTTTCCACTTTCTTAACACAAAATAAAATGTTACTCAAAAAACTAAAAACCCAGTATTACAGCTGGAAAATGCCTTCAGCATTTTTGACATTGCCTTCTCAGATAACATGCTGCCTGCAGTCCAGTGCTGCACTTTCATGTTACATTTCAGAGAAGAAATCTGAATAATTGTATGACAGCTCTTGTGAGTGATATTACAAAACAGTAAATGGTTAAGGTTACTTTACCTGTCTTTGTCGTGATATGCAGGTGCTCTGCAAAGTAATAGCAGGAATTTGCCAACCAGATGTATTTCCCATGCTTTTTGGGATCTTTGATAATTCTAACATATCTAGTGACATATCCAGGAAAGAGGGCTTCCTTTCTTTGTTCAGTTTAATATAAACACTAAACAGGTTATAATTACTATTATTTCTATTGATATGTCCTTAATTTTGGCCCCAGGTAGACATGACACTACTACTTTTGATCTAACTAATAACAGTTGGTTAATTTTTACAGGTCTTAAACTCTCACATGTAAGTACAAAATGTACCAAGAAAAATATACATCACTTGCAAAGTTAGAACACAACGTTAAATTCCTGACTTCATGATTGTGCCTGAAGCATTCCAGACTCAGAAATTACTCACCCGGGGTATGACATCCTGAGTTCTGATATGATATATAAACAGGCTGGCGACTATGATATTTAATGCTATTGCAGTGTCTTGCCCCGGAGTGAATCTTGTTTTTATTTTTTTTTTTTTGCTGTGTTTGCTTTTTCTGATTGGCATTTTAGCAACTATGTGTTTGTATGAATATTTGCTGTTTATTTTTATATGGTTTCCACGGTTGTTACTTTTCTATTCTGGTGGTATTTGGAGTTTATACTCTAAATATTATGTTGTCGATGTTGGTCATATCAATTAGTTGACATGACTCCTTATGCAGAACATTTCTCTCACTACAAAAACTGATAAAGTCACTAGTTATGAAAGTTTACTACATTTGACCCTTGCATCTACTCCTGATAATATCATAGATGCCAATGGATAGTTCACATCTTCAGCATTCTTTTTCCTATTTGTGATTTGTGCTATCACAGAAACATCAATAAAAGATTAAAATGTTGCTATTCAGAAAGTATGAAGAGACTCAAACCTAAATGTTTCAGTAATGTTCTACACTTTATGATCCGGGTTTTTTTGAATTGACTGTTGCTCCCTGGAGCAATGCAATATTTCAGTTGTATCTTTGTGAAGTACGCCTCCACTTCAGAAGTGCAGCAAAAGAAATTAAAGTCATGATGTCACACAGACATCTGTAACCTAACTGCTACCATTTGAGAGTATCCACTGACTTCCAATGATTTTGTGTGACTAGAGGCCCATTTATGCTACAGTAAAATAAACTATTTTCTGGATCTGTATAAACAAATTCTCCAAAAAAAAAAAAAATCATCATCAATCATTGATTAGAACCTAAAATGTGGCCAAATGTTCAGTACTTTCTCATTTCATCATCTTTCACTCATCCATGATTACTAGTCATATACAACCCCTACAGTGATCCCATGAGCAATCGTTGCCATTCACAGAGTTTACAAGTTAAGTTGGAAACAAAAGTAGATTCTCAGACCTTTGTTCCATATCTGTAACACACACACGCACACACACGCACACACACTCACACACACGCACACACACGCACACACACACACACACACACACACACACACACACACACACACACACACACGCACACACACACACACACACACACACACACTTATGCGCACGCGCACGCACATGCACACACACACACACACACACACACACACACACACACACACACACACACACTCACACGCACATGCACACACTCACACTCACACACACATGCACACGCACGCACACGCACACACACACGCACACACACACACACACACACACACACACACACACACACACACACACACACACACACACACACACACACACACACACACACACACACACACACACACACACACACACACACACACACACACACGTCTGCACGTGCCTGGAGACAATTACTTTATCATGTTGATATGGTCACTTCCTTTGGACTCCCGTTTAGAAATTCAGTTAAGATAATAAGTATCAATATACCATCATTTCAGAGTTTCAGTGCCAGTATTTTGTTCATATTACAAACTGTTATCCTACCTGGTCTTTAAAATCCTTTGCAAACTGAAAGGTTTACCAGCCTCCATGAAAAGGTTTCCACAAGGAGTCTTGAAGGCTGCAGTGAGGTCCATAGCCCATCCTGTATATCACTGGTAACCCACTGCTCAGTCCAAACAAAAAGGTTGGACACAGTTTAATACAGGCCCTTGTGGCACCCCTTCATAAAGAGTGTACCTCAGCTGCTCTCAACCATTGTTTCTCTGTTGTTCTCTTGTCCTGTATCTAAAAAGTCTAGATAAATGCCCGAAAGCTGAGCTTCCCCAGCATCTCATTAATAATAACCTAATATCTAGTGCATAGTATAGTTTTCAGACCTGCTCATGACACAAACACACTCATGCATGCGAACTGTAGCACGTTTGTCAAATCAGTGCTCTTAGACAATGTTAAGTTATCTGGCATGGTCAATCATTCTGAACTGCAGCACGTTTGTCAGATCAGTGCTCTTAGACAACTTTAAGTTATCTGGCATGGTCTATCATCACCACTTCGTGGAATGTCTAGCTTTATATGAGGCTGCCTCAGTGGATGTAAATAGCTTACTAGATGCCTTCAGGGTACAGTGCAATCTGTCAGAAGGGATGATGCAAAGTCTTCCTCCCCAGTGACCCTAGGTGTTAACATGGCTCTGAGCTTGGTACTTTACTCCTCACTATATTTGTTAATGGTATGGTGGAGGACTTTGGTATTGCCAGATTACTTGAGTATACTGATAACTCCACCCCCTCACATGTGATACTTTTGGTTATCCACTCTAAATCACACAGCATATTCAGCTCCATGCTTTTTAACTACAAGGATCCAAGAATGACACTGTTGACCCTATTGTCTCCAAAGTACAAAACCCAAAACCTATTCTAACTAAAGTTGTTGAACTAAAAGGCTTGGTTCTGCAAATGAAAAAAATAAGTACCTCTATCTACTTAGATTGACATGAATAATTAGGCCAGATTTGATAAACATATATGTACTGTATACATTCACTTGAACAAATCAGTTATTCAGATGTCTTTAAAAAGCCAGGGCCTTTTTTACCACTTCCCAGTTTTCGACTTTCTACTGCATGCATTTATCTCCTTCAACCCACATTTTGTGCAGACCTAAACCAACTTCCAAGCTCTCCTTTTTTATGAACTTCAGTAAGTTTTCTACAGAATTCTTTAGATTTGCAGCAGGTCAGCATTTTGGAACCCACCACTGTTTTTCACTTTATAATTTCAGTACTTTGACTTCAGCTAACACCTGCCCCTAATTCGACTTATATTTTCCATATACTGGTAAATGAACTGTTCCTCCTTTGCTCATATGCTGGAATGACACAACCCCATTGTGAGCTTATGCCAGTTCAATGGCTTCTCACACAGAGTTGTCTATTCTCTCTACATAATATCGCTTTGGTTAGTCCTTTTTAAACCATTCTTACTTTTATTGTACATTGCATTTCTTTTTAAATTATTCTTATTTTTATTGTACATTTAATAATGGGTATTTATTAATGCAGAAGCATGGCTGGTTGAACTAGTGCCTTGGGCTGCTACTATGAACCAGCGCCCCACCTCTCCTCAGCTCATCAAATGAATCAAACAAAGAGCAAAATAAATGCACTTCACTGTTATAAGCCGATCTATATTGTAAGCAATTGACCGATTGGCTTAGTACAGCTACATCTATGCTCCCCCAAGCTCTTCCATTGAAGAGCAAAAAAAGATGCTCCTTCTTTGGCACACTAACCAGTTGGCCAGATGCATGACACACACACCCTCCTGCCCCAGCCATTTAAATTCTGTTTCTGTTCCCTGGCCCCAACTCTCCTTCAACATATTTTATTACAAAAAATAATAATAATAATAATAATAATAATTTCTTGTGACTGTAGCAAACCGTTGCTGCAGTTTATTACAGTTTATACCTTGCCTGCATGGATCACTACAGCACTCAGGTTTTGGTTAAACAAAAGAAGTAGAGTGCTCAGGTTTGACTGCAAATGCAATAAGCCGGTATTGCATTAAAGAAAGATCGGGATTATCTGATCCTGTTCCCAATAATTTGCACTAAGAGAAGCTGACCCTCTCACCCCATACTAGTTATGCCACTGCATTAACTGGTAACTATTCTTGATGCTATACATAAAAGCATTAAAAAACCTATCAGGTCTATTGAAGGAGCCCATGAATGTAGTCTGGCCTCTGAATCCAAAGATAAGTCCAAATCATTCTTTAGCTATGTTAGAAGACTGAAACAACTCACCTTACACTGGCCTCCTATTGTGACCCAAATGACTTTGCCAATATCCTTGTGAACAAATTTAGTGACAACCCTTAGACTTCTATTCAAAGCACTGAAATACCGGAATACCTTACTCCAATAAACTCTAAACATCATTTACTGAAAGTGCTCACCAAGACTAAAAATATTTCCTCCACTGGATCTGATGATATACCTGATTGCATAATCAATAGTGTTAAACATGTCCTGGCAAACACTTGCCTCAAACTGTTAAGTTTAGCTATTTTTTTCCTTGATGAGTGGTGCACAGTAGTAGTGATGCCTCTCCATAAGGGTAACCTTATAACTGGCCCAGATAATTACAGACCTAACAGCCTTACAAGCCTCATCTGCAAAGCCATGGACTGTATTATAACTGACCTCATAAACTTTGTTATTAAGAATCTTGTTAAACTTGACCCCCAACACTTTGGTGAAGGGTGGAGCCTGTCTATTTAATCTAGTGATTTTCTTTGAAAGGGTGATAGAGGCTGTAGATGGTGGCTAAGGCCTTCCGGGGGCTATTGTTACATCACCCTATGACACCTAAACCATCCAGAATGAACGCTCCCTAACAAACTCTTGGTGTACTAAAAGATGCTCAAACTAGATGCTAAAATTGTAGTATCACCACTTTAGATAGATAACCTTCCCTCATCATACTGTCAGGGCAATGCACCACCGAAGAAAGAAAATATAGTTGCGGGCCTACCTACTTGGGTTGATAACTCCCTCCCTTTAGACCATCATGTAACAATGCTTGTCAGGAAGTCCTTTTATTAAGCCCATATAATTTCCAAAGGAATATTACTAAGGTGCAAAGATGTAATCACTCCCTTATGCACTCCCCCTTGGGTTGTATCTCACTAAAGCTATCAAACAATTTGAAAGACCCCAAAAGATTATAACCAAAGGGATTATAAGCCTAAAATCCCTAAGCTACCCAGACAGCCTGGAGACGCTATTCCTTTATTCAGTGTCTTACAGACTTTTGTAAAGAGATATCTGTCTTGCTTACTGCAATATTAGAGATGTAACATTACTGGACTTCCTGTTTCTCTGTAAGTCCAGTATCTTTACAAGTGCTAGAACCAGGGACCTAAATCCTCACCAGCAGATAAATATAACACAGAGGAGGAACCTCTGGAAAAAAAAAATTTCCCTGCACATTAATCAGTGTGACTTAGTATCTTCCTTTAAAAATAAACTAGATGACTGCAGGAGGAGGTGCGGCCTGAGGGATGGTACAGGCAAGGCTTGAATGGTCATGAGACTCAGTGACTTTGGAATATCTATGAATCTATGTTGCACAATAAGTCTGTATATAAAAATAAGTTATTTCTTACCATAACGTTCCATCTGAGTTGTTGATCTTCCAGTTATCAGTGATGGGTTCAGTTCTGAGCCCTCAGAACCGAGTCAGCCTTACACCAAGCTTGTGTGCACCAAGAACTCTCGAGCTAAGTTGCTACCCACAATGCCCTTTGCTCAGTTACCTCAGATCGAGTTTGCATGGAACATATAGAAGAAGAAATAAGTCTGAGGCCATCTCTGCTTAGAAACCCTAAGACACCAAAAAGACCCAGAAAATCTGCCAGAAACCTTTGGAGGGGGTCAGTGGGAGGGTGTGATGACTGGAAGAAGATCAACAACTCAGATGGAACATTATGGTAAGACATAACTTCTTTATCTGAAGTTGTTAATCTTCTTCATATTCATCACTGATGGGACCGAGTCCACAGCTACTTGAAGAACCTGGGTGGACTTATGGAAGAACATTCCTGAGAACCATTGAACCAAAGGCGGCTCTTCACCTGGAGATCAGATCCAATTTGTAATGCTTGATAAAGGTATGGGGCTTAGCCCAAATGGCAGCTGCACAAATGTCATCCATGGAAGCTCTAGTGTGGAAGGCAACCAATGTTGCAATAGCCCTAGTGAACTTTGATTTGGCCAGGCTTAGATCCATCCGTAAGCGAATATGAGAAGGCAATGCAATCCCTGAGCCATTTAGACAAAGTAACTTTCAATACTGCACTTCCCATTATAGGACCTGCAAAGGCATTGAAAAGCTGGTCTGACTTGCAAAAGGATTTAGTTCTGTCCAGATAGAAATGTAATTGTCTATGAACATCCAAGGAATGTAGGCAGTATTCTTCCTTGTTAGAATAATTTGGGAAGAACACAGGGAGCTCAATGGACTAGTTAATTGAAAAGTCAGAATCCACTTTGGGGAGAAAGATGAGTTAGTACGAAGTGATATTCTGTCCTTATGAAAGATCAGATAAGAGCTTTTGATACATAATGCTTATAATTCAGAAATGCATCTGGCTGAGGTTATAGCCACCAGAAATATGGATTTCCATGACAGGAATTTTAGATCACATGTCGCAGCCAGTTCAAAAGGGGGCAGAGAAAGAGACTGCAGAACCCAGGACAGATTCCATGCCTCCACCAGATGCCTGATGGGAGGCCTGCTGTGGAAAATACCCTTGAGGAAAGTCTTGCAAAGGTGAGAGGAAATAAGCAGGACTCCATCTGAACCATTACGGAAGTTGGAAACAGCTGCTAGATGGACTCGAATGGTGGAAGCTGATGCCCCATTGTTGAACAGTTCAACCAGGTAATGAAGAATAGAGGCTACAGGGGCTGAGAACGGGTCTAGCTTCTGATTATGTGACCAAATAGAGAATCTCTTCCATTTGTTCCTGTAAAGTTTCCTTGTGGATGGTTTATGAGAGGCCAAGATACTATCACGTATGGGTGAAAAGAGGGTTTCCTGTCTGGCAACTAATGGAAGTGGAGAAACCAAGCGGTCAGCTTGAGAGTGGACAGATTCAGGGGAGTCAGCCCTTGTGGGTGAGATATGAGGTCCTAATGAGTGTCTAGGATCCAAGGAGGTCATAGCAGATGAGGTCGGAGGAAGGGAAATCATACTTGACAAGGCCAGAATGGGGCAATGAGGATCACTTAGCTTCTCAACTGAATAGCTTTCCTTAGAACAAGGAGGATTGGAGGAATTGGAAGATAAGCATAAAGGAGACCCGTGGGCCAGTCATGAATCAAAGCGTCTCTCAGTGACTCCCCGAGAGGGGAAAGAGGGAAAAGTAGCTGCTGCATTTTGTGTTTGAGGGGGAGGTGAAAAGGTTGCAGCATGGCTGGCCCCAACACCTGAACATTTCCGCCGCCACACTCAGGTTGAGAGACCACTCATGAGGACAGAGAATGCATCTGCTTAGCCTGTCCACAATCATGTTGGAGCTCCCCGGGATATGCGTTGTGATCAGAAAGCGGTTGGAAGCCATCGCCCACTGCCAGATTCTCATGGCTTCATGACATAGGGGGTAGGATTTGGTCCCTCCCTGTTTGTTTATGTACCAGACCATGGACATGTTGTCCGACTGGACAGCAATCTTTCCAGACGAAAGGAGCAGATGGAAAGCTTGCAACTCCAATAGCACCACTCTTAACTCCAGGACATTGATATGCAAGTTGACTTCTACATTGGACCACGTGCCTTGGACTGACTTTCCATGGAAGTGGCCCCCCACTCCATCAGGGAAGCATCCGTGGTCACCATGGTGCTGGGCTGGGGAGCCTGGAGGGGGCAACACCAAAGATTTTCGTCTGTATTCATCCACCAGTGGAGATCTTGTTTGCAAGTGTTGGTAATGAGAACTTGTGAGCTTAGGGGGGTGAAGATTGGGTATCCACTGAGCCTGAAGGAGCCATTGTAGTAATCTCATGTGCAGTCTGGCTAGGGAAACAATAGGGGTGGCTGCAACCATAGACCCCAGGGCCTGGAGAACTTCCCTTGCAGACACCTTTCTTCAACAGAGTATCACTTGAACCTGTGCCCTTAATCTCTGAAGCCTGTGAAGAGTAAGGGAGATCAGGCTTGACTGGGTGTTGAATATTCATCATCATCTTTCGGCTTTTCCCGTTAGGGGTCGCCACAGCGGATCATTGTTGTGAGGGTTGAAGGTTGGATTTGTCCTAGTGTATGGTAGTGCCCAGCGACTCCGCTAGAACCAGGGTGTAGCGGAGGGCCCTGACCAGTAGACTCTTGGTGGGGGTGGAGAGGAGCCAATCATCTAGGTATGGAAACACCTGGAATCCCTGAAGTCTCAGATGAGCTGTTACTACTGCCAGGCATTTTGTGAACACTCTGGGGAGCCGTCAAGAGACTGAAAGGCAGGGCTCTGAATTGGTAGTGATTGGCTCCCAACTGGAAGTGAAGGAGGCTCCTGGAGCACTTGTCCATCTTGATATGGTAATACGCATCCCGGAGAGCTAATGAATACATCCACACACCCTCCCGCAGAAAGATAAAGATGGATTAAATCATGACCATGTGGAACTTGGTCTGAACTACTGATTTGTTTAGTTGGCTGAGATCCAAAATGGGCCTCCAGTCCCCTGTCTTCTTTGGCACCAAAAAGAATCTTTAGTGGAACCCTGATCAGCACTGATCTGGGGGGACCTGTTGGATGGCTCATTTTTGACATAGCTTTCGTATTTTGGAAGCTGCCTCCTCCCTTTGACTGGGTGGAACATCAGGAAGGGATTTCAGAGGTCTTGGATAAGATATTAGGGGAATGTGGTAGCCTCTGGTAATGATTCTGTGCACCCACTGATCATTTGTAATAGAGAGCCAGGCAGCTTGGTGCAGAGAAAAACGTGCTCCGACTGCTTCCAGAGGAAAGCAATCGGGCAGCGCTTCTTGAGCGCTGATATGGTCTACCTGAGAAGGAATCTCTGGAGCCCTGGTTCTGGGGACCCCCACTGCCCCGAAAGGGGTGTCTTCCATTATTGGAACCCCCTCTGCCTCTGGGGCAGTCCTCATCACGTGCGTCACGGGAAGGACCTTGAGACTTCTTGTGCCACATCTTCCTGCTCCTCTGATTCCTGGAGAAGGAATGCTGAGGTTTGGAAAAGTAGAGGCCTATGGCAGACAAGGTCTTCCCATCTTGCTCGCACCTGGCTAATGTATCCTTGACCTTAGCACTGAACAGAGCTGATGGTTCAATAGGGGCATTTAAAAAGGAAGACTTGAAGGAGTCCGCGAGGTCACAAATGTGCATCCAGGTATGGCGTCTCATGACTACGCCTGCACCCCCATCCCTAGATGCTCCTTTGGTTGCGTGTGACAGCAACCTCATGGATGAATTGGATATTGACTCTAGGGTGGCAAGTTGGGAAGCAACTTTATCTGGTGCTCCATCCAATACTTGGCCCGCGAGGGTTCCTGAGAGTTCGGAGATAAGATCTCTCTGGAGTCTCATAAAATGTGCCAAAAAGTTCAGAGACCTGACTGCAAATGTTGGTGACACAAAAACTTGCTTTCCTAACCTGTCTACTGCCCAGGACTCTCTGTTGGGTGGGTGGACAGCAGGACTCTCTTCCATAAGGTCCTTTTTCGTGGCTGCTGCCACCACCATAGCATCCACTGGCAAGCCTCTAGACCAATGGGGTTGATCCTCTGGAGGGGAGAGTACCTTGTCTGATCTCCTGGGGATGGCCTCAACAGAGTCTGGGTTCTTCCACACCTGCTGCATGATGAGCTTAACCAACTTATCGGCGGGGGGGGGGGTCACCCAAGAAGTAGAGGGCTGAGAGCGAAAGGCCTGCAGGAATATGGATTCCTCCGAGGAAGGATTGGAGGGCTTCCAGTCACCCCCCCATTTCAAGTTTTCCATGATGTCTCCAAAGGAGACATCATCAAGGGGTGACTGTTGGGATCCTTCCCCATCATCATAGTCCGTATCTTCTTTAAGGGACTCCTCTGGGGAGTCCATGTGTTTCCTCTTACATGCCCTTTTCTGAGGGGTTCTTCAGTGGGAGCATCCGAAGAAGACTCAGAAAGGGAAATACCCTGGACAGGGGTTTCCTGGGCCTTTTACTCTCAGAGTCCTGGGGGGGTGGCCTTTGACAGCTGCGGCTCAGAAGGAACTGGGAGGATAACCGACATGGGAGGATTGCTAGAAGCAAGCACCCTCTCCATCACCCAGAAAGCAGGCCCACCCGAAGAAGAGTGGGAGCCTGGAACCAAAGAAGACAAAATCAGAACCAGAGTCACACCCCATTCCACATGGTCCACCCCCGGGGAAGGAGCTTTAAGCAAACTCGGGGCAGTAGTCACTCTTGGATCTGAAGTCGGGACCGACAACAAAGTCGGAACCAAGACACCCCCCCCAAGCATGAGATTGAGGGATGGTGGTTTCTGATGGAACCAACACCCAAAGGGGCCTCGGGGCCTCAGACATTGTCATTGTTGGCACTGAGGAAGAGGGTCCTCTCAAAAACATCAGGTATATGAGCCTTGGAACTGAGGGGTCCAAGGGAGGAGAGTATGTAGGGGTCAGCGGAGTGATAGACCCAAAGCCTGGAGTGGGAAAGGGTCTAGGCAAATTCCCCTGGCGGTCAGCAGCTGGTCAAAGAGGTGCACCACATCTAATTTTGAAAGGCTCCTGGTGGATCTTACCGATGCTCCTGAGGGGGAATCAGGCTGGTCCAAAAGGAGCTGCAGACTTGTCCGGCAAACAGGGCCACAGATGACGAGTATCAGGTCCATGGTGTATCATAAAATGGCACTGACGATTCCAACTTAGAAACTGGAAACAACGGAATGGTTGGAAACAAGAATGGGCTCGGAGCCAAGGTCACAACAGGGGTGGATGTCAAGAACGGCTCAGAAGTTGTTATTGGAACCGACATCAGAGCGGAGATGGGTGACATCTGTGCCAAGACAGAGACAGACAAACTGGTAGGAACTGAGCTAGTACATGGCGCCATAGTCATTGGTGCTGAGATAAGCACCGACGAGGCGACCTTGGTAAGCTTCACTGGAGCCGAACTCAGAACCGATGTAGTTGGAACTGAGGAGGCAGTATGGTGCTCGGAGGAAGAATTTTGGGCCTTGTGCTTATGGCTTTTACCTTTGTCACCGGCTGGTGAAGAGGGGTCTGAGCGAGGACATTTCTTGTCCACAGAAGGAGGGGATGAGACCTCTGTCGCAGAAATAGCCTCCAAAAAAGGCAAAGAAAGCAGGCCCTTCAGAATAAATTTATTCGGATGTTTATTCAGCATCCGCTGACTGAAGCTAGCACAAATATCACTTGGGGGTTTCGACGACAAATGCAGAACCCCCAAACAGTACACACACTCTTCATGAAGGTCGCTATTCGGAAGTTTACCACTGCAAGACGAGCAGTGTTTAAACTCCGTAATTCCCGTCATCTCAGACATAACAGAACACACTCTCACACAAATGGGAAAAAGTGAGGAAAGTGACGAAAATGAAGAAAGTAAAGAGACAGGAAATACCAACAATGGTAATAAGATACCACAAGGGTAGAAAGTTCAAAATACCAACAATGGTAATAAGATACCACAAGGGTAGAAAGTTCAAAATACCAACAATGGTAAGATACCACAAGGGTAGAAAGTTCAAAATACCAACAATGGTAATAAGATACCACAAGGGTAGAAAGTTCAAAATACCAACAATGGTAATAAGATACCACAAGGGTAGAAAGTTCAAAATACCAACAATGGTAATAAGATACCACAAGGGTAGAAAGTTCAAAATACCAACAATGGTAATAAGATACCACAAGGGTAGAAAGTTCAAAATACCAACAATGGTAATAAGATACCACAAGGGTAGAAAGTTCAAAATACCAACAATGGTAATTAGATACCACAAGGGTAGAAAGTTCAAAATACCAACAATGGTAATAAGATACCACAAGGGTAGAAAGTTCAAAATACCAACAATAGTAATAAGATACCACAAGGGTAGAAAGTTCAAAATACCAACAATGGTAATAAGATACCACAAGGGTAGAAAGTTCAAAATACCAACAATGGTAATAAGATACCACAAGGGTAGAAAGTTCAAAATACCAACAATGGTAATAAGATACCACAAGGGTAGAAAGTTCAAAATACCAACAATGGTAATAAGATACCACAAGGGTAGAAAGTTCAAAATACCAACAATGGTAATAAGATACCACAAGGGTAGAAAGTTCAAAATACCAACAATGGTAATAAGATACCACAAGGGTAGAAAGTTCAAAATACCAACAATGGTAATAAGATACCACAAGGGTAGAAAGTCCAAAATACCAACAATGGTAAGATACCACAAGGGTAGAAAGTTCAAAATACCAACAATGGTAATAAGATACCACAAGGGTAGAAAGTTCAAAATACCAACAATGGTAATAAGATACCACAAGGGTAGAAAGTTCAAAATACCAACAATGGTAATAAGATACCACAAGGGTAGAAAGTTCAAAATACCAACAATGGTAATAAGATACCACAAGGGTAGAAAGTTCAAAATACCAACAATGGTAATAAGATACCACAAGGGTAGAAAGTCCAAAATACCAACAATGGTAAGATACCACAAGGGTAGAAAGTTCAAAATACCAACAATGGTACGAAAGGGATACCTGTGAGTAGAGTGGAGTATATAAAGATATCAAAGAACAAGCAATAAATGAGAAAAAACTTTTACAAAAACTTGTAAATATATAAGATAAACCACTTTGCTGGAGAGCTTGGTGAAACGCTGCTATATGGCTGTGCGGCAAACGAGATCTGAGGTAAATGAGTAAAGGGCATTGTGAGTAGCAGCTTAGCTCGAGAGTTTTTGGTGCATGCAAGGTTGGTATAAGGCCGACTCGGTTCTGAGGTCTCAGAACCGAACCCATCAGTGATGAATAGGAAGAAGATTAACAACTTCAGATCAACTGTTCCTTGAGCTCCAGTAGTCAAACAAAAATTGGTATTGTCCAGATGGATATTCTTGTCATCAAATGTAAATAAGAACATGTTCTTCCTAATATTACAGTGTATTTCCCAACCCCTTGATTTTAATTGAATACTTCACAGAGCACTTGGGTAGACCTTCACATTATTTATCTGAAACTGGTATTTGAAAATGAAAGGTAAAGTGCTGCAAAACAGATTACTAGTGAGTGATAGTGTAATTATTTAACTGCATTCTATTAACTTATCAAATATACCCCATTAAATAGTGTCTCTGTTACTAGCAGAGTGAAGACTGACAAAGTCTGTGCCTGTAGGCTGGACTTATCCATCTTCCCTTAAACATATAAAAAGGGACACATGAATTGTATAAGAATTGTGCTTGTTAGCATTAAAAAGAAATTTCCATGATCAGTTGTACCAAAAAAATCTAACTATAGTTCTTGCACTACTCTAAAAGGCTTGGCACGCTTCAGGATATCCAGTTATCATATAAGAAATCCTGCCTTGGGTTGTAGTCGGAACAGGACAGATTCATGTGCCATTGCCCATAAGAAATGCAAATAACTATGTTTCTATAATGATATGTTCCCAACACTGCAATACGTTGCTTTCAG
The DNA here is from genome assembly GCF_019279795.1 of Protopterus annectens. Classification (NCBI taxonomy): domain Eukaryota; kingdom Metazoa; phylum Chordata; order Ceratodontiformes; family Protopteridae; genus Protopterus; species Protopterus annectens. The sequence goes on from NC_056739.1 coordinate 1,527,697,285, forward strand.
AATGTGCCTTTTTGAATGTAAAGAAAAAAAGTGAAGTTGAATTAAGGTGAACATCCAGTAACATGATTGCCTTTATGTGACTTCTTTTTCTGATGAAGTTACAGGATTTAGGCAGCTCTGAAGTTACAGGATTTAGGCAGCTTTCTCCCTCTCTTTTTTTCCCCAATGTTGCATTTCTACATACAATGACACTGTACTTGGTTTAATGAATGCCTTTCACTCTCAGTGTTAATATTTCCAACCCTTAACTATGAGAAGTAAATGGATACAAGCCACGTGGCCCAAAGGTAAAGAAAAGTGCAGTGACTTGTAAAGAAAATAAAAAGGCTTTTACAGGGTAACATTTCACTGTTAGTAGGGACTGCTAGACTGAGTGACTTACATATTCAAAGAACCAACACTCTTCAGTCTATTCTGAGAGATGGCATTTTTTCAGATGGAATCACTTGCTATGTATTGGCAGATGCAGAATGCTGGACCTCATTAAATGCTGAATTTTAAGACCCCCACTGGAATAACAAATGACCTGTGTTGTTACTGCCAACAAAGAAATGTCACCATGTAGCACATGTGGGAGAGCTTGTACAGGCTGAAGGCAGACATCAAAATAAACTTCATTTACTTTAGTGTCAGGAAGAATCATAACAAAGAGCCTGAAATGACATCATGACTCCCAGTCACCAAACAATGCCGTGACTGTGATGCCTTGAAACCCTTTGTCATTGTGCAGGGCAGCTACTCATGAGAGCCTGAAGCTATCAAGTAATGTTTTAATCAGAAACTGCTTTCCTGATGAGGTACATGTGACTGCCTCTCAAAATGTGCAGTGAACAGCTCTTGATTGAGAAACAAATGTGTTCAAATACAGAAAGCAGGTGTTTGTGAAAGGAATACAGGAACAGACATAAATTCAGAGAGAAAGACACAAAAAAGAAGATGGGAGAAACAGAGACAGATGACAGGTTTCCTGTTAAGAAAGAGACTATTTTTATGCACTGCTGGTACATTATGAAAGGCAGTTTATAAAACCAAAAGAACACAAAGAAATGTAGGTCATTACTTGTTTTTTTTTCCCCTCTCTTTACATGAACTATTGAATTAATCATTAAAAGAAACAGCCTTTGTTAAGCATGGTAATATTTTTATCACATTGGCAGTGTCTGTATGTTTCTTCCAATTGTTAAGGAATGACTAACTAAAATACTGTTTAGTCATGATTAATGCTAACAGAACAAATCTGCACTCTATAATATTCAAAACTGGAGATTTTCATTTAACTACATGAGTTGATCTGACAGTCTTAGGACTCCAGCTTTATTTTCAGCATGGGTGTGTCTAACTGAAAGAACCACACAGCAACCACAATACCATACTATGTTATAATTCCTGACCACTGTCTTTTGCAGTTCCATGCCATTCAGTTTTACATTTACAAACATCTTTTTGTGGAGTTACTCTGCTTACATGGTTGTCTGTTTCAAACTGTAATGACAGGCCTTAAAATTCTGGATATAGAAAAATCAACATGCTTAGAGTTTGTGGTAATGGATGGTGGGTGGGGAAGTTTATATTGACAAAAGTTGCTAGTGGTAGTGCCTATGTTTCTTTTGCAGCAGTTCCTCCTTAGCTATGTCCTGAGGCACATAGAAACTGTAACCAATGTAAACAGCATTAATTATTTCATAGTAGCCAAACAAAAAAAATTCTTCTGGAAAAGTATATGAAAAACATCTTCACTTTGAATGCAGGAGTTTAAAAGGCGATACACTGCTTGAAATATTTACAACACTGCAATAATTAAAACATTCTTCAGTAATTGAGATTACATAACATATACAATTTAACTGCTGTAGCATAGAGCACATAGTATAAAGAATGCATATCAGTTACGAATTAAAGTAATGAGTCACAAACCACCTTAATACATCATGCAGACCTGTGCTCAATTCCCAGGGAAATGCTGCCGGTCCATTATGTGAATCAGCAGGTCATCTAGTGTTACTAGTTCATTTGAGAACTCACACTTGTGCTTAATCTGTCTGAACTGTTACAAGAAAAAAAAAAAGTTAAATGTGCACATGATACATGAGTGTATCATAGATGTACATGTAATGAATTTCACCGAAACACCCAAACCCTGAAGATCTAGGCATTAAACACAGAATGCCAACAATGCAAATGTCTACACAGTGCAACACATGTGCCAAGGAATATACTCTGTGCATGCAAATTGTACTTAAAAAAGAAAAGTAAAAAACATAATTTTTTGCAGGGTGGGAAAGAACCCTGTACATCCCATGTGGGAGTGCTGCATCCCCCACAATTCCTTTTAATTATATATACTGACTCTGAGATTGTACAATCTCAGGAAAAGGGCATATTTTCTGACCCTGAGAATTGTGCCATCTCACATACCTGTTGACCCCATCTAGTTAGTCAACCAAATTTTGTCGACTAAAAAGATGTTGTCAAAATTCAGGGTTCATATATCTCCATCCATCCTCAATCCATTTTTCCCATTTTGCACACAGGGTCGGGGCATCACTTCAGCCGTAACAATCATCTTGAGCCAAGGTTTAAACCACCGGGTGGCTAGCCTCACCGTGGTAGTTCATCCATACCACTCAATTGCACACACACTCGCACTGAAAGTGAAGGAAAATATTGAGCTTTTTAAGAGGGATGTAGTAAGAATTCTAAGAAAATCATAAATTGAGTACAATTAAAATTTTTACATTGATACATTTAATGGAAATTTTAAAAGAATTTTCAAAATGTGTATTTTGAGAGACAAATGGATCTAAGGAAGTCCAAAAGGCAGATATTCGAAAGGTGGATTTACATTTATAGTCAATACCTAATTTATAGTCATCTTAGAAAAGGATAACTATTTTCTAAACTCCTTGTGCTAGTGAAGGTCTAGGTGGTGATAAGCTGAGCAGAGTAGATCTGACTTGCTATGTGCTCTCAGCAGCAGTCTGCTGTGCATCGTGTGGGATCTAAGCATTTCTGACATATCCCTCCAGTGAATTCTGTGCCTGTCCTAGGGCCTCCTTCCAGTAGGTCATACCTGGTGTATCTGTCACAGAAGGCCTCCAAAAGTCTAGTGGCTACATGTTTAGATCCTTTCAGATCACCAAGGTCCTCACTCTATCAAAGGGAATGAGCCAAGCTAGTCTGACAAAGAATGTCATTTCTATTACTTATCTTTGGGCTGTCATCTTTTTGGCCATTACCCAAAGCTTGTGTTTGTAGCTGAGGATATAGACATAGACTGACTTGTAAATGAGAGTTGTGAGCTAGGACTACATTCTCCCTTCATCACCATTGTTACAATAACTGTAATCTTATCATCACTGCAGCCATGTGTGTGTCAGTTACATGATGCTCGCAATTTTTGTGTATTATCAAGCTAACTCTTCCACCTGAGACAGTTGCTTTTCTCCCACCTACTTGGACAGAGCCATGACCTCTGATCCTCTGATTTGGAGGTGATGACTTTCACAATTGCTATACTCTCAGCAGCAAATCACTCTAGTGTTTGCTGAAGATCAGACACTTGACACTAAGAGAACAACATCATCTGCAAACAACAAAAATGTGACCTTCACATGACAAAACTCTAGAACTGGAGCACATCCTCCTGTCCATTTTTGAAAACGAGGACCATCACACCAGTTTGCAAGTCCACAAGTATTGTCCCCACCATCCACACAACCACACTCTTCAACATTGTTGCCCAAGAAATCTGGACAAAGTGGGGGGGGGGGACAAAATCAGGAGTTATTTAAATAATGTTCTAATTTAGTTTAAAAACTGAGAGGTACACACAAAAAATAGAAAAAGCCCATTAGCCACAGCACACTAATACTGTCTTTCATTCTTGCCAAACAACCCCTCACCATAAATCTTAGAAATTTCTTAACCATAACTAAACTTCTGATTCAGTATTTTTTACAGCTGGTAAATGTATTTGCTGATAATATCTTGATTGTCCTATCCTTCCCTTCTAGTGCTGGACTTTCGAACCTTTCTTCAATTCTACAGAATTTCTCTCGGGTATGTAACTTTAAAATCACTGCTTCTAAGATACAAGTCCCATTTTGGTTATATACTCCATTCATTAAAGAAGATTATTTACAAGATAATTTGTCAGCATTTACTACTGAATATTATAGCATACTTTCTGTCAGAAGAAAAATTTCAAACAAGTCGCATCTGCCTCAGGTGATGAATTTTCCTTTATTAGCAGCTAACCAGATTACACAGCATGTTGGCCAAGATGTCCCGTATGGACTGATCTGATCTCCTCTGATCTGCTCAACTTGTTTACTGACATCAACTTTTATACTGCAAGCAAAACAACTTTTTGTTACATTTCTGACCGTTGACAGTTGGCTACGAAAAACATATAGGAAAAACATGTTTATCACAAATTACCTCAAACCCTCAGCTAGTACAGAATGTTCAAGAAGTACACAATGTTCAATTCAACAACGGTAGCTCAAATTTTCCAGGACACACAGCCTGCCCCAGTAAATTAACTCTTACTCGGCTGTGCGTCCTTATCCCAAGCTTCACTGAGCTATAACCAAATCTCTTTATTCTGAAATGCAGAAAACAAAAATATCATTCAGGTTCATAAGCAATGCTGCATTTTGTTCACAGATGAGGCCCATCTTTGATAGGCATATCCCAACAAATAACATGTTCACTTTGCAAGAACAGGAAAAAGACAAATAACAGTATGTTTTAAAACTTTTTCTCTTAACATTTCCCCCCTGAAAACACTTTTATTTGTCTTTTATTTCAGCAATATATGGTAAAAACTAAGTTTTTCTTTTCATACATTACTTCATTGGCAAGACAAATTTTTAAACTTCAAAAACATTTGCAAAGAGTCACATTTCAATGTATTCACTTTCACCAGTCTGTTGCAATTGCTGGTACATCGTCTTCATAACAGCAGTATCAACCAGTCTTTGTAGAAGACCTCTGATACAGGGTATACAACAACAACCACATACCACCATGATAGCCACAGCGACTCCAACGGACACCAGGAATCTGCTGATGAGATGACTCCATTTTCCAAACCACGCTTGTAGAAAATCTGTAAAGGGATTATTTACCCCAGAGTTCTCTGCCAATTCTTCGGATAACATCTCCAAACCTTTCAAAGTTCGAGTGATACTTCCATCAGGCGCAGTGTTGTTCAGAATATATGTACAACAGAAAGTCCCAAACATCTTGCAAACTCCTCCTTCTTTGGCCAGGAGCATATCCAACGCAATTCGATTCTGCCATGCCACCTACGAAGTGGCCTCCAGTTGTTCAGCAATTCCTTTCAATACATCTTTGGTATAGTTCACAAAACGCTGCTGGTTATAGTAAATGTAGTTGATCCAGTCCACATTCTTATTAGGTTGAATCCAGACAAAGATGGATGTAAAACCAGCTGCTATTTGGTTTATTGCTTTGTATTCATCAGGTACGCCTCTTGGTACGCCAATGCTATCGATGTAGACACCGTTATCAAAAGATTGCTTCGGTGCCTCTCTTTTTCTCCTACTCAACCACTTCGGCTTTATTTCGAGTTCTCTTACGAAATTGCTTGCTGGAACTGGAAAAATGTAGAATGGCAGAATTAACTTTACAAGTTCCAGGGAATCATAAGCCTTGATCTGAGTTTGTTGTCTCCACATAACTACCATATGTCTGCTAAACTATGAGTTTGGTTCTCCAGAAATGGATTCTCATTGCCATTCATAGTAACATTGCAATAGTTCTGTCCCATATTGCCATAATTTTTCCCTGTGCCATCTCTGGAAATGCACATATACAAACCTGGATTGGAAATCGCTGCAGGCGGTTTCTCAACTTTGCTTATGACCAGAAAACGCTGACTTTCATCTTTGCATTTATCTTCAGTTTTGTTGAAGAATAATTTCAACAGACACGTTAGGTTACCTTCATCTTGCATCAATGGGACTGTTGCTAATTGCTGTTTACCTTCAGCACAAAAAATACAGTTCTCACGATGTGCTTCTCGGGTACTATATCTAACCCAAGATAACCATTCATTATGGTGTACGAATCCCGTCTCGAGTAACAATTGTTCTTCTTTTGTGAAGGCAAAATCTGCTTTATTTGTAGCATTCTTAAGGCTTTGTACTTTAAGTTGGAGAGTCCCCAAAGGATCAGTTCTAGTTGGAAAAGACACTCCGATTCCATAAACTCCTGAATCACTTTCTTGTGGTGACACAATGGTTATAGCAACTACTCCGGTACCTTGGAAATGCGCAATTTTTATTCTTTGTTGCCTGCTTTTATCTTTCTCTGGTATCCCTGCACCACTTGTTTCCCATCCATTCACATCTGTTGACCACAAAACACTTGACCAGGACGTACAGTCTTTATTGCACAAGTATTTTGCACGAGTCAAGAAATTATCATTGTTCCATTTAGAACAGTCCAAAATTCCTTCACAAAGTTTCACCTTAAACACAGTAGTAACACCTGTTTGCACTTGCAGCACCACCATTCCTTTTTCTCTTGCAACTGTTCCTTCTCGTATGGACATATTTACTTTCGCCACCAAAATCATCATCATGTGACAGTTCAAGTACCAGTTGAACATGGCCAGCCTCCCTAAGGACTACCTCGCGCCACTGGTTTCTTCACTGGGTTTGAGACGAACTAACCCCTATTGGGCTAATCCCCCTTTGTAGCCACTTTGTGCTCAGAGGTCTGGTGGAGTTTGACCAATATCAATGGCAGAAGGAAGAGCCTTGAGTTTTTTACAGTGGGTGATATGAATCCACGAAGTCCTCTCAGAGATCTTTACAGCCGTAGGTGTCGAGATAAGTACTTGGTATGGGCCTTCCCACCTGGGGGATGACCAATTCTTTCTCTTCACAATTTGGATCCACACCCAGTCCCCGAGTGCCACGCTTAACAAGGTTTCATTTCTGGAATCTGCAAAGGAGTCATTGGTTACAAGAGATTTGACATTTAGCAGCTTCTTCATATAATCTGCTAGATCCTTACCCCCCTCACGTTCCGCTGGCAACAATCCTTGCCACTGCGGGATGTAACATGGTCTCCCAAACAAAAGTTCAAATGGTGTAAGTCCTTTGTAGGAAGGTGAGATTCACATGTACAGGAGTGCCAACAGAAGGCACACAGTCCATGACCTATGTGTTTCTGCCATTAGTTTGCGGAGCTTACTCTTCAAGACACAGTTGTGTCTTTCCACCAGTCCAGCTGATTGGGGATGGTAAGCACAATGATTTTTGAGATCAATTTGAAACACTTGACCCAATTTCTGAACAATCTGGTTAACAAAATGAGACCCATTATCACTGTAAATGCGTCTTGGTAGGCCAAATCGGGGAATTATTTCTGTAGTCAAAAGCTTTGCTACTGTTTGTGCATTTGGATGCTTCACTGGAAAAGCTTCTACCCATTTAGAAAAAGTATCAATAATGACCAAACAGAACCTTTTTCCCTCTGAGGGTGTCAATTCAATAAAGTCCATACAGAGTGTGTGGAATTGATATGGAGGGGTAGGGAATGCCTGCTGAGACTTTTTAACTTCCCCCTGAGCATGATACTTTGCACATAATAAACAAGATAAACAGAATTGCTTTGCATAAGTTGAAAACCCTTTACACCAAAACACCTTAGACACTATTTGAATCATCGTCTGTACTCCTACATGGGCAGGTCCATGGCTAACCAATGCCGCATACCTAAAAAGGTTTGAGGGTAATACCATTTTGCCATCTGATGCCCTATACAACCCATCCTGTTGAGTGATACCATATTTTACCCAATGACATTTATCCTTCTGTGTCGTCAATGTTTGCATTACTTTTAGTGTCTCTAAGTCTAAGAGGTGTCCGGGCTCCAAATCATTATCATGTAAAAGCAAATCATTTTCTTGAGCTGCCCTTTTTGCAGCCATATCAGCAAGGGCATTTCCCCTGGAGACAGGATCTTTTCTGTTGGTATATGCGGAACATTTACATATCGCTATCTGAAGTGGTAGTTGCACTGCATCTAACAACTGTAAAATTAAAACTCTGTGATTTATTGGTTTGCCTGTCGCAGTAACCATTCCCCTATTCTTCCATAGTTGAGTGAAAACATGTACAGTGGAGAAAGCATATTGACTATCTGTATAAATTGTCACTTTTTTACCCTCCCCTAAGGTACAAGCTCGAGTCAAAGCCACCAACTCAGCTGCTTGTGCAGAATAAATGTTTGACAATCCTTTTGCCTCCAAAACTTCAGTTTCTGTGGTGACAGCATACCCTACTAGTGTTTTTCCTACAGTGTCTTTCTTTGCTGATCCATCTACAAACAAAACAAGATCAGAATCTATCAATGGAATATCCGTTAAATCTGGTCGGGGAAGTACTTTGTCATGAATGCTTTCTAAACAAACGTGTGGAGTACCTTCTTCTTCTGGAGTCGGCAAACATGTCACCGGATTAAGAGTAGTACATCTTTCTATGGTCATATGAGGCTGTGTCAACAGCACTGTCATACACGACAAATGTCGACTAGGAGATAAAAAGGTTATCTTATCTTGCAAAAGTATAGTAGCTACTGAATGTGGAACCCGCAATTGTAATGGGTGAAACAAAACTAATGATGCTGAGGCTTGTACTGCCATGGCAGCCACCACCATGGCTTGAACACAATGCTGCAATGCCCTTGCAACAGGATCTAATCTGGAGGAGTAGAAAGCTATCGGCCTCTGTTTATCCCCATGTACTTGTACCAGAACCAAAGTCATATATCTTCCCTTACAATCAACCATTTGTACAAACGGCTTAGAATAGTTCGGAAAACCCAAAACAGAGGATCCTGCTATCAATAGCTTAATTCTAATAAATGCCTGTATTGCCTTATTTGTCCACTGTATATTATTCTTAGCCGCCATGGGAGTATCATAGATCAGTGCGGTCAATAGCCCTACTTCCTCAGCATAGTTAGGGATCCCACTTCTACAAAAATTAATCACATCTAAAAAGGACATCATCTCCCACTTAGTCGTAGCATAGGTGCCTCAAGAATTGCTTGTTTTCTTTTGTTCTCCAATTGTCTACCTGCCTGTGAAATTAAATAACCCAAGTACTTTACTTGTGCTTTCCACAATTGTACCTTTTCTTTAATTATCTTATGTCCCTGCTCAGCTAAAAAACTAAGAAGGGCAAGGGTATCCTTTCTACAACTTTCCTGCGTGGGTGAGGCCAACAAAATATCATCTACATACAACAGAACCTGGCTTCCCTCTGGGGGAACAAACTGAGCTAAATTTGCAGCCATTTCTTGTACGAATATTGTCGGACTCTCACAATAGCCCTGTGGCAATCTGGTGTAGGTGTATCTTTTATCTTGATAAGTGAATGCAAACCAAAATCTAATCTCCTTATGTAGTGGTATGGAGAAAAAGGCATTGCTTATATCTATGACAGAAAAATATCTGTGCTGAGGTAATAAATCATTAAGTAATGTATAGGGGTCAGGGACCACCGGTGCTCTTGGAATCACAGCCGAATTAACTGCTTGTAAATCCTGAACCAACCTCCATGACCCATCCGGTTTCTTTTCAGGAAACAACGGAGTATTGCAGGGCGAATTTGGGCATTCAACAAGAATTCCTACCTGTTTTAGCTGCTCAATGACTGGCTTAATTCCTTCCTCTGCTTGTTTACTTATCGGGTATTGGTGCTTACAAGGTCTGAAACCTGACTTTGGAGTTATACAAACTTCACCTGCTGTTTTCATCAGTCCTACATCCCCTTTACCTTTTGACCATAAATCTACAGGTAAGGCACTTAACGCACTATCTTCCTCTTGAGTTAGGAGGATTTGTCATGCAATTTCTGTTTTGTCATCCCTGAGGTGCACACTTGGTTGTGCCCAAGTCACCCAATTTAATCTTTGTACCTGGATCTGTTGATCCTTCAACTGACTTTCGGACATTGTGTCCCAATTTGTTACCTTTTTCGCCAAATCTACCCAATGTGTCCCCACCGCTTTAGTAATTGAAATATGTGGGCTATAACCTGAGCGATATAAAGAACTCATTTCCTTGGTCAAAGTACAGGTCACTACTGTATTACCTTGCTTATCCCCTTTATCCGGACCAGGGGCCTGTCTGTAGTACATAGTACAATGTAAGTGCGCCACAACCTGTGGTGACCCGCTCCTAGATTTACTTAAAGCTAGGTTGATCAAATCTGTATCAACCCTCCCCGGCCTGTTTGAATTCAAGTCCTGGCTATACCAGTAAAACAAGTCTTGTACTCCTTGTACCACCAAGCCATTCGCTAACCTTTTCGCCTCAATGCCTTTAGGTGTGGGAATTGCCACTATTCCAAACAAATGCATCAAATCTCTTCCCAGCAAATTAACTGGACAAACTTTCGATATAATTACCCTACACCTAACAGTTTGTTTTGTTTGCGGATCTGTGAACAATAGAGGATGAGACAGTGATTCCTTATTGATTTTCCCGTTTGCTGCTTTCACAAGGACAAACTCATCTGTTTCACAGTTCGGGGGTAGAACTGCTGGACCCAAAAGTGTACGCGATGCACCTGAATCACATAAAAACTCCACTTTCTGTCCCTCAACCAAAAACTCTATCATGGGTTTTTGATCCAGATGCATAGCAATACCCAAATGTGCCAGGTTTATGACTTCACAGTCACAATCCCGCCCTTCCTTAATTTCCTGGGTGTCCTGACATTCATCGCAGAGAGTGTCTGCCTCATCATCATCACAATCATTCTCGCTTTCTTCTTCTCTACAATAATCACAATAATGAATTTGGCGCCTTCCTTTACTATCATATAGTCATGCAGAGCCCTTGTTCGTAAGCTGTGGGGGATGTTGCCACTCTTCGCAGTCGGCAGCAAAGTGCCCACGTCTACCGCATTTAAAACATTCTCCACATTTTAACCTCCCCTCATATTCCTCTGAATGTCCACCCTGTTTATACGATGTGTCCCATTTCGGGCCCCACGTCTTTGTACGCCAACACGGCGCCCTTGCCCCCTTTGGTCCTGTACCAAAAATATACCACCATCATCCCCTACTGCTAACACTTGTACTTTCTTTTTCTTTTTTAAATTGAAATGTCGCTCAGCATGCCGTGCATATTCAAACAAAGGTTGCAGTCTACATGTTCTGTGATCAACCATATGCTTAGTTATAAAACTATTTATCGGTGCCTTACAACCTTTAAGAAAAGCGTTTTTCAATTGCTGTTCGTGCGGACTATCAGTAGTCTGATCCTGCGAATCATCATTCCACAATGGTTATTGAACACTTCTGTCAATCTTACAATATAGTGCTCTACAGATTCATCATCATTTTGGATGCCCTGATTTATTACTGTCCAATCTGCTCTTGGACGCCACTTATCAGAAATTCTCTTCAACAGATCAGTGACTCGCGTGTCTAACACCCCAGAATTATGCTTTAATGTAGTGCCGTCATCTGCCTTACATGTCCAAGTACCACAAACTAAGTGCCAATCTGGACCCAGGATTTGTCGCACTACTTGTTCTACTTCTAAACCATTTAGATGATAACTTAAACGCATACCAACTATGTCCTCAGAAAACTTTTGAAAATTAACCTTGGGATGAGGAATACCATCCGTAGCTCGTTTTATATCCTCTCTTGCCCAGGGACGATAAACTAAAATAGTTGGCTCTTGTCCAACATCCCCTGCTTGTGGGTTTGCAACTTGTATTAAGGGAAGGGCTTCTGAGTGGTCAGAAAGTTTAATGGCCCAATGTCCTTGCCCTGCTGGACCCGACCTTAACTGCATAGGTTGGTCTACCTGTTGCAAAGCAACCTTGGGTACTACGGGAATTTGCGGGTAAATTGGAGGGGTCACAATGTTTCCTTGAGCAGCCAATAACCCACCCTGCTGTACAGATCCCACATCTTCAGACTGATATTGAGGAGGTTCCGCCGGTACAGCAGCAGCAATTTCCACATACGGTGGGGCAGTTGCCTGCCTTTGTACCGCACAAACTGTATGCTCATCCTCCTTATCTAAAAATAAAGCTACTTTTCCACTTGGCACCAGTGATCCCTTTTGATTTATTTTTTCTTTTTCCTGGCACTGTTTTTCTTTTATAGCTCGTTTATTTGCCTCTTCTAACCATTTTTGTGCTTGGGGAAATCCCAATTGTCTTTGTTTTTTAGTTCTAGTTCCCGCATCTCTTTTCAAAACTCTAACCAATTTTGCACAGGCATTCTTATTCAGTGTACCATCAAAATCATATCTCGACTTCCACTTTTTCAAAAATTTAACATTATTTTTGTTTAAACCTTTCATATACTTAGCATCAACATTTAAACAGGCATCACTCTCACACTTGCAGCAACTCGAACCCATGTTTCCCCTAGATTTTTAATTTTACCTTCCCTTTTTTTTTTTTTTCTTTTTTTTCTTTTTTTTTCAGGTATTTAGGACTGTGTCAAAATTATTTTACAGGGCTTATTATAAAATGGGACTATCTTAGTGGGTGACCCTAACAAAATAATCTTAACAAGTAATCCTACCCATCCTTAACTAAAAATAAAACATTGTCGACAAGATTAAATTAAAAGAAATTTATTTTTCATCCTACCTGAACCAGATGAGACTCCATTTCCCCTTTTCATTCAGAAACCGTCCCTCAGATAGGGATCAGAGAGCGGCCGGCCTCTTTTCAATGACAAATCAGTCGGAGGGCTTTCAGTCGAGGGAATCTTAAGATGAGAAACCCTCACCTGCACAGGTTTTTCGGTCTCTCTGTCGGTCTGATCCATATCTTCCTAGAGGTTTCCGGTCCAAAGGACCAAAATGTCAGAAGAAAAAATTCAAACTAGTCGCATCTACCTCAGGTGATGAATTTTCCTTTATTAGCAGCTAACCAGATTACACAGCATGTTGGCCAAGATGTCCGGTCTGGACTGATCTGATCTCCTCTGATCTCAACTTTTATAATGCAAGCAAAACAACTTTTTGGTACATTTCTGACCGTTGACAGTTGGCTATGAAAAACATATAGGAAAAACATGGTTATCACAAATTACCTCAAACCCTCAGCTAGTACAGAACGTTCAAGAAGTACAGAATGTTCAATTCAGCAACGGTAGCTCAAATTTTCCAGGACACACAGCCTGCCCCAGTAAATTAACTCTTACTCGGCCGTGCATCCTTATCCCAGGCTTCACTGAGCTATAACCAAATCTCTTTATTCTGAAATGCAGAAAACCAATATCATTCAGGTTCATAAGCAATGCTGCATTTTGTTCACAGATGAGGCCCATCTTTGATAGGCATATTCCAACAAATAACATGTTCACTTTGCAAGAACAGGAAAAAGACAAATAACAGTATGTTTTAAAACTTTTTCTCCTAACACTTTCCCTAAGGATCTGGAGGTCAGAAAAATGCTTTATTGGCAGTCATGTCAAACAACACATAAAGAAGTCCTCTGAACTGTCCCTGAATTCATAGAATGTCCCACATTTTGTCTTAGATTTTTGCCCAGTTCCTTTTATTTTTCTGGTAAATCTCTTAAGAGTTTAATGTCTGTCAGTAATGTCAGAGATTAGAGTTCATACTTCTCATTCTTAAAAAATGCATGTTGATGCAAAACATGTCATTATATTAACTATTTAAGTGAATTAGAATAGTATTTAAAAACTGTCTCTGATTTAGGCCTTTGAGCCCCATTATTTTTGGCTTTGCCCAATCAAGTTGAGAGGTATAAGGTAGAACAAAAAGTGGTTAGATACTGACCAAAAATGTACAAATTTTAAAATTGTTTAAGTTCACTTATCACTTAGTAAGTACAATGCTTTTTTTCCTGATAAGCCTAACTTTAAGAGCTGGGTCAGCATATGTTCAATTTACCTTGACTATTACTAGTTTTCCCGGTTAATGCTAGTGCTGGATTAAGCACTCCAGCCATTATTTGTGTAACTTTTATGCTGCCTCAGGACATCAATCAATGATCTAAAAAATACATCTCTGTGATATACACAAATCTAATTGCATTTAGATGCCTGTGTATAAAGGAAAGTCCTACCAAGGTATAAAATTCTTGGTTCTGCATCTGTCTTCTGGGGTGACAATCTCACATATTTTCTATCTGTGAATTTCATCTGGCTATTAAACACCTTGGAAAGATGCAGGTTTGAAGGTCCTGAGGCAGCATAAAAGTTACACAAGTAATGGCTGGAGTGAAGAATCTAGTACCTCCACCACAATCCACTAATTTGCTTGAAGAAACATTTATTTTTCCTTTTCTAAATCTCATATACTGGCAGGAATGTCTTCTTGGGAGTTGAATCAGTACTTCCACTGTTTCTCTGAAGAGCTGGGAGACTGATCACATAATTTTTGCCACTTGCCCCAAATTAGACCCCTTTGGCAAGAGGTAAGGGATAAGTCTTGAGGTGCTTCCCATGGCACCATGGACTATTGAGTCCTCAGGTCAAGTCACAGATATTTAAAATCTTGTTTTCTTTTTAAGGTTAAACAAGGTAATTTGAGGCAAATGTGATAAAAAGGTGTTGTATGCAATGGTGTGATTTAATCTATGATAGTAAAAATAGAAAAAATTGAAAAATTTTACTTTGGAGGAAGATATGACTACTGATATCATATGAGAGGCATTGGCTCAACAAAAGGGTGACAATGATTGTTAGATGATATATTTCTCATTTTTTAACACAACCTTTATTTCCAGTCAGTGATCTAAAAATAGATCTCTGTGACATACATAAATCTAATTGCATTTAGATACCTGTAATTTTTGAATAATTTCCATTTTGTCTGTTAACATAAAATGAAATGGCGATTACACCAGACTTAGAATAGCTATTACCATTATAACTCTGTATAGTTGTTGTCTCACCATTGTATACTATTGATAGTTCCCATGTTTGCACAGAGACAGCCTCGCTGGTATAAGGAGGCCATTTATGAAACGTTCTCACAGTAAACATTTGTTTTGATTTTTCCCTGTTCTTCTACTCTGTTTAACCATTCATTAGCACTACTACATCTCTCCAAAGTGTTTTTTTTCAATGCAATTGCATTTGCAAGTGATAATATCTTTTAAGACTATCATTAATAATGGTATCAGTGCATGTGTATCAAGGAGCACTTTTTGTTCTTTCACCTAACTTTTCAGTACTTAAAGTTCTGTGTCTGTTAACTTTATTATTGCACTTTGTGCTTCTCTCCTTAAGTCCACAAATGCCTGGCCTGCTCCCATGTTTGTTTCCCATTCTTGTCACATCTCTGTCATTCTCCCCTAACTTGTGGGAGCATCTCCTAGAGCTTATATAGTATGTAGAAGTATTTATACAAACACTTCCAAGCAAAGATTCTGTATCTTCTTACTTTAATTGCTACTCTGGGAGCTGTGCATGTTTTTTTTTCTATGGAAGCCGAACTTTATTTGAAAATCTTCCCAGTTGTGGTGACATACTTATACCATTTTTAAACAAAAATAGAATCTACAAAGACAATGCAGCAAATATGCTTAAATTATAACAGAACTATATCCATTATCATGGCTGTCCCTTTGCCTTGACTCATGATATCACTTCTCAAAATAAGCATGCTTTTTATTGTATTTATACAAAGCACCAATCAAGAGTGCCACTGAACTGATCATTAAGGGAGCTGTTTATTCCTCAGTTGCATTCTAAATATTTTTAGTTTTTACATACATTTCTTTAAGGTGCTTAAGATGCCTAAATAACCTTTTACTTTTTCTCCTCTTCTACAGCCCTGAAATATACAATATAGAAGGAAAGCCATTGAAATTAAAGCAGTTCCCCACATTCATTTTGGAAAAGCTTTAAAAAGCCAAATATAGAAGGACACACTACACATAGAACAATTAAGTATCTTTCCAATGCAATAATATTAACAAATTTAGTGCTTTTTTTCAACAATTATCTGTTACTCGGCAAACTTATAGGCACAGAATTGACTACATAAATTAATATATTTGATTACTGTTTCTCAATTCCCAATATAAATTAATTTATGAAAACCTGTCCTAGAATAAATAATTTTCCAAAGTGTAATTAAAGAGGGCTTGTTTATTGTGTGTTGTCTTTGACATGATCAAATACGCTTATTTCCAAACATACTGTGCATACCTGTTCCTAACTTGAGATGTATTAAGACATATACATTATTTAACAAAAAAATCATAAATAAATAAAACAGTAATGCACAAGGTCTATTTCAAACCAAACATACTTATTAAAAACAGTTAGAACTTCTATTATATGAGGGTTAAAATACCCAGTGCACATCTAATAAACAAAAGTGAGGTACACACCATCACCAATCATTTGCCAGTTTGAAATCTAACAAGATTTTCCTGCATTTTTCCTCCTTCACAAACAAATGTTTTGATTATGTTTACAATGAATTATAGTACCAACTGAGGGAATCATTCAAGAAGTGATTCCAGTTGATCTTGGCCTTCATATGGATGGTATTTCTTTATGCTATAGCATTTAGTCCCCAAGGCCTGTTATTCCACCCTTCCCCTCCTTCAGCTCATGTGCATGTTAGTGATGTAAAGGTGAAATAGGACTTATAAGCAAAGAGAATTTTGCTTGGACTATAAGAATTTGCTGCTTTGGTCAACTTTCAAGAGTTGATCCATTTTTGCACATTTCATGGCATTGCATAAACTACATCTGTGCTCCTGGTACTGGCCCAAATGGGTTCAGTGATGCCATTACAGTTTGTTCTTACATTACTGGTTGCTGTGCCTATACAGGAATAGTTCCCATATGAGGATACATTCCATCGTCCCTTACTACTGTTGGTGTTGTAGCAGGGTATACCATTACTGGGAGTATCACAATAGGAGGATTCCATGTTGTAGAAGGAGTACTCTTTGATTGCCAACTAGATCTTCCAGTTATGTTTTTTTTTTCCTCTTGCATGACACCAGTGAATATAATTTTTCTGCTTCCATTTCCAATGCCCGAATTTCCTACACTATTCTTTTATCTGTTATTCACTAGGTCATTTAAGTATGGCAAGATTCCTCAAGATTGGAGACTCACACTTTTATTTATTTATTTAACATTTGTTGACTGGGAAAGTCTGACTAGGACAGAGCCTATTTTCAGTGGATGCCCAAGGAGAAACGCTTCAGACCCATGTCTTTGGAATGTGGGAGGAAACTGGAGTACCCAGAGAAAATCCATGTGAGTGCAAGGAGGACATTTAAACTCTGCACAGAAAGCACCCCATCCGAGAATTGAATTGGAGAACCTCTTGCTGTAAGGCAACAACATTAACTGCTGCACCACTGCGCCACCCACTTGTTAAACCTATCTTTAAGGGGAAAGAGGAATAGAACAAACCCAGAGTCATATAGCTCCATAAACATATTTTTCAAGTTGTGGAAAATAATGGAGAAGGTTATTTAGTTTAAATTATTTTCAGAAATGGAAAGGTTGGGACTTCAAAACATATATCAGCATATATATGTTGAAAATAAATCTAGAACTTCCTGTAACGAGATAATGCTCTATAACAATACAATAACAGCTATAAATGAAAAATTGTGCTGTAATGTAATTTCTATAGACTTAACTTCAGGATTTGATAGGGTCATTCACAAAACAGTGATCAATAAATTAGTACAACTGAGTATTGATATATTCTTGATAATATAGATAGCTACATGGTTTACAAATAGGACATTGCAAGTATTAGACATTAACTGGACAGGTGACATTTTAGGTTACAGTCAGGGTGTCCCACAGGACTCTGTCCTAGGCCCATAGTTGTTTAGGGTGTATCTTTTAGATTTATGTTTTTCATGTGAGGTGTCCTCTAGTCTGCATGCAGATTACCTGAAAATGGGTAAACTGATAACACTTGTTACAGAGAGGGCAATTCTGCAAAAGAACTTGACCAAATTGACCATTTGACTACAAGAGAATAATATGCTGATAAATACATCAAAAACTAATCATATGTGATTTGGGAGACGTAGACTGAAAGGTGAATACAGTGATTGAAACTATAGAGTCAGTTAAGGGCCTGGGTATATAAGTAGATCTTGCTTTGAATTTTTCTAATTATATCAACTGATTGGTTACTGATAGTTATAGAACTATAGGTTGTATAAAAACATTTATAAAGTCTAGGAAATCAGAAATGATGAAATAATTTTTGTTAGTCATATCAGACCCTAACTTGAGTATGGAATAACAGTATGGAAACCTAACAAGAAAACAAGCATGAGTAAACTGGAAAGAGTACAGTGGAACTATATCAATGGCATTCATGGATATGAAAATTTAAGCTATTATGAAAGACTAAACATTTAAGAGGAGACCTTATTCAGGTATACAGGGCATTCAGAGACAACTATATCTGGGAATGTTTGGGGTTATCAAAAAGTAGTTAGAAAATCATTAGACAACCTATGTAGAACATAATACAGGAATGAGAAGTGTACTAATTGATTCTCTGAGAGAGTAGCCAATGCATGGAATAAACTACCAATTTACATTAAAGTAAGCACTAGTTTAGATATTTTTAAGAACACCCTAGACAATTATTAGTAACTGTTTTGGTATATTGTCAGGCTAGAAGGGCGTTATTAATCATGCCTGATGTATTTGTGTATGCAAAGATGAATCAAGGTCATGTGATACTAACTTATTAGGCTGATGATTTATTAATCATGCCTGAAATATTTGTGCATGCAAAGATGAATCAAGGCCATGTGATACTAACTCATTAGGCTAATGATTCCACCTAAATGAAAGTCATTAGACTCCACAATCTTATTTGCAAAACAAGGAGATTTCTTTTCCCAAACACTGTATCAAAGTCAACATTAAGTCAGAATGAGGTTTGCATTTGATCAGGTAATGAAGAACCAAACACTCCCCATGCACTTACTAGTGGTGGTATGGTAGATGAAGAATGGAGTGATATCTGAAATGCTGGTTGCAACTGAAGGAGATCACATGAAAGGTTAGAACATACTACTTGAAGAACCTGGAGTTGAAAAGTGATCTCTGGTTTGTGTATTCCTTATACTTTTAGGTGAAGTAGACACAGAAGAAGCGGCTGCTGTTGTTGGACTGCACTAAGATTTTTCTTTTTTACAATATTTTCAGTTGCTTTTCCCATAAAGCTTTGAACTGAGCTTGTTCTTCATTTAGAGCTGCATGTTTTTTTTTCTTTTCATTAAGTAAGAAACCTGCCTGTGTTTGCAAAAGATGAAATTGCATTTGAAAGATTGTTAGCCCTGCTTACAGCTTTTGACTCCTTAATCTTCTCCCATTCTAAAGAAGCCAAGTATTGTTCTAGAATGTCAGGAAGAGTACTTGATACCTGGTATATCTCCCCTGCCAATTCCAATTTGTTCGGCAGTTTTAAAGAATTCAAAAATTATTGTCATGCAAGGAATGAATTTTTGTAGAAATCAAACCCTTCCTTGCACTGATTTCTTTTATATTGAAGTATTTTTGTAAAAATGTATAAGTCCTTTGTTATAAGCAACAAATAGTCCAATGGTATCTTTAAATAGATGCATGAAACAGGAATTAATTACTTCATTTGTTAAATTCATTTGAGTTAAGACTGCAGTCAAGAAGTGCATACATTATATGATTCTATATAATGGGTGTGGCCATTAGAAGCCTCTCTGTGTTCATTGTTTCCAGTCCTCCATCAGGATCTCTTTTCACCTTTGCAAAATCAAAAACAATTTGTCAATAAGAAATTGCCTTTTTTTGTTAAGATAATGGTTATACTATCTGCTAAATGTTGGCATATCATACCCTTTCAATCCACTTTTATCCAAAGAATTGCTTAAACTGAACAGTTTATTTCTAGATGGGAGGTACTGGTAATGTGCTCATTTCCATATACGATAAGATGATGAGTTGTAATGAGTGCTTTGAAAACCACTAGCTAACTTGCATCCGTAGTCCTTTCAAACAGAGAATTTGCCTGGTGTGGTATATTCAGATTCAATTCATTGGTTCACTGGGTTACATAATACAGGTACTTCTCCTTGGATGCCATCACTTCAAGAGTTATAGCCTTGTAGATGGTTTTGGTGCCAGTGACACTATGCTGGCTACTGCGTTTTTGTTAGTGATACTCTGCCCGCACTTCTCGATTATTCCCTATAACTACTGTTGTTGTTCAAAGCCAGAATTTTATGAATGTACTAGTAAAGGGCCTACTTATTTCTCACCCTGATCCATTCCTTTCCAAATGCCAAGCTCACATTTTTTTTTGTTTTGAATGTGTGTATGTGTTTGTGTGCTCAGTTGCATTGAAAAGGTATGAAATTTTCTTACCTCTATCAGTACTCTCTCAAACTCTAATATTAATTCGATATGTGTTTTATTAGTACTATTTTGGAGAATAATGTATTTATTTTTGAACAGCAAATTTCTCTGCAGAAGACAGATATAGCAATGGGTAGTCCATGCAGGAATAGTTATACCAACTAAGTTTTAGCACAATGGGAGAAAATGTATTTTTTCTCCCCATGAATTTAGATCACACATTTTTATTACTGTAAACTTCTGGACAATATTTTCTTTATATGGCATGGTGAAACCCATTGTCTACTTAGTTTTATACACAGACTTAATGATACAACTGCATATTTTAAATTTTATTTAAATTATTCACACACATGTCAGTTTTTAGATGTGGATGTTAAACAAGACCTGACAGGTATTCTACATACATCTTTATATAAGAAAAAATGCATAGAAATAGCGTGCATCTGACATATTTGCATAGCAGTCAGTGTCAGTGGTTCAGTAAGTAATAGCACACTCACCTTTGGTGCCAGAAGATCAAATGGTTATGAGTTTTAGTCCCATACCAGGTACATGGATTACTTTCCAATATTCGTTTCGATAAAACATTAAACCAAGGTCCCATCTACCTGAATTGGTGGTAGCTCAGGGGGTATAAACAGTCCCATGGCACTTATCAACTATCTATCTATATATATAGATATCTATCTATATATTTGTGTTTAAGAATGCATTTTAAAATCTACACACAGTTTATCAATTTGTATGCCTTTACTCCTATCACATCATATAATCATATATATCTATAACATGGTCTCCTATTATTCTCAGCATATTTATATCAATTTTCTTCAAATTTTTCCATATTGTGTCTCCCACTATGTTTAATTGGTCTGTCCAAATTGTTTATTTCAGTTTTCAAATTTCTATTTCTTATATTGTTTATCTCTCATTTTAATTATGTATCTTGTTCTTATGGAAATGTATCCCCTTGACCTTGTGTGGCAAAATCCAGATGTTAAACATTTTTTTTTGTATTCAATGTCCCTTTTAAAACTTGCTAGATTTCTTTGCAGTTTTTCCACTAAATGCATCAATCCAATTAGGTTTCACATAGTGACTATTTTACTTCCATAATGTCTATTATTAATCTTCTGTGCATTGGTTTGCATTTTGATTTTGCAGCATTACCTAGCAGTGGTTTAACCTTTATAAACCTATGACTACTGCACATCAAAGGTGGTAAAACCTAACATGAAGTAACAATCATGTACATACATTATGTTCCTAGGTAGATTGGTTTACAATATGCAACAAGTGTTCTTCCTGAACATACATTGTAAATAACTTCCTTACTAATGTTGTAGAGTCAATATTATTTCAGTCTGCTTCTAGCAAATTTGGACTATGATGTTTGCAGATGACATTGTGATCTGTAGTGAGAGTAGGGAACAGGTGGAGGAGACCCTGGAGAGGTGGAGATATGCTCTAGAGAGAAGAGGAATGAAAGTCAGCAGGACTAAGACAGAATATATGTGTGTGAATGAGAGGGAGGATAGAGGAATGGTGAGGATGCAGGGAGCAGAGGTGGCGAAGGTGGATGAGTTTAAATACTTGGGATCAACAGTTCAGAGTAATGGTGAGTGTGGAAGAGAGGTGAACAAGAGAGTACAGGCAGGGTGGAATGGGTGGAGAAGAGTGTCAGGAGTGATTTGTGACAGACTGGTACCAGTAAGAGTGAAAGGGAAGGTCTACAAGAGGGTAGTGAGACCAGCTATGTTATATGGGTTGGAGACAGTGGCATTGACAAAAAGGCAGGAGTCAAAGCTTGACGTGGCAGAGTTGAAGATGTTAAGATTTGCACTGGGTGTGACGAGGGTGGACAGGATTAGGAATAAGTATATTAGACGGTCAGCCCAGGTTGGAAGGTTTGGAGACAAAGCCAGAGATGCAAGATTATGTTGGTTTGGACATGTGCTGAGGAGGGATGCAGAGTATATTGGGGAAAAGATGCTAAGGCGGAAATTGCCAGGTAATAGAAAAAGAAGAAGGGCTAAGATAAGATTTATGGATGTGGTGAGAGAGGACATGCAGGTGGTTGGTGTGACAGAGCAAGATGCAGAGGACAGGAAGAAATGGAAACAGTTGATCCACTATGGCGACCCCTAATGGGAGCAGCTGAAAGAAGAAGAAGAAGAAGCTAGAATAATTTGCCCTGATGGCTTCATGCAAGAAATGCTGAATTCCTATAGGTCATCAGCACATGACTTTGGTGGTTTATACACTCCAAAAATTGTAATCTAGTCCTGTGTTGTCTTTATTGTCACAGATAACACTGACACTATGGATCATCAAACATGTAATAATCAGATCTTACTGCGATCTTTAATCCCTACTATAACACGTCCTCCTGATTTTATGATAATATCTATGTACTTCAAATTCACATAATCCAACACCCCTGTCTTATATTAATCTATATATTATATTTATGGGCAGTGCAGTGGTGCAGCAGTTAACATTGTCGCCTCACAGCAAGAGGTTCTCTAGTTCAATTCTTAGCTGGGGTGCCTTCTGTGCAGAGTCTGCATGCCCTCCCTGTGTTCACGTGGGTTTCCTCCAGCTACTCCAGTTTCCTCCCACATTCCAAAGGCATGCTTCTGCAGCGTTTCTCATTGGGCCTCCACTGAAAATAGGCTCTGTCCTAGTCGGATTTTCCCGCTCAACAAATGTTAATAAAAAAATATATAAATAAATAAATAATAAAATATATTTTTGTTAGAATGTCTGTTACAGTAAAAACATTTATACCTTGACAGAACTGGCATTGTCATTGATCTTTAACCATGTTTCACAAACAATAACAGCATCAATCTTTTGTGAACACAGCAAATTTTCCAATAAAACATTTATTATTAATGTTCCTAGCATTAACAATCAGCACAGATAAATCAAATGCTATCTGTGAACTATTAAATTTCTGATGTGATAAAAATCCTCTCTTGTGTTAGTCAAATATTGCAATATATCTACTACAAAAATGTTTGTCCCTTGACTTGATAAGCAGACTCCATCCTGTCTAATTACACATCAGTCCAAAATTAGGCCTTGATGTTATATACATTTCAACTTTTTTGACCTGGCTCTCATTTCTATATGTGATTTATGAAAATTCTGTCCTAACACCTGTACAAGCTATGTTATCTAAGATGGCTATAAGTTCCCTTCTAACAGTCAATGAGTCCTTATAAGTTCTCTTCTAACAGTCAATGAGTCCTTAAGGATGAGATAATTTGAACTAACATGAATTAAAAATAGCTCCATGCTTCCTTAAATTAAGTGATTCTAAGGCCCTGGCCGTGACCCACTCATATCCAGTAATTTTACTCCTGGCAAGCATAATGCTATTCAGTATTCATTATCCCTGGGAGGATGGCATAATGCTTAAAGTGTTTACCTTGTAAACACAAGGTGCTGGGTTTGATTCTCACATTAGGTAACTGGTTAAGCTTAAAATGGCCCACGGGAGAAGTTAGCCTAGTACTAACCTATGAACTTATAAATACCTGTTCCTCTAATAACTGATTCTCCAACTGCTAGTATGGTATTTCTGACTAGGTGTGAAGAATCTCACACTTCTAATTCAGTGTTGCCTGTTTTTTTGTTTGTTACAAAAGACCGATCTTCATCACCATTAATTTCATTGTTTGGACAGCTTATTTCATTTGCAAGCATGCAGTTCTCATCTAGCTGTCTTTGACCTTTCACAACCTGAGTCATCTTGTGAACTTCAGTCTTTCTCCTCTTTTTTTCTTGCAGTAATGTTCTTTAATCCTTCCAAGCTCACTTTAGACTTCTTCCTTTTAGTCTGCCCTTTGCCTCTTTTTTTCTGCTTTCTCTGTTGGACAAATGATGTAATTTTCTTTACACTGAATCCTTTGTGATTGAACAATGTTATCAATCCCTGCAATCTGTGTGTTACATGAGAAAGCAGTGTTTTTTTCAGTAAATATTCTCTTTGCATTATAGACATTAATGAATTTCTTTTTCTTCCTTGTCATTTGTTGTGGCCTTCTCTCTTTCTTTCACTTTTTTATTTTCTTATTTTCTTTTACATCTTCTGAATTCTCAGATTGTTGAATACTTGTATCCTTAATTACAAAGCTGTCATCATGTTTCTTCTTCTTTTGGCTTTTCCCAGTTAGGGGTCGCCACAGCAGAACTCCGGTCCGCTAATGATTGGCAGTAGATTTTTTACGGGTGCCGAGGTGCCAGCTCGATGCCCAACCTTCAACTAAGGCACGCCCATTCTACACATGTCTTTCGAACGCCACTCGACCACGGGGAGGACATGCAGACTCCACCCAGAAGGCGCTCCAGCCAAGAATCGAACGGAAGAGCCTCTTGCTGTGAGGCAACAACGCTACCGCTGCACCACCGCAGCTTTTACAAAGCTGTCATCATGTTTAATAGGGGTTAAGTGATCTTTATTAGCAGTAGACCCCTCCTTTCTTAAATGTGTTCTAGTCATACTTTGCCTAATAATATTTATTCATCAGCCTAGTCATTAATATATGTAATAACAGTTTTCCAATCTATGCCAATTGCACAAGTGCAATCACCTTCAATAAGCCTACAGATTCATTATTAATAATAGTAAGGTAAGCAAATCATCCAACTTTTGACATGAGGAACACAAGTCTCCAATGTTACCTGGTGTTACCTCTGTACATACACAGCATTTAGCATACTCAGCTAGATACTTAACATTTCAGCGAATTGTTAATGGCATGCTCATTTAACAAATCCATTTTCAGCTACAAACATAGTAAAGATTCTTGAAAGAAACAAATTCAAAATCAGTGACCACATAATTCAATGAGATTAAAACAATTGGTAAGTTAAGTCAAATTGTATGAGGAAATCATACAAACAATATGAAGATACATATTACAGTAAGTAGACAGAGCTATCTTTGTACAACAGGAAGTAATTCATAAAGTAGCAGTTGTGCCGGTCACACTAAAATGCTGAATGACCTTTATGTCACTTCTGCTCACTATTGCTCACAGTCACAGTAAAAATGCAATGTAAAGCAAAATAAATCGCCCACCAAGCAGCTGCACAATAAATCGCAAAAACAATACTTGAAGGTTTCAGATGAGCTCTGGAGTGATGTTCCCATCTAATAAATCACAAAAGCAAAGATGAGCTCTGGAGTGATGTTCCCATCTAACTGGCAAAACAATTCATACACAAGACCACATCAAGCTCTGCTCAGGGCGAAATGCCTAAACACAACTTGCTAGACCTTGAGGCCCTCCTGCATTTGGAACACATTCATTTTTGTATAAATACTGAAACTTGTTTTAGAGGTGAAGAAAACACTCCCCTCTGTATCTAGGTTTTGTGCCAACCATGCCTTTAGACTTAGTGGAAACTGTGGTGGAGTCTCCATATATGTTAAAGAACTACTTCTAGGCAGAACCCTAGAGACTCACAAACAGTACTTACTAAGATACAAATCACACTAACTGTGACCAGCTTTCAGATCCTAGTACACTGTAGTGTGCCCTGCCGTCTATAATCAGATCCTAGCATATTGCAGTGTGCCCTGTCCTCTATAATCAGCTCCTAGCACATTGCAGTGTGCCCTGCCCTCTATAATCAGATCCTAGTATATTGCATTGTGCCCTGCCCTCTATAATCAGATCCGAGCACATTGCAGTTTGCCCTGCCCTCTATAATCAGCTCCTAGCACATTGCAGTTTGCCCTGCCCTCTACAATCATTTCCTAGCATATTGCAGTGTGCCCTGCCCACTGTAATCAGATCATAGCACACTGCAGTGTGCTCTGCCCTCTACAATCAGATCCTAGCATATTGCAGTGTGCCCTGCCCTCTATAACTAACTGAAAACCATGCCAGATTCCTAAATATACTGGATGAACTTCCTGTAAACAGGAACTCTGTTATCCTGGGTGACTTTAATTACTCATTGTTAAACCAGGATACCTAAATCTGAAATGTAGGCTATGCCAAAATATTCGTAGGCTGCACAATACATGTATTTATTGTGCAGTTGCTTAGAGGGAGAGGTTGGGGGATTACATAATGGTTAAGGGGTTTACCTCACACATACATTGTTTGATTCTCATCTACTCATCTATGCTCACTGTCTAGTGATTGGCTAAGACTGATTGCCAAGTATTTGCCTATGAACATTATAGGGATTGTCGGCTTGGCATAATGATTAAGGCATTTACCACATAGACATAAGGTACAGGATTTGATTTTCACCATTGAAGGGAAACTGGATAGGCTTAAAATGGCCTGCAAGGGCAACTAGCCTAATATTTACTTATGAATCTATGAACAAATATTCCTCAACCATCTCACCAACCAACTATTTATTTATTTATTTATTTATTTTACATTTGTTAACCGGGGGTGTCTGACTGAGCCGAAAAGGCCCTTTTTCAGCAGAGGCCCGGGGAGAAAAGCTCCACAAAGAAAAATTACAGACGCATTTAGTTATTTAGACATAATCAGTATACACACAAATTACAAGAGACATGTTTTTACAGTGGCATGCGGCACAAACAGTTACAGTGGAGAGAACAATCAAAAAAAGATATTAATTTTAAAAATAAAGGTAAGTAATAGGTTTGTGGTGTACAGCTGAACTTTGGAATGTAGGTAGAATACATACATAGTACACAGGTACAGTACATAAATTGTAGATTAGCCAGTGTTTGTGAGTAAGATTGAAAAACTATTATAAATTGCTCTAGATTTAGTATGCATATGTTATCCGCTTTCACTAGCCTGGGGAGCAATCATGGCACTGCCAACTTTGCTTGAGATGTTGCCTGATGAGGTCTTTAAAGGAGGCTTTGGATGATGTGTTTTGAATGCTAGTAGGGACAGAGTTCCATTTTTTAGCCACCAAACTACTATATAGTGCATCTCCAAAGCTATTGTAGCTGTTGGTGACTTCTAGTAGTAGTTTGCTTGATGATCTAAGAGGCCTTTTGGCTGAGTGATGTTGTACTAGGTTTTTGAGGGCAGGACACTTATTGGGGAGGTAATAGATAGAATGACAGAGGCAGAGCTGATTGTAGGTTAGGAGGTTGGGCAGTTCAAACCAGTGGAGCTGTCTCAAAGCAGTACAATGATGAGTTCTATATGAGCAATTTGCAGCAAAACGGGCAATTCTGTTATAGCAAGCTTCCATTTTGCTTAGTTCAGTTTTGTTGAGATTAGTCAGAATGGGAGATGCATAGAGTAGGGTGGATAGAAGTTGGGAGCGAGCAATGGCTGATCTTGTGTTGTTGGTAAGAAATGGTTTGATACGGTAGAGTGACCCCAGTTTGGCATGTACTTTTTTAATAGTTAAGTTCAGATGACTATCAAATTTTAGGTGGGAGTCTATGGCTATTCCCAATAGCTTAGCCTGTGGCACTGGAGCAATTGGAGTAGCATTTGTGGAGTAGATAGTGAATTGACTGTTAGTGTTTTTGTTAGAACTGGTTATAATCATAAGCTGAGTTTTCTTTGGATTGAGGATAAGTTGGGCTTTTGTAAGGTAGTTTTCAATGTCAAAGAATGCTAGTTGAGTTGTTTGCAGGAGGGTGGAAATGTTTTGTGCAGCACAGATTAAGGTAGTGTCATCTGTATACTGAATTATAGATGCATGCTGTGTGGAGGTGTGGAGGTCATTTGTGAAGACTGTGAATAGTAGTGGTTCTAAGATAGAACCCTGTGGGACTCCTATAGTTATGGGCAGCTGAGGAGAGAGAGAATTTTCCCATTTCACAGCTTGGTACCTGGCAGTTAAGTAGCTTTGGAACCAGGTAAGAGTGGAATTTGATAGATGATATTGGTTTAGTTTGTTTAGCAGGATTTGGTGTGAGACTGTGTCAAATGCTTTGGACATATCCAAAAAAAGAGTTGACACTTGCAGGCCTTCATTTTTGAGACGGTTTACTGTGTCTGTGAAGCAGAGGAGAGCTGTAGTGGTACTATGGGCAGGTCTGAAACCATGCTGAGTAGGTGACAGGATGTTGCAGTCTAGGAGATAGTTTAGCATCTGGGTATGGATGCATTTTTCTAGGATTTTGGCCAGGGGGAGAGTAAAGCAATGGGTCTGTAGTTATTAAGTTCAGTGGAGGCCCCGCCTTTATGTATGGGTGTAACATAGGATATTTTCCAGAGTTTGGGCACATAGTTTTCAACAATTGATCTGTTTATGAGAGTGGAGACTGGGATAGCAATAGCATCTGCTGTAAGTTTCAAGAAATAGCTGGGGAGTAGGTCGGCTGCTGTTGATGAGGTTTTTAGTTTGGAGAGCATGCTTTTGATTGAAGTGGTGGAAACTGTTTTGAGGGTAAAGCTAGTATTAGAGTTATTTGTGTATATTCTTGACCTAGTCCTTACAAATGTAGCATCTCTATGTACTAGCCCCTCCCCTTAGTATCTTCATCTCTGAATAAGTCTGATCATAAAATTATAACTTTTACCTTCAGAGTCTAATATCACATAATTCAAGGACTTCAAATATACAAATCTTCATTGATTCTATGATGAAGCATCTAAATTCAAGTATAGCATTACGGCCCAAAAATGTCAATCAGGCAAGGAATTACGCAAGCAAATTCTATGCTCACCTTCATAATTTCAGTCATTCGATAGTCCCAACTAAGTCTAAAAGAAATGAGGAGTTCAAGGCAAAAATCATTTTCTTGGGTGGCGAAAGCCAGGGTACATTTTTGGCTAGGCTTGTATAGGCCCTAGGGCCAATAGCCTAGTACCTACCTATGAACCTATGAACCATCCTGGTGGTTCACAAGCATAAACAAGCTATACTTGATGTTCAACAGTGGTAAAACTGACTTTTTTTCCCAAATTATATTTTTCTATCATATTGTCTTAATATTGTAATAATGTACAAATAAATGCGCACATTACAGGAATAGCAATGCTAAGCAATGTCAGGTAATAGTATTACTTCCTCCTTACCACATCTTTTACACACAGCTGCATTAATAGGGAATGTCAAAGTTACACAAAAGACAGACTAAATTGATTACAATTAACTAAAGGTGTGTGTGTGTGTGTGTGTGTGTGGGGGGGGGGGTACAGAGACAAAATAGTGCTATGTGCAAATAGAAACGAAAACAGGAACCTGTACCAATTTGCCACTCACTCAGCATTTACTGTGTGGGTAATCTCTCTAAGACTATGGCTGTTTCAGTGGAAAAACAGGGCCCCAAAATATGTATGTAAACACACAATTAAAGCAGTTATGATTCATAATTATCTTCAATTGTCTTATCTAATGATTGATTATTGTTTGTGTCTTTCGGCTTTTCCCGGTTAGGGGTCGCCACAGTGGAACTCTGGTCCGCTAATGATTGGTAGTGAATTTTCACATACCGGGTTACCAGCCCTGATGCACAACCTTTAATGAAGGCACGCCCCATTCATGTATGCCTCCACACAGAAGACGCTCTAGCTGAGAATCGAACGGGACAATGTCTTGCTATGAGGCGACAAAGCTACCGCAGCACCACCACCGCAGTTCTTATCTAATGATTGATTATAACGGGTTAAAATATAATACACTGTATGCTGAGCAACATACTTGCAGTGGACGGAGGACTGCTGTACTCACAACCCCAGGACTGTCTGAAGGCATGCATTCGTTGTCCGAAATGTATCCTCGCTGGATACCTCTCAACTCTCCAGATTTTTGCAGAATCTCCAGATTTTTTTCATCATATTTTCATCTGTTCCTCATAAAATATATGTTTTTTTGGCAAAGCAGTTAGGAATTCACTAAATAATGAGAGACATAGAGTTTCAGGCTTCCTAACCTTCAGAAAATGCATGGTAAGGCATGGCCAAGGATGAACACAGGATAGCAGCAGATTTCTTCAGCTCCACCAATTTCATTACACTGACAGGAATTAATTATTTAAAAAATTAATTTTTAAAGTAATTTTCTTTCTAAATATGTTTGTTTTATATAGTTCTTGAACTATATCTAAAAAAGAAAGGAAATTTTAACAATATTCCTGTCAGAAATCACTTTGGAAATTTTCCTGTCAGTTTATCAGTCTGAAATGAGTTCCAGTAAGACAAATTCTCAAGACTCCAGCATCAAGAAAGAACTTCAGTCTCTGATAACTATAATCCAGCAACTTACTGCTAAGATGGATAAAATGGATACTAAAATAGATACCTTCATAGAAAAAACTACAAAACAAATAGACTTGTTACATATAGACCTGCAACAACAGAAGATCCAGATGACAGGCATAGAAGAAGCTGTGAATGACATGGAAAATAGAATCCAAGAAGAGGAAAACAACATTGAGTTTCTGCTGAAACAAAATACACATTTACAAACAAAGCTTGATGACCTGGAAAATAGATCTAGGCGCAATAACATTAGGATTTTTGGACTGCCAGAAAATATTGAAGGTAACAATATTACTTCTTTTTTAACAACATGGCTCCCTAAAACTTTAGACTTACCAGAAGCATTCTCTTTTGGTATTGAAAGAGCACATAGATCTATAGCTAATACTAACTCTAACAAAACTATCCTAGATCAGTTATAGTTAGATTTCTATCATCTTTTGATAAAGAGATGGTTCTTAAATCTGCTTGGACTAAAGCTCCTGTTAAGATTAATGAGACAACTGTGTGTTTTGACAATGACTATTCTTCCATGGTAATAGCTAAAAGAAAAGTTTTTCTGCCACTAATAAGGGAGCTTAAAAAAGCACAGTTTAAAACATACCTTCTGTTTCCTGCCAAGCTTAAAATCTTCCTTCCTGATGGTCCTAAAATTTTTGATGACTTAGACTCTGCTTTACTGTTTATCAAAAAAAATAAGATTTTGGATAAAATAGAGATAATGGAATGGGCTAGTCCTTCATTAAAGAGACTGGCAACTGAAACTTCGTGGAAGACTTCAGAGAAGAAGAAGAGACTAAAAAACAAATGATTTGTTCTATGTTTTTTTTCTCTCATCATTTTATTTCATTATTAATCTTTTTAAATATAGTCCCTGCATTTCCAGAAAGCCACAAATATTCTGAAAAAGATTTAATCAAAGTTATTCTCTGTGTGCAAAGAAATGTTTTGTTTCATAACCAGTCAAAATATCTGAAGAACTAATAACAAGCTATGATTCAATTTGTTTCTCTTTCTGAAAAAGAGAAGTAAGGTCAGTAATTTGATACATTTTTTTCTTTCTCTTTTTTTTTCTTCTCCTTTTCTTCTTTTCTTTGTTTAAACAATGACATTCTATTTCGATTATGTAATGGGTAAAGGGTGGGGGAGGGCAGGGAGAGAAGAGTAATGAAAATATGATTAATAGAATAATAACATATTTATTCCTTGTAAAAAGTTTATATGTTCTTCAAATGCTATTCCTAATTATACTTTCTTGATTATACTGCTTATGCTTGTTTGTAAATAATCTGTCATGCTTTAACTAATAATAATTAGAACTAAATAATAGTAAATAATATGTTTTATTTTTAACTCTATTAATATAAATAGTAAGTAATATTCCATTGTATATACTTCTTATAGCTTTCTCTTACATTTTTTTTATTTCTGCCTTACACTCTTTTATTTTCTACTCTCTTTTTCTTTTCTTTTCTTTATTAATATATAGAAATGCTTTTGATCATATAGACAAAGTAAATAATAAGATTTGCATAAAAATTGAGTTGGGACAAAATATTGAGTTTTATTATTTATTAATAACTTTGGGCTTAATTTCACTTACATAGAGGCTGTAATAACCTGTAAAATACATTGTGAAGGTTTTGTCATGTTTAGATGCATTTACACTGCTAAATGAATGTTTGTCACTAGTTTTTAATAAGTTTCCCGCCAAAATGTTAAGGGAGACAATCTGGGATGTGGGCTGTCTCATGCACAGTGTCCATGAGCTACATCAAAAGCTTCAACTCTCAGAATTCTCACAGAGAAGCTGAAAGTAGTCAGTCTAACCTTTGACCTAGATATCACACTGACACATCACAGATTCAGGAAGAACACTCTACCAGGAAGTAGAACTGATGCAAATGCGACTATGTGAAGGAAAATGAACTCTTTAACATCTAAATGTGAGTTATTTTATATAATTACTTAAATATCTATGTTATAATTCATAAAATATGTCAGTTATAATGAGTTTAAATGATGCAGTTTCTTGTAGTAAGTAAATGTCTTATTTTAGAAGGCATAGAAAATGAAACATTTATTCAAGTGTTTTTGAAAATCTACTTAACAGCAGCATAATAATCTGTGTTAAAACTTATGTTCCAAACATATACATTACTATAACTCATTTAATTCATCTGATTGACAAGCATAAATAATTTTATAACTCTATTCTGGAAGAAATTGTCATGTGATATATTTTAAA
The DNA here is from genome assembly GCF_019279795.1 of Protopterus annectens. NCBI lineage: Eukaryota > Metazoa > Chordata > Ceratodontiformes > Protopteridae > Protopterus > Protopterus annectens. The sequence goes on from NC_056739.1 coordinate 1,527,730,120, forward strand.
GCAGTAGTATAGCATGGTTGTAAAATCTGGTTACTAAAATGTGTTTGCTGTGCATTATTTTGTATGAAGCAGACAGATTTATTGTAGGGACAGCAAGTAGGATAGTGCTCAGCAAGGACACAACTCAGTGAGATCAGATATATATATATATATATATATATATATATATATATATATATATATATATATATATGTGTGTGTGTGTGTGTGTGTGTGTATGTGTGTGTGTGTGTGTGTGTGTGTGTGTGTGTGTGTGTGTGTGTGTGTATATATATATATATATATATATATATATATATGTGTGTGTGTGTGTGTGTGTGTGTGTGTGTATATATATATGTGTGTGTGTGTTTGTATATATATATATATATATATATATATATATATATATATATGTGTGTGTGTGTGTGTGTGTGTGTGTGTGTGTGTGTGTGTGTGTGTGTGTGTGTGTGTGTGTGTGTGTGTGTGTGTGTGTGTGTGTGTGTATATATATATATATATGTGTGTGTGTGTGTGTGTGTGTGTGTGTGTGTATATATATATATATATATATATATATATATATATATGTGTGTGTCTGTGTGTGTGTGTGTGTGTATATATATATATATATATATATATATATATATATATATATATATATATGTATATATGTGTGTGTGTGATGGCTTATTTTTTTTTTTACAATAATGCAAGTGTTTCTGAGAATATGCATAACTATGTAGTATGATTTATAACAATTTCTATAAATACAATATTTTATTCTATTGACAATAATGAGTATAAGTAAAATGCTCATATACAAGCAATTCAAGGTTTTTTTTTGGAAGCTGTTGACTGCATTTACATGACAGAAAATAGATGCATCTTAATATATGTAATGTCTGAATCATATTAGCCAAAGTTTTTGATTTAAATGAATGTTAGAACTTATTTTTCTCTCCTCTTGATTTCTAACATCAAGATTATTTGAATGCTATTTGAATACAAGTGTTTTATATTACATAGATGTATATAGTAGTATGAACAGTTTTTAAAAAGTTTATTTTAGTTTATATGATGCTGTTTTACCAAATGTGTAGTCTTGTCTTGCTAGATAATTGAATTGAAAACTGTTAACCTCAGTTAAATATAACTAGTATTAAATTGATAAGGTGGTAGCTGAGGTACTGCTGCTTAGGGTAGGGGGTTAACCTGAGTGGTAAATACTACTCTAAGTTGGAGTTTATAACTCCAGGCTGGATGCAAGGTTTAATCCTTACATTATTTTCACTTGTTCATTGTTATATGTATATAGTTTTGACATCCACAATATATTTTGTACACTCATTGTCACTACAAACAAAATTGAATCCTATACAAAATCCCATAAGAGATTCAATAAATACAGCTATATTTAAAGGTACACCTAAAGGAGGAGATGTAACATTACTTATGTTGTTATTTGTTATTTTGATCATAAGATTCTTAAGTTTTAAAAATGCCAAATGACATCTTTAAAAGGAATTTCTTTAAACATTAATGGATTGAATAATCCGTGTAAAAGGGCAAGCCTAATAAGATACATTAATTTACATAAGGCCAACTTAGTCTTCCTGCAAGAAACCCATCTCTTGAAAAAAAAGATATTGATAAACTAGCCACAAACAAATATACAGTATTGGTTAGTTCAGAGCACACTGAGAAAAAAAGAGGAGTGGCTATTTTATGGAATAAAAGTATGCCCATTCCTAAAACCATTAAGTCTTATCAGGATGACAAAGGAATGTTTTGTATGGTTACAATACAAATTAATGGGAAGACTTACACTTTAATTAATGTATATTGGATACCTGGAATTGGTATTAATACAGTGAAACATCATCTTGATAAGATCATATCATTCTCTATAGGAGATATTATTTTAGCTGGTGACTTTAATTGTATACTACATGAAAGTGATACTACCACTATAGGAAAAAGAAGAATTACATCTAATGCAAAACATTTAAATGATTTTGCTAATTCTTATCATTTGAATGATATTAATAATCAGATAGATTCAAAATCATTACCATACACCTTTTTTCTAACAGATACAAAACTTATTCAAAAATAGATAGGGTCTTTATTTCTAACCAGATGGTAACAGATTTAATTAATTCCAAAATCATTTCATGTCCTGTATCTGATCATAATTCAATTGTTTTTGAATTCATGATAAAAAATACTCATAATGTTCAGATCAAAAGGATACCAGCATACTTAACTCAACTAAAAGACTATAAAGAATATATACTTTCAGAAGTAAAACATTTTTTAGACATAAATAATACTCCTGAAGTCTCCACTGTCTATGTTTAGGATGCCTTAAAATCATATCTATATGGACAAAGTATCAGATGGTATAATAATAAAAGGAAATCTTGGGATAAGGAATTGTTAGATATTCAAAGTAAATTAGACTCATAAACATAATAATAAAGAAAATATTATGGACAAGAAAGTTATTGAAGAAATAAACAAACTAAATGAGAAATACAAAGAAATTTTAACTCATAAAGTTAAAATAACTTTAGAGAATACAAGTTTTTGTCTTATTCAATAAGCCCCAAATACTTACATAGACTTAAAAATAAAACAAAAAGGTTGAATAAACAAAACCATATCAAAGAAATCTTTTCTCTAAGGAAAAGAAGAATGTTTCTAGTATACCAGAAATACTAGATGAATTTAGAAATCACTTTCACAAAATTAACCATAATAACATTAACATGGAACCTAAAGATAAAATAAAGGAGTTTATAACCACAAACATGAATAAAAAGCTTAATAAACAACAGATTAAACTATTGGACAAAAGTATTTCATATACAGAGGTTATTACACAAATAAATAAGCTTAAATCAAACAAAGCACCAGGTAATGATGGTATTATACCAGAGATATATAAAATCCTTTCTAAAAGTACATATTCATTAATACATAAGGTTTTTATTTTGGCCCAAACTGAGTTAATAACTCCCCCATCTTGGCAATATACATTTATTTCGCCAATTTTAAAACCTAATAAAGATCCAACTAGATGTACTTCATATCGTCCCATCTCATTACTTAATGTTGATTATAAAATGTTTATGAGTATTTTTGCTGATAGATTGAAGACAATCATTCCCGGCATTATAGATATAGATCAGACAGGCTTCATTGTAAATAGAAATACTTTTGATAATATAAGAAGAACTTTAACATTAATTGATTTTGCAAATAGGAAAAAGAAAGATTTAACACTTATTAGTCTTGATATAAGTTCAGCATTTGATTCAGTAAGTTGGGACTATCTGTTTACCTTACTGAAGTGCACAAACTTCTCAGATGCATTTGTAAATCTAATTGAGCATTTATACAAAGGAACATTGGCTTATATTAAGGTAGGAACATATGTTTCACAAAAATACCCATTTTAAAGATACAAAACAAGGATGTCCACTTTCTCCACTATTATTCACTTTAGTAATGGAGCCTTGGGCTAATTTGATCAGAAACAGTACTGACATAGAGGGTTTTGAAATAGATGAAAATGCAACATCCAAAATTCAACTTTTGCAGATGATGTTCTAATTACATCAGCAGGATCTAATTCTTCTATGCAGTCTCTATTTGATAAAATGATGAATTTTAAAAGTATTTCTGGTTTAATATTCAATGAAGAAAAACTAAAATACTACCTATATATACATGAAAAATATTCTCATTAGTGATTTTACTAAATATGTACCCAATTCAGGTCAGATAACTTATTTAGGTATAATACTATCTAAAGATATTAAATCTATTATATATAATAATTATAATACCTGTTTTCTTAATATACAAAATCTTTTAATACCTGGAATAATATGTTTTTACTATGGAGGAGAGACTTACAATTATTAAAATGATAATATTCCCCAAGATTTTATACTTAATACAATCAATAATACTTCCACCTACAAAAATAATTATCAAGAAACTGAATACACTAATGTTAAATTTCCTATGGGCACCTAATAGACCTAGGATTGCTTTAAAGAAACATACTAATAGCTGGTCTCAAGGGGGTATTTCTTTTCCAGACTTTAATTTATATACTATCTCTTCTATTGTAAAAGTTATTACTTTATTAATAGATCAGTCATATGTCACAAAATGGAAAGATTATTGGGAGCTAATTAGTATGCACTTCATGAAAATCTCCTTAACACATAGAAATATGATTGTAAATAACTCCATGTTATGGTTACTAAAGGAATTTTGTACTTCACCTATTACACCTAAACATATGGTTTGTTACCCATTAAATATTATTATTAGCTATCGTAACTTTATATTCATGCACCCTAAGTATAGGGAATGGAATTTTATTATATTCCCTATAATGTATACTCAGGTTATGCTTTTGTCATCTACTTCTGAAGGAACTCATTTAGCTATAGATAATGATCTAAAATACTGGTATCAGTTGATATCTGATAATAAAGTTAAAAATCTAGATTTCTTAAAACAAGAATTTGATCTAAGAGAAACTTGCTGGTTAGAGGTTCAGACCTTTAGACAACATCTCATTAATAAAATAGATCTAATGTCTATAACAGTTAAAGAATCTATTCCAACACTGATTGATTACTTGATATTAAATTTACAATATAACGTTTCTGATAAAGGTAAACTTTCATACATACATAAAATTATCAGACAAGAAACTTTTTACAGTGTAGATACATACTGGAATTATTTCACTTCTATTAATGGGAACCCACCAAATCAACAAGATAAGCAATATATATTGGAATCTGCCTATAGAACTACGTCTTCCATTGTCTGGAGACTTTATACATGGAAATTTTTACATAGATCTTTTTATACACCTTTGATGATGAATAAAATAAATAATAAAGATAATCTATGTAAGAGATGTAATGTAGAAATTAATGCTGACTGGGCTCATATGTTTTATGACTGTATAGAATTGAAAGAATACTGGAAGTCAATTAATGAATTTTTGCAGGCTCTTTTTACAGATAATTTCATTATTTCTAAATCTCTTATATTATTCAACACACCTGTACCTCAAAGTGTTAAAAAGGTTAAGCTTCCCTTGTTATGGTCTATTCTAGCAGTGGCTAGGAAAATAATAACCAGAAATTGGATTTCAGATACACCTCCTTTGTTCAATGAATTTAAAAATGTTATGAATATAGTGTGCCATATGGAAATAAACACAATTAGGTCAAGAACAACTAGAAAAACATCTTATTATATTGTATGGGATAATTTACAAAATTTGTTAAAAAAATTCTAATTTCAATAGCATGGTATTTTAGTTTAATTAATTGATCTGATTGTAGTGGATGTCTTTGTAAATACTTTAGTTGTTTTGTTGAATATTATAATAATATCTATTTTTAATTACTTGTATAAAATTGTTATGATATTTCTCTTATATGTTAAAACAATAAACCTGTTTTGAAAAAAAAAGAAAATGCATGGTAACACAAAACCTTTAATTCTGACATCATTTTAAGTTTATAAGAACAATATTTAAAATTTGTCACTATTTTTGATCCTATGTTCCCCCCCATTATTTTTGGTTTTGTCCAGATTTCTTGTTTTAAGAGGTTGAGGGGTATGCCTCAATGGGATAAATCAGTATGGAGAAGTTGCTGTTTTGGTGAATACCATAAAGTCTGGGGGGGAGACATTAATATTTGCATGGAGTACAGTGATTACAAAATAGGGGTAACATTGCATATATTGACTTTCAATGACGTGTAAATTTTTTTATGAAAAGCACAGGGATTTTGTTCGCCATTCTAAAGTGTACAAGCCCTGCACTGTGGTATACAAGGTTAATGAACAATACTCAGAGGTTATGAATAAAAAAGAATGCTCCAGGGGGAGAGACTGGAAAAAAATATTTACTGCACAGAAAACTGGGGAAGCACATTATTTTAGGGGTATTAATCAGCAAGTTTCAACAGAAAGTACTCTCTGAAGTAAAGATTAAAGACAAGATCTGCAATGAATTTACTGTTGTCTGAGATGCATTACTTCAACAATGTCTCCAGATAATCTGTGGCAGTCTGTCATGAGGTCAGTGCAGCATAATATGACTGGAGCAAATGCCTTTTATGTATTGTGAAGTGTAGCTGTGTAGTTTTTGATGATTTTTGTGATGTACAGTTTTACAACAAGAGTAATGCTTTATCTTTTGCTTATATGTTGCTAAACCTGTTTAGAATTTTTACTAGTAATTAGTGACATGTTTATCTAAGGTATCATCTTTTTTTTAATATCCAGTAATGTGAAAGAGAAAGATGCACGTATCTGACAGACAAGTGTTGGAAGACATGAAGTTTACCCTAAAAATTGAAAAGGCATCAGAGCACAGAACGCTATCAGGAAGTGAGGTCAGAATATGTTCTATAACAAAACAAGGACTGTAGTCCAGGTGAGATCTGAAGTACAGCAACATCAGAACTGCCTGTTCATGCCCAGTCCAGACAAAAAATACAAACTGTAAAGACCAGCTAATCAAGATAAGTAGTTCAAGAGATAAAATAAAATAAACAGTACTCTCCCTCGCTAAACATTCACCAAGTTTCAAAAGCAAAAATAGCAAATAGCACGTATCTAAACTGCAAGCCTTAGGTGTTTATACCCACACCCAGCCCTGATTAGAGCTTCAGGGCAAAAGTTTTTTTGTAAATATACAAAAGAGTGCAGACGTGACCTGCTGGAGGACAGTAACAATATGAGTGATGGTAGGCAATTTGCAGTTTGGTTTCAGTAGCAGGATGGGAAAACTTGGCAATGGAACTAGAAAAAACACAGGTTACATCGGTCCCTCTTAACAAAGGGCAATGAATATTTCAGTGTTAGTGTCCTGCAGAAAAAACACAGCAAATGACAAATGTCTTGAGATTTTAGAGCAAAACTATTTCTTATGTATCCTTTTATAGTTGTATAAAATGATTAATCTGTATGTGAAATACCTTAATATTATACAAACAATGGAAAATACTCAAATTCTACTGCAGTGAGCTTTTTTTATTTTGGCAATAAATAAGTAAAGTTCTGATCTTTGCACTGGTTGTTGCTAGAACTTGTCCTGCAAAAGTTCACACTTCTGTAAAAAATGTCCCACTTTGGACATTTCAAAAGGTGGCAGCCTGAGAAAAAACAATAACACTGTGCATTACGTCTGGATGAATCTCATGTGTGGCAGTGCACACAATAGCAAGAAATGCAAAGAAGCATTAAGCATACAGCCCAAGGAAAGTTCTTAAAATCTGTAGATGTTATCTTGCCTTTTTTATGTTTCTTGTGAGAAGGAGTCAAGTGTTCCCACATAAGATAATTTCATCTAGGGGTACATAGCATCCACACCCATTTTGATCACAACAAAATCCTTGTGAACAAAATAAACAATTCTGCCCACATAATCTGACATTTGTAATGTCGTTCTATACCATTTTATCTTCAGAGCTGCTCTTTAATATATTACATGGAAGACAAAGCATGCCCAGTGCAGTTGTATCCTTTTGTAACTGGGTGTAATTGTTCTGGAGAAGCTGCTCCCGCTGAGTATTATGGATCCTGCCAGTGGGTAATAATATGTTCAATGGCACTCTGCATTTCAGAGATTAGGACTGGAATACCTCTGACCTGTTTACAGGATTATCAGACACCCTCTGCAGGTAGAAACTACAAGGATTACATATTAAATTGAATCTAAAAAAAGTAGGGTAGGAGAACTTTGCAATCCTTTAAGAAAGGCAACCATTCTGTAGGAAACATTCCAGAGGAGGGTAACAGTGATGTGCATGACAGCAGGCAAAAAAAGAAGATGTTAAGGGAACATGAGCTTTTGAGGAAGAACGTTCTATACTATTGTTATTAAAAATGGGCATTTTCTGTCAGAAGTTCTCAATAAACTTTTTTAACCATACATGCAGCATCCTACCATCCCCCAGAATGATACCACAGTACAAACAGAAAATGCACTCACTCGAGGCACTCCTTAAGATGGAGAACATCGACATCTGTGCAGTGACAGAGACCTGGTTTAAGGCTCCAGAGAGTACCCCTGCATTACTAGGCTACAGTTCTTACCACACCTTTCGGCCACCTAACCTGGACTGAAACACTAAAGGAGGAGGCGTGTCCATATTCATAAAGGATATCCACACCTCCAGGCTAGTTGCTCAACATAATGCATCCGAAATTATCCAAGAACAATTAACACTGGGCAAGACTGCAATTCAGGTTGTAGCTTGTTACAGATCCCCTGCCATGCCCCAGGACACCCACTCCATGTTTCTCGATACTCGATATACTAGATAATATTAAGGTACAGCCCAATACCCTAATATTGGGATATTTCAACTACCCCATCAACAACTGGGAAAAATACTCATGTACTAACTCATCTCTCAACGTTTTCTGGAATTCATCATTTCCAACACCCTGGATCAGCTTGTCCATACCCCTATCAGGGGCAGCAACATCCTGGACCTGGTCATTACCAATCTGGATAACAGATGCTCCATGCCAGAGGTCAACTCCTTGCTGGTCAGGTCTGACTACAAGCTAATCACCCTAGACATCCATATCCTGCCCCCACCCCCATTAAGGAAACCACTGTAAAAAATTTCTCCAAAGCCAACTTCATGCTTCTTAAGTCAGAAGTGGCCAACTTCACATCACCCACACAAATGGAAAATAGAGACACAACTGCTGAATCATATACAAAAGCACTGTATAAGCACAAACATGAGTGCATGGACCATGCCATCCCCAACAGAACCAAGATGCTATCCTCAAAAAAAAGGAAGCCAATCTGGTGGTCCCCTGCTATAAACAAACTCTACAACAGAAGGAAGAAACTGTTGCAAAAAAGAGTAAAATCCCATGATTGCAAGAACTCCCTGGTCAGCCTCAGCAAGAAGCTGAGATCCCTCATAAAATCCTCCAAAGCTTGTTACGAAAATAAAATCTCCATGGATTCTAAAGTCAACCACAAAGCTTTCTACAGCTATGTCAAGAATCTCAATGGTAACGCTCAGATCTGCTCAGAACATACAGCACAATGGCACTACATTTACCGAACCAACTGATATTGCCAACATCCTGGCAGACAGGTTCAGTGCAAACTTTACCCCCCCTCACCCCACCAAAGGGCCCATCTCCATACCAAAAGATTGCAAAGCTCCTGTAATCATGGATGTAAGGTAAAGACTGCACTCTCCAAAGCCAAGAACACAGCATCCATGGGACTGGAAAACATCCCAGGCTGCATTCTGCATGAACTACAGAACGAACTGGCACCCCACCTAAGTACCATGTTCAACCATAGCCTCACTTCAGGCTTTGTGCCTATGGAATGGTGCACAGTGACAGTTATCCCACTCCACAAAGGGGGTGCCACCACTGACCCAGGGAACTACCACCCCATTAGCCTGATGAGCCTGGTCTGCAAGGCCATGGAACGCATCACCCTGGAGGTTATAAACAAAGACATAGGTAACATCCAAACTCTGAACTCCACTCAGTTTGGGTTTGTAAAAGGTAGATCATGCCTCCTAAACCTTATTGACTTCTTCAAAGCGGTCACCAGAGCCATAGACGAGGGTAAGGTGGTGCACAGAGCCTATCTTGACCTCGCCAAGGCTTTCAACACCATCCACCACTCTGGTATTATAGATAAACTCACTGGACTAGGAATAAATCCATATGTCACAAGATGGGTGGCCAATTGTCTCACTGATAGAACCCACACAGTGAAAGTAGCTGACTCCAAATCTGACTTTAGACCAGTGACAAGCAGAGTACCACAGGGTTCGGTCCTGGGTCCTCTCCTGTTCGGTATCTACTTCACAGAAGTCCAGACTAATACAGCTGGTCTCTGGCTAATGAAGTTCACAGACAACTGCAAACTAGGAGCCATAATAGATTCATCTAAAGATGTGGACATTCTACAAAGAGGCCTCACTGAGACTGATGCTTGGTGTCAAAGTCATGGCCTAAAGCTCAATGCCAAGAAGTGCATTGTCATCCCCTTTGGGAAAAACACCGTACCCATGAACTACCATATAGGCAGTAGCCTACTATACACCAAAAGTGTGATTAGAGACCTTGGGACACAGGTGGACAGTAGTCTCTCCTTTGATAATTACGTTGACTCAGTAGTCAGGACTTCTACATGGCACACCTCATCAGAAAGAGGTTCTCCTGCAGAAAAAGAGAGGTCATCGTTCCTCTCTACTCATCCCTCATCAGACCCGTTATAGAATACAATGACCCATTTGGCATGTACCTCGCAAGATATCTGCAACAACTAGAAAGACCACAGAAATACCTCAGAGGCAATATCTGCTTGAAGTACAAAGCCATGTCTGACCCAGCTCTGTTAGAAATGCTACATCTAAAGAAATCCCAATCCCTCCGCACCACACACTCCAAAGACGTCAAGCTCATTACCACAATCAACACAACATGCTGGAGGTACAGGTTCATAACACAGAGACTGCCCATGCTATGGAATAGACTTCCCATACATGTCAAGCAGAGCACCTCACTGGCCCTCTTTAAGAGAAATCTTGATGAGTGAAAGGGAAATAGAAAATTCACCCAGGGGATCACTCCAGTGGCTCTACTCGACATAGACACTGGGAACTAAGGTCGGGTGGCACGATGCCAGGGTAATCCTATGGGCTAGGCTTGTAAAGGCTCCAGGGCCATTAGCCTAATACACACCTATTAACCTATGAACTAGGAGGATTACCGGCCTCCAACAGATGCCATATGCAGACCGTCTCAAAAAACACCAGCTCTACTCCATTGCATATCGCCTACTCAGAGGCAACCTCTGCCTAACATACAAAGCCATGTCTAACCCAGATCTGATGGACATGCTACACTTAAAGAAATCACAATCTCTCCGAGCCACAAGCTCCAGGGACATAGACCTTGTCACCACAATAATCAGAACATGCTGGAGGGATAGATTCCTGTCCCAGCGACTTCCCATGCTCTGGAACAGGTTACCCATTCATGTCAAGCAGAGCTCCTTATTAGCCCTCTTTAAGAAAAATCTTGACAATTGGATGAGAAACAGGAAATTCATCCCAGGGATCACTGCTGTTGTGCTGCTCAAAAGGGACACAGGAAAATTATTTTCTTGGGTGGCGAAAGCCAGGGAACCTCACTTGGCTAAGCTTATATAGGCCCTAGAGCCAATAACCTAGTATATACCTATGAACCTATACAATAAAAAAACTCCTTAGAATATATAGCTAAATTAAAGACCATAAAAGTAAGTTTAACATCAAGAAGTTAGCAAAGAATCTGAAAAATATCATCAGTAAGACAGAAGCATCCCATGAACTTTGACAAAAATCAGAAGGTAAGATAATTATAAATCCTTCCTTAGCTCACTACATCCGATTGATACCTCCAGGTGCATCTGCAGTTACTTCCTACTGACCCTTCTAGGCAGATATTGCTTGTTCATATTTGCAACAGTAATTCCAAAACCACACTGTGTACAAGATTTTAAAAGATTTCTTCTTAAAGCGAACACAATGGTAAACTCAACTGCATTAATATTTTACCTCTGTCTAGTGCAAGTATACAGTTATTAACTATTGTTTTTTATTATATTAATTTACAGAGATATAATTTTCACATTTTCCTAAATATTTCAACAACCAAGTAACACAGACAGAAATCCTTAACCTAACATGAAAGCTCTTAGCTAGATGAATAAAATGTTGCTGACAATATGTGTGTAACTTGAGTGGTTGCTGAGATATTGTAAGTTGTTTACAAAATATTTCAAATGTAATAGTTATTGTGTTTACTGTGACTTATAAAATTAGGTTTAAGACCTAGAACCTAAATAATACTACCAGTATAAAAACAATTTGTGCTGAAGAGTTTGCCATTAATACTTCTTTCATAACCCCTTAGGCTCCACCTATAGAAAGTTACAGTGCAAACCTCCTGAGCTCCATTGGAGTGAATGTGTTAGTCATGTCAGGAAGATGAGGGATAACACTCAGTGTTGCTTGGAATTTATTCAAAATGCCACTATTTGAGCCAATGTATACTGCAAACATAGTAACAAAAAATGTAGTGCTAATTTCACTGTTGAGACAACAACACAAAACTTGTATATCCCTGAGGATATCTGATGCCCCATCAACACTAAAGAACTTGTACTAAACATACTCTCTGAAACAAAAAAAAAAATGCATCTTCCAAAGAAATGGATAAGATACCTGGCTGCTTGATAAACAGTATTAAACATGTGTCACCAGACCCTCTCCTTAATCTAGTCAACCTAAAAGCATAAAAATTGTCAGGAGCACCACAGCTTCACACAGTTGTTGTTGTTCTTTTGGCTTTTCCCGGTTAGGGGTCACCACAGTAGAACTCCGGTCCGTTAATAATTGGCAGTCGATTTTTATGGTGCCAAGGTGCCAGCCCGACACCCAACCTTCAACAAAGACACACCCATTCAAACATTTCTTTCGAATGCCATTCAACTGCAGGGAGGACGTGCAGACTCCACACAGAAGGTGCTCCAGCCAAGAATCGAATGGGAGAACCTCTTTGCTGTGGGGCGACAACACTACCGCTGCACCACTGTGGAATACCACAGCTTCACATAGAAAAAGTATTTATTTGTAAAAATTGACCAGATAAGTGCTTTCACGTTGTAAAACCAACACTTCTTCAGATCATAAAAACACAAAATCACAGCTCAGTTTAAAAACAGTTAGATGTTCAATCAGCTATGTTAATTCATCACTTCATTAAACCAATTTCCTCCCTTTCATTACAGGTTTTAAAGAGACACAAGCATTAATACCAGGATGTTTATCAGCCTGTAGCCTCAAGATCCATTTAAGTTCTACTGTTTCAGTATAGTTAGTGAGATCACATCCCCCCCAACCCCCGGTGACCAACATGCACTATTTGTAGTACTCTAAAAACAAACTCATGTCCAACATTTTTTTTAATAAGTTTAGCTAGTGCATTGTTCATATTGCAAGTCCTTATCTTATAAGAATGACTAAAAATTCTCTTGTTGGTCTTACTAACATAGAATCCTGTACAGGACTTGCATGTGGGTAAATAAATCACATTTGCTGTACTACAATCTGCATAGAATCTGGGACTAAAAATATATTTCATCCAAGGATGTTTAAACACTTGTTCATGTGAAATATATGTACAGGCTCTGCAGTACCTGCAACTGTATGTGCCAAATCTGGCAGATAACAAGATACTTGACTTAGTATTACAATTCCCTGTGCACCGTTGTCTTTTGAAGTTTAAACAATTTTTATACAGAAAAGAGGGATTGTTCCCAACTATTTCAGCTGTCTTGTTGTCACTTGTGAGTATTCCCCATTTTTTTTATATAATATTACATACAGAGCCTACATGATTTGTGTACTTCAAACCAAATCTGTGTTTACTGACAAAGCTCCTATCCTTATGTGCACTAGAAGCATGTCTAGAGAAGTATGGGGTAGTAGTGTTTTTTCTATCCTTGACCACCCTATCCTTATGATGTATCAGAAGGTCCTTTTCAACAAATGTTGACTCAATGCATCAATGTTTTCATGAAATGCTTCCTCTTGTGTGCATAGCCTAGAGGCACTCATGTATTGGCCTCTTACTACATTAGGATATATATGCCTGGGGTGCATACTATCAAAGGACAAGTAACTATTTTTCCAACATCCCTTTTGGAATAAATTGGTATCTATCTGACCCATTTGGTTAAACAATAATCGTACATCCAAAAAATCTATCTCTTTCTGTGACATGGACATAGTAAACCTCAAAAAATCAGAGGTATGGTTATTGTAGTGAAGAAAACCATATAATTCTTCTTGGCCAACTCCCCACAAGATAAAAACATCGTCCACAAAATGACGGTATATTCTAATGTGTGGTCTGTATATATTGTTATTGTCAAGCACAAATTGTTCCTCCAGTGAGTTCATTACTGCATTTGCATATGAATTTGCACAGGGTGCCCATGGTCACCTCCCATTTTTGTGCATATACGCAGTCACCATACAAAAAACATTATTGTTTAAAACCAAATCCAACAAGCAGGTAACCATATCAACCTGACTGTTGTCAAGATTACCTGTGTGTGTCAACAGTTCAATAATGGCATCAAGGCCATGCTCATTCGGGGTGCACGTAAATAAACTCACTACATCAAGGGTCACAAGAAAAAACCCTGTTATATCACCACAACTCTTCAAAAATATGAAGAGGTCAGTTAAAAACTGCTCAGTGTCCCTGAGTACAACAGAGACCGAAGCCAACATTGTCTTAAGCTTACTTTCCACATATAAAGAACATGTTTGTGTAACCCATCCTTCCCCTGACACAATCAAACATAGGGGTGGTTTAGTCAAAGATTTATGAACGTTGGGAAGGCCCTTTATAAATGGCATCTTAAGTTTAGTCACATACAAAAAAGTCAGTCAAGTCACGGTCAATAGAAGTTTCCATACATAATTCATATAAGGCACTATGTACATAATCAATAATAGATCTTAACCTCTCCATGCTGATCTGTACATATGTTGTATCTTCATTCAGCATGGTAAGCATACTCATATTATAATCTTTATGATTCATGACTACTATAGACCCTCCTTTATCAGAGGGTCCGATGCTTATAGCCTGATTATTCTATTCAACCTAAGCTTAGCCACTAGCTTTGTCTCAGCGGTCTGGCACAAAACTGTTATAACATCACTACCCAAGTACTGTCCAATCACTGCCACCAGAAATTACAGGCACATTAGTTTAATGAGTCTTATTTGTAAACTATGGCATATATTATAGAGCTGATTAACTATGGTTTCAAAAATATTGTAAGATCTGACTCTTAACAGACTGTCCTTGTAAATGGTTGACTCTACAAAATGAATCTGGTAAAATTGTTTGAAAGGTGAATGCAAACCATAGATGGTGGACATGCAGTTCACATGGCATACTTAAACCAGGCCAAAGCTTGTGCTACTATACCACCTGTGATGACTGTGCCCTGGCCCAGCAATCAAGGAGCCTCAATCCTCACCACTAACACCAGGGAGGTCATCTCATAGAAGAGGAAAGGATAACTAATACACACAATAAAGTACAATTTCCCTTAAATGCACACAGAGAACACAGTCAGTCTGGGGCTGGTTGCTCCCTTGCTCACCAGGACCCCAATAAGACTCCCCACTGGCACAGCTATAGGGTCCAGGTCTCAGCCTAACTGGGCAAGCTAAAAACCTCCAGTACCCTTGCTGTCCAACCAGTGCTTCGTGTCTCTGCCAAGTAGCTAACACAACACCAACACACTTTGAGATAAGTATTTATACAACTTCACAGACACTCCTGGGAAAGGCTGACACAGATTCTCCAACTGTGCCCCTTTACCCAGACAATACGGTAGTAATTACTGCCACCACCCAGTTAATAATATCAGCTACTAAAAGGCCAAAAGGGTGTCCAGTTATTACTGTGCAATATTAATATCCAATGGTAGTATGACTAACAGTGAAGGCTTACTTTAGAGTGGCCGATTACAATAATCTCTATAAATATGCAATGTACTCTAAAGCTTATCTCTACACAAATCAGCCACAGATAGAAGGTTTTAAAAATATTTAATAATAATAAATAATTAGAACACAAGACAAAACTACTACACCACAGATATATCTAAGAGTTCAGAGATCACACAGAAACTTAAAATAATACAGTAGGACAGGTCTGATTTCAAAGAAAAATACCTAATTAATCTTTACTAGCTTTATCTATTCCTACAAGGAATCACAGAGCTAAAACTTACATATGAGCATAAGGCAGAGTGCTGATAAGTCGGATGTCCAAAGTCAAAATGCTCCCAGTCTCTTGTGAGAAATAGTATTTAAACAATACTAACAAACATGTCTCTAAGGCCCTCCTAAATTACATCATTTTTGACACTTAGGTTTTCCCAGTATTCATATTGCATCATCTTAACACCTGGTCTGAGTTCTCGGGCCACAAACTGCATTATTTAGCAATCTAACACCTGCACAGAAACTTACAACAATATGAGACATTTCACATGTATATTCTAACAGAAACTAGAGCAATAAAGCACATTCCACATCTAAATTCTGGTCATAAACTTTACCCTTAAAACAATGGGCATGAAACCTTCATCCAGCTCAACTGGAGCCGAATGCTAATATGAAAGGGTCACAACATGCTTCACTGGGCCAGTAGAGTGCAATGTTGTCACATATTTTGCAGTTCCACATTTCACAGTATTCTTTACACTCAGGAAACATGCCTGTATTTTACATTTATTATGAAGAAAACATGCCTGTGTTTTACATTTATTTACAAATGCCAGAATTATATATCAAATTCTATTTGACTAGGCCCATCTCTCCCCAATCGTTACATCTCCCCCCCCCCCTGGGGAACTCAAGCAAGTTTTTCAAGTGCCCCTTGAGAAACATCGCTTGAGAGTGTCAGGTCTATCTGGGTGTACCTCACCCCATTCCCTGTCTTGGGAGTCCATCTGCATTGGCATGGCTACTCCCACTGCAGTGCTGTACTGACATATCATATGCTTGCAACCCCAGACTCCATCTTAGCAACTTGGCATGTTGCTGACTGGCTCTGTTTAACCATGTTAGAGGGTTGTGATCTGTCATCGCAGTGAATTTTCTTCCATACAGATAAGGCTGAAGTTTTTGTAGTGCCCACTCTATGGCTAGACATTCCTTTTGTACAGCTGCATAGCATTCCTCCCTGGGTTGGAGCCTACGACTGAGATAAACCACTGGGTGCTCTTCTCTCTCTGAAGAAATCTGGCTACGTACAGTCCCCACCCATAGTGTGAAGCATCCACCTGCACAACAAATTCTTTGCTGTAGCCTGGACTGGCTAACACAGGGGGTCCTCCCAAAGCTTCTTTAAGCTTTTGAAATGCCTGCTCACATGCTTGGGTCCACACTACCTTATCTGGCCTGTTCTTCCTTGTCAGGTCTGTGAGGGGAGCAGCTATGGTACTATAATTGGGAACAAACTCTCTGTAGTACCCTGCTGTCCCTAAGAATGCCCTCACCTGCTTTTTGGTAACAGGTGCAGGCCATGCCTGAATGGCTTCCAATTTGGCAGGTTCTGGCCTTATCTTAACACTCCCCACTCTATGTCCTAGGTAGGAGACCTCTGACATACCCACCTGACATTTGCTCAACTTAATGGTCAACCCTGCACTGCCCTCTATAGTCTGCCCAGCACCTCCCTGACATGCTAAAGGTGCTCTTGCCAGGAATGGCTGTATATAGCAGTATCATCCATGTAAGCAAGGGCAAATTCTCCTGCTCTTGCTAAGATATGATCTACCAGCCTCTGGAAAGTCACTGGGGCATTCTTCATCCCAAAGGGCATATTTGTGAACTCATAAATCCAAAAGGAGTCGCAAAGGCTGACTTTTCTCTAGCACTGGGAGTCAAGGGTACCTGCCATAACCCTTGGTAAGATCAATTGTTGTAAGATACTTAGCCCCACCCAGCTGCTCTAGGGCCTCATCTGTCCTAGGCATGGGGTAAGCATCTGACTCTGTGTGACTATTTAATTTCCTGTAATCCACACAGAACATGTTGCTGCCATCCATCTTTGGCACCAACACCACTGGTGAGGCCCAGGGACTGTTGGACTCTTGAATCACCCCTAGTTCCAACATGTCCTGTACCTCTTCTCTAAGAGTATGTTTGACTCTGTCAGACACCCTATTAGGGCCTGCCAGATAGGTCTTTGGGGTCCTGTATCCACCTGGTTCTGCACCAGATGGGTGCTCCCTGGTTTCCCGGTGAACATGCCCCCAAACTCCTGCAACACTGCTCGGATTTCCCGAACCTGGGTAGGAGATAGCTGGTGGGACATTGCTACCCCTTCCACCGAGGTGTCAGCTCGAGCTTCACTGAGGAGATCAGTCCCCAGATCTCCCTCAGACTCTTCCTGCAATCCACTGCAAATGCTCAGCACAAGGACCTCTCTATCATGGTAAGGTTTCATCATGTTAATTTGTGCCCCTGCCATCTGCCTAGCACTTCAACCATGTAGTTAATATCACATACCTTTCTTACCACCTTGCAGGGTCCCTCCCAAGTTGCTTGCAACTTGTTGTGTCTGACAGGAATGAGAACCATCACTTGCTGCCCTACAGCATACTCTCTGACTTGAGCATTCCTGTCATACCACACCTTTTTCTGTTGGGCTTCTGCCAGGTTCTCCTGGGCCAGGCCCACGAGTTCCCTGAGCCTTGTCCTGAGGTTCAGGACATATGCCACAGACTCCTTGTGAGACTCACACTCACCTTCCCACTCATCTCGAATTAAATCTAGAGGGACCCACCCTATGTCCATACAGCAACTCAAAGGGTGAAAAACCTGTGGATTCCTGGGGAACCTCTCTGTAAGCAAACAACAGATGGGGCAAATATTTGTCCCAATCCCTCTTAAACAGATCTGCAAATGCCCGTAGCATGGACTTGATTGTAGAGTTTAACCTCTCAATAAGACCATTAGTCTGGGGATGGTAGGGAGTGGTCTTCATGTGCTTCACCCCACAGGACTTCCACAGACAAGCCAGCAAGCAGGTCTGACATAAAATTGGCACCTCTGTCAGGCAGTATTTCCTTTGGGAAACCTACCCTGCTGAAAATTTCTAGCAATGCATTTACCACCTTCTCTGCCTCAGTGAAGGAAAAAGCCACTGCCTCAGGGTACCGTGTAGCATAATCTACAATCAATAGGATATACTTTTTCCCTGTGGAACTTGGGGTACTCAAAGGCCCCACAATATCCATAGTTACCCTCTGAAATGGCTCCTCAATCACAAGCAAAGGCATCAAAGGAGCTCTCACCTTGTCTCCTGCCTTGCCTACCTTTTGGCACTGCACACAGGTCCTGCAGTACCCTGCTACATCTCTGGAAATTCCAGGCCAAAAGAAGTTTTGCATAATATGCCTTTTTGTATGTTTTATACCCATATGACCTGCAAAGGGAATATCATGGGCTATGTCTAGAAGCGCCAGATGGTAAGCTCTAGGCACTTCCAACTGCTGTACTCTCTCACCTTCTAGCCCTCCATCAGGGGTCCACTCTCTGTACAGTAACCCTTTGTTCCAGTATACAGATTCCCCCTTCCCTTGATAATCAGGTGCCTCCCCAGCTACCTGCCTCAGGCCTTGCAATGTAGGGTCTGAGAGCTGAGCCTGTCTCAAGTCTCTCTTGTAACCCTTCCCAGCTCCCCTTCCACAGGAAGTCTGGCATCCTCTGACAGCGGTGCCTCACTGTCAGCCTGGGTACTACTACTCACCTCTACATTTGCAGTTACCCTGTCCAAGGGAACATCAGTACCCACAAGCAGCTGTGGCTCACATTCAGTCTCACTGCTACAGAGCAGCTCCCTACATGAAGTAACCACCTCAGCAGTCCTGATTGCAAGTATGCAGTCTGTCGGGGTCTCACCCAGGCTACCAGACTCACATGCTTGTCTCCTAGCCTGATTGCTTTTAACTGCATAAGTACATGGTACTGCCTCATCCAAATCCTTCCCTCTCAGGACATCTGCAGGATGGTAGTTCCATACTCCTGTTGTCTCAAGACAACCTACTGTTAGCATTTTGTCTTTCCCATTTACTGACTCCCTCACCTTTGGTTCCCCACTTTGCCTCCATGGACATCTATATGCCACATGGCCCCACTTGTTGCATTCAAAACATTTAACCCTCGCTCCTGGATGTATAGCTGGAATAGTGGCTTCCCCTGCTACTGGTAGATTCTACTGGGGCAGTCTATGCTGCCCACCATGGGTTCCTTTAGTCCTATGAGCAGTACTGGGGGGGTCCCTTTCCCGTGCAGGGCTGCCCTGCTTGCTAGGTATAGGTCTCTCTTCTTCCCCAACTCCTCTGAAGTAGCACACTGTTTATCAGCTAACCAGATCCTCATGTCCTCAGGCAAAGTGCTAAGGGCTTGTTCCCTTACCAAAAGGTCTGCCAGCCCTTCAAAAGTGGTGACCTGACATCCACTCACCCAGCCATGAAAATAAGTGCTCAGTTCAACAACATATTCACATACATTTTCATCTGCCTTGCGTCTATGCTCATGAAACCTTTTCCTATACATTTCAGGTGTTAGCTTAAAACATTCCAACAAGTGTCTTTTTGCAGCAGTATAATCAAAACAGTCAGTGTCATGCATTTTTGCTAAAGAAGGCACAGCTTTACCATGGAGTAAGGGGGTCAGGAACTGTACCCAGAGCCCTTGGTCAACTTCATACTGTTTACATACCCGCTCAAACATATGAATGAAGCTATCAAAATTATTCCCCTCTTTAAATTTTGAAAGAAATTTACTGACCTTGTGCTTCTGGGGTCAGGTTACTCCCTTCCCCATTACCTCCATGACTCTGGCGAAGAGTCAGCATTTCCCTCTCATGCTTTTTCTGCCATTACTGTTCTTCAGCTTTTAAGCTCCTCATTTTCTCGGCTGCTTCTAGTTCCATATGCCTGGCCTCCTACTCAAGTCTAGAAAAAAACAGGAACCAAAACCCAAAAATAATCACAAGGAAAACGAGATCCATGAAAGACAATGGGTTTATTGCAAACAACACAAACAGTGAAATCGACTGACCTAGGTTTCGTCCACAAAATCGGACTTCTTCAGAATCTGGATTCTGAAGAAGTCCAATTTTGTGGACGAAACCTAGGTCAATCGATTTCACTGTTCATGTTGTTTGCAATAAACCCATTGTCTTTCATGGATCTTGTTTTCCTTGTGATTATTCCTACTCAAGTCTCTTTAGCTCCAGCTGGATTTTTAAGTCCACTGCAGAAAGGTTGAACTGTCCATTCTCCGAGGATATTGTATCTCCATTGTTAGTCTGATTGTCCTCCAGCCTGCTGTTTTCTGATGCAGCTGTAACCAAGTCTGCAATCAGGTCTGCCTTAGTCAGGTTTCCATGCACTAGCCCCCTAACCGAGTACATCTCCGCCAGCTGGCTCCTTGTCAGCTTTCCATACTCTTCTGCTGACATGCATGGCTGTTTTAGAGTACAAAACACTTTTAGAGATCACTGTACATAAGCTACAGGAATTCGCTCTACCCACACCACTTCAAGCCAATTAGTGTGCAAAGTAGATCCCACCACTGCCAAACAGTTGTGATGACCGTGCCCTGGCCCAGCAATCAAGGAGCCTCAATCCTCACCACTAACACCAGGGAGGTTGTCTCATAGAAGAGGAAAGGATAACTAAAATACACACAGTAAAGTATAATTTCCCTTAAGTGCACACAGAGATCACAGTCAGTCTGGGGCTGGTTGCTCCCTTGCTCTCCAGGTCCCTAATAAGACTCCCCACTGGCACAGCTATAGGGTCCAGGTCTCAGCCTAACTGGGCAAGCTAAAAACTCCAGTACCCTCTCTGTCCAACCAGTGCTTCTTGTCCCTGCCAAGTAGCTGACACAACACACACACACTTTGAGATAAGTATTTATACAACTTCACAGACACTCCTGGGAAATGCTGACACAGATTCCCCAACTGTGCTCCTTTACCCAGACTATATGGTAGTAATTACTGCCGCCACCCAGTTAATAATATCAGCTACTAAAAGGTCCTTAGAAGGGTGTCCAATTATTACTGTGCAATATTAATATCCAATGGTAGTATGACTAACAGTCAAGGCTTACTTTAGAGTGGCCTATCACAATAAACTATAAATATGCAATGTACTCTAAAGCTTATCTCTACACAAATCAGCCACAGGTAGAAGATTTTAAAAATATTTAATAATAAATAATTAAAACACAAGACAAAACTACTACACCACAGAGATATCTAAGAGTTCAGAGATCACACAGAAACTTAAAATAATACAGAAGGACAGGTATGATTTCAAAGAAAAATACCTAATTAATCTTTACTAGCTTTAACTATTCCTACTAGGAATCACAGTGCTAAAACTTACATGTGAGCATAAGGCAGAGTGCTGATAAGTCAGATGTCCAAAGTCAAAATGCTCCCAGTCTCTTGTGAGAAATAGTATTTAAACATTACTAGCAAACATGTCTCTAAGGCCCTCCTAAATTACATCATTTTTGACACTTTGGTTTTCCCAGTATTCATATTGCATCATCTTAACACCTGGTCTGAGTTCTCAGGCATCAAATTGCATTATTTAGCAATCTAACACCTGCACAGAAACTTGCAACAATATAAGACTGTTAAGAGAAAAGTTTTAAAACATACTGTTATTTGTCTTTTTCCTCTTCTTGCAAAGTGAACATGTTATTTGTTAGGATATGCCTATCAAAGATGGGCCTCATCTGTGAACAAAATGCAGCATTGCTTATGAACCTGAATAATAACTAGTTTCTGCATTTCAGAATAAAGAGATTTGGTTATAGCTTGGTGAAGCCTGGCATAAGGACGCACGGCAGAGTAAGAGTTAATTTACTGAAGCAGGCTGTGTGTCCTGGAAATTTTGAGCTACCATTGTTAAACTGAACATTCTGTACTTCTTGAACATTCTGTACTAACTGTTGGTTTGAGGTAATTTGTGACAAACATGTTTATCCTATATGTTTTTCATAGCCAACTGTCAACTATCAGAAATGTGACAAAAAGTTGTTTTGCTTGCAGTGTAAAAGTTGATGTCAGTAAACACGTTGACCAGAGGAGATCATCTTGGCCAACATGCTGTGTAATCTGGTTAGCTGCTAATAAAGAAGTTTTTCATCACCTGAGGCCGATGCGACTCGTTTGAATTTTTCTTCTGACATTTTGGTCCTTCGGACCAGAAACCTCTACGAAGATACAGATCAGACCGACAGAGAGACCGAAAAACTTGTGCAGGTGAGGGTTTCTCATCTTAAGATTCCCTCGACTTAAAGCCCTCTGACTGATTTGTCATTGAAAGGAGGCTGGCCACTCTCTGATCCCTATCTGAGGGATGATTTCCGAACAAAAAGGGGAAACTGAGTCTCATCTGGTTCAGGTAGGATGAAAAATAAATTTTCTTTTAATTTAATTTAACCTTGTTGACAAGGGTTTTATTTTTAGTTAAGGGTGGGTAGGATTACTTGTTAAGATTCTTTTGTTAGGATCACCCATTAAGATAGCCCCATTTTATAATAAGCCCTGTAAAATAACTTTGATACAGTCCTAAAATAAGAAATCTAGGGGAAACATGGGTTCAAGTGGCTGCAAGTGTGAGAGTGATGTTTGTTTAAATGTTGATGCTAATTATATGAAAGGTTTAAACAAAAATAATGTTAAGTTTTTGAAAAAGTGTAAGTTGAAATATGATTTTGATGGTACCCTGAATAAAAATGCCTGTGCAAAATTGGTTAGAGATTTGAAAAGAGATGCGGGAACTAGAACTAAAAAGCAAAGACAATTGGGATTTCCCCAAGCACAAAAATGGTTAGAAGAGGCAAATAAACGAGCTATAAAAGAAAAACAGTGCCAGGAAAAAGAAAAAAACAAATCAAAAGGGATCACTGGTGCCAAGTGGAAAAGTAGCTTTATTTTTAGATAAGGAGGATGAGCATACAGTTTGTACGGTACAAAGGCAGGCAACTGCCCCACCGTATGGGGAAAATGCTGCTGCAGTACCGGAGGAACCTCCTCAATATCAGTCTGAAGATGTGGGATCTGTGCAGCAGGGTGGGTTATTGGCTGCTCAAGGAAGCGTTGTGACCCCTCCAATTTACCCGCTAATTCCCGTAGTACCCAAGGTTGCTTTGCAACAGGTAGACCAACCTATGCAGTTAAGGTCAGGACCAGCAGGGCAAGGACGTTGGGCCATTAAACTTTCTGACTACTCAGAAGCTCCTCCCTTAATACAAGTTGCAAACCCACAAGCAGGGGATGTTGGACAAGAGCCAACTATTTTAGTTTATTGTCCCTGGGCTAGAGAGGATATAAAACGAGCTGCAGATGGTATTCCTCATCCCAAGGTTAATTTTCAAAAGTTTTATGAGGACATAGTTGGTATGCATTTAAGTTATCATCTAAATAGTTTAGAAGTAGAACAAGTAGTGCAACAAATCCTGGGTCCAGATTGGCACTTAGTTTGTGGTACTTGGACATGTAAGGCAGATGACGGCACTACATTAAAGCATAATTCTGGGGTATTAGATATGCGAGTCACTGATCTGTTAAAGATAATTTCTGATAAGTGGCATCCAAGAGCAGATTGGACAGTAATAAATCAGTGCATCCAAAATGATGATGAATCTGTAGATCACTATATTGTAAGACTGACAGAAGTTTTCAATAACCATTGTGGAATGATGATTCCGCAGGATCAGACCAATGATAGTCCGTATGAACAGCAATTGAAAAATGCTTTTCTTAAGGGTTGTAGGGCTCCGATAAGTAGTTTTATAACTAAGCATATGGTAGATCATAGAACATGTAGACTGCAATCTTTGTTTGAATATGCACAGCATGCTGAGTGACATTTCAATTTAAAAAAGAAAAAGAAAGTACAAGTGTTAGCAGTAGGGGATGATGGTGGTATATTTTTGGTACAGGACCAAAGGGGGAAAGGGCGCCGTGGTGGTGTACAAAGACGTGGGGGCCCAAAATGGGACACGTCGTATAAACAGGGTGGACATTCAGAGGAATATGAGGGGAGGTTAAAATGTGGAGAATGTTTTAAGTGCGGTAGACGTGGGCACTTCGCTGCTGACTGTGAAGAGTGGCAACATCCCCCACAGCTTACGAACAAGGGCTCCGCATGACTATATGATAGTAAAGGAAGGTGCCAAATTCATTATTGTGATTATTGTAGAGAAGAAGAAAGTGAGAATGATTGTGATGATGATGAGGCAGACACTCTCTGTGATGAATGTCAAAACACTCAGAAGGAAGGGCAGGATTGTGACTGTGAAGTCATAAACCTGGCAAATTTGGGTATTGCTATGCATCTAGATCAAAAACCCATGATAGAGTTTTTGGTTGAGGGACAGAAAGTGGAGTTTTTATGTGATTCAGGTGCATCGCATACACTTTTGAGTCCAGCAGTTCTGCCCCCGAACTGCGAGACAGACGAGTTTGTCCTTGTGAAAGCGGCAAACAGGAAAATTTATAAGGAACCACTGTCTCATCCTCTATTGTTCACAGATCCACAAACAAACCAAACTGTTAGGTGTAAAGTAATTATATTGAAAGTTTGTCCAGTTA
This sequence comes from Protopterus annectens, assembly GCF_019279795.1. NCBI lineage: Eukaryota > Metazoa > Chordata > Ceratodontiformes > Protopteridae > Protopterus > Protopterus annectens. Next base: position 1,527,755,428 of record NC_056739.1, read on the forward strand.
ATTTGCTGGGAAGAGATTTGATGCATTCATTTGGAATAGCAGCAATTCCCACACCTAAAGGCATTGAGCTGAAAAGGTTAGCGGATGGCTTGGTGGTACAGGGAGTACAAGACTTGTTTTACTGGTATAGCCAGGACTTGATTTCAAACGGGCCAGGGAGGGTTGATACAGATTTGATCAACCTAGCTTTAAGTAAATCTAGGAGTGGGTCACCGCAGGTTGCGGCGCACTTACATTGTACAATGTTCTACAGAAAGGCCCCTGGTCCGGATAAAGAATTTGAAAAATAATTCTTAAAGCACAAACATGCAAGGATAATTTTGAATGATATGTTTTGGGATATGCAAGGTAATACAGTAGTGACCTGTACTTTGACTAAGGAAATGAGTTCTTTATATCGCTCAGGTTATAGCCCACATATTTCAATTACTAAAGCGGTGGGGACACATTGGGTAGATTTGGCGAAAAAGGTAACGAATTGGGACACAATGTCCGAAAGTCAATTGAAAGATCAACAGATCCAGGTACAAAGATTAAATTGGGTGACTTGGGCACAACCAAGTGTGCACTTCAGAGATGACAAAACAGAAACGGCATGACAAATCCTCCTAACTCGAGAGGAAGATAGTGCGTTAAGTGCCTTACCTGTAGATTTATGGTCAAAAGGTAAAGGAGATGTAGGACTGATGAAAACAGCAGGTGAAATTTGTATAACTCCAAAGTCAGGTTTCAGACCTCGTAAGCACCAATACCCGCTAAGTAAACAAGCAGAGGAAGGAATTAAGCCAGTTATTGAGCAGCTAAAACAGGTAGGAATTCTTGTTGAATACCCAGATTCGCCCTGCAATACTCCGTTGTTTCCTGTAAAGAAACCGGATGGGTCATGGAGGTTGGTTCAGGATTTACAAGCAGTTAATTCAGCTGTGATCCCAAGAGCACCAGTGGTCCCTGACCCCTATACATTACTTAATGATTTACTACCTCAGCACAGATATTTTTCTGTCATAGATATAAGCAATGCCTTTTTCTCCATACCACTACATAAGGAGAGTAGATTTTGGTTTGCATTCACTTATCAAGGTAAAAGATACACCTACACCAGATTGCCACAGGGCTATTGTGAGAGTCTGACAATATTCGCACAAGAAATGGCTGCAAATTTAGCTCAGTTTGTTCCCCCAGAGGGAAGCCAGGTTCTGTTGTATGTAGATGATATTTTGTTGGCCTCACCCATGCAGGAAAGTTGTAGAAAGGATACCCTTGCCCTTCTTAGTTTTTTAGCTGAACAAGGACATAAAGTAAATAAAGAGAAGTTACAATTGTGGAAAGCACAAGTAAAGTACTTGAGTTATTTAATTTCGCAGGCAGGTAGACAATTGGAGAACAAAAGAAAACAAGCAATTCTTGAGGCACCTATGCTACGACTAAGTGGGAGATGATGTCCTTTTTAGATGTGATTAATTTTTGTAGAAGTGGGATCCCTAACTATGCTGAGGAAGTAGGGCCATTGACCACACTAATCTATGACACTCCCATGGCAGCTAAAAATGATATACAATGGACAAATACGGCAATACAGGCATTTAAAAGAATTAAGCAATTGATAGCAGGATCCTTTGTTTTGGGTTTTCCGAACTATTCTAAGCCGTTTGTACAAATGGTTGATTGTAAGGGAGGATATATGACTTCGGTTCTGGTACAAGTACATGGGGATAAACAGAGACCAATAGCTTTCTACTCCTCCAGATCAGATCCTGTTGCAAGGGCATTGCTGCATTGTGTTCAAGCTGTAGTGGCAGCCGCCATGGCAGTACAAGCCTCAGCATCATTAGTTTTGTTTCACCCATTACAATTGCGGGTTCCACATTTAGTAGCTACTATACTTTTGCAAGATAAGATAACCTTTTTATCTCCTAGTCGACATTTGTCATGTATGACAGTGCTGCTGACACAGCCTCATATGACCATAGAAAGGTGTACTACTCTTAATCCGGCGACACTTTTGCCGACTCCAGAAGAAGGTACTCCACACGTTTGTTTAGAGAGCATTCATGACAAAGTGCTTCCCCGACCAGATTTAACGGATATTCCGTTGGTAGATTCTGATCTTGTTTTGTTTGTAGATGGATCAGCAAAGAAAGACACTGTAGGAAAAACACTAGTAGGGTATGCTGTCACCACAGAAACTGAAGTTTTGGAAGCAAAAAGATTGTCAAACTTTTATTCTGCACAGGCAGCTGAGTTGGTGGCTTTGACTCGAGCTTGTACCTTAGGGGAGGGTAAAAAAGTGACAATTTATACAGATAGTCAATATGCTTTCTCCACTGTGCATGTTTTCACTCAACAATAGAAGAATAGGGGAATGGTTACTGTGACAGGCAAACCAATAAATCACAGAGATTTAATTTTACAGTTGTTAGATGCAGTGCAACTACCAGTTCAGATAGCGATATGTAAATGTTCTGCACATACCAACAGAAAAGATCTTGTCTCCAGGGGAAATGCACTTGCTGATATGGCTGCAAAAAAGGCAGCTCAAGAAAATGATTTGCTTTTGCATGACAATGACTTAGAGCCCGGACACCTCTTAGACTTAGAGACACTAAAAGTAATGCAAACATTGACAACGCAGAAAGAAAAATGTCGTTGGGTAAAATATGGTATCACTCAACAGGATGGGTTGTATAGGGCATCAGATGGCAAAATGGTATTACCCTCAAACCTTTTTAGGTATGCGGCATTGGTTAGCCATGGACCTGCCCATGTGGGAGTGCAGACGATGATTCAAATAGTGTCTAAGGTGTTTTGGTGTAAAGGGTTTCCAACTTATGCAAAGCAATTCTGTTTATCTTGTTTATTATGTGCAAAGTATCATGCTCAGGGTGGAGTTAAAAAGTCTCAGTAGGCATTCCCCACCCCTCCATATCCATTCCACACACTCTGTATGGACTTTATTGAATTGACACCCTCAGAGGGAAAACGGTTCTGTTTAGTCATTATTGATGCTTTTTCTAAATGGGTAGAAGTTTTTCCAGTAAAGCACCCGAATGCACAAACAGTAGCAAAGCTTTTGACTACAGAAATAATTCCCCAATTTGGTTTACCAAGACGCATTTACAGTGATAATGGGTCTCATTTTGTTAACCAGATTGTTCAGAAGTTGGGTCAAGTGTTTCAAATTGATCTTAAATATCATTGTGCTTACCATCCCCAATCAGCTGGACTGGTGGAAAGACACAACGGTGTCTTGAGGAGTAAGCTCCGCAAACTGATGGCAGAAACACATAGATCATGGACTGTGTGCCTTCCTTTGGCACTCCTGTATATGAGAATCTCACCTTCCTACAAAGGACTTACACCATTTGAACATTTGTTTGGGAGACCATATTACGTCCCGCAGTGGCAAGGATTGTTGCCAGCGGAACATGAGGGGGGTGAGGATCTAGCGGATTATATGAAGAAGCTGCTAAATGTCAAATCTCTTGTAACCAATGACTCCTTTGCAGATTCCAGAAATGAAACCTTCCAAAAGAACAAAAAGCTCCTCAGTTCACAAACGCACCAACCAGTGATCGATGTTCTTAACGCAAAATGAATTTATTAATATCACAATGTTACGAAGCGTTTTCACAATTCAAAATAGAAAAGCTTCTTCAGAGAAAAAATACAACTTTAAAAATGGCGCTCTTTATACACTCAAGTGAACAAACATTGTCCGTGTATCATGAAATGAAACCTTGTTAAGCATGGTACCCAGGGACTGGGTGTGGATCCGAATTGTGAAGAGAAAGAATTGGTCATCCCCCAGGTGGGAAGGCCCATACCAAGTACTAATCTCAACACCTACGGTTGTAAAGATTGCTGAGAGGACTTCATGGATTCATATCACCCACTGTAAAAAACTCAAGGCTCTTCCTTCTACCATTGATGTTGGTCAAACTCCACCGGACCTCTGAGCGCAAAGTCTGGCTACAAAGGGGGATTAGCCCAATAGGGGTTAGTTCGTCTCAAACCCAGTGAAGAAACCAATGGCGCGAGGTAGTCCTTAGGGAGGATGGCCATGTTCAACTGGTACTTGAACTGTCACATGATGATGATTTTGGTGGCAAAAGGAAATATGTCCATATGAGAAGGAACAGTTGCAAGAGAAAAAGGAATGGTGGTGCTGCAAGCGCAACCAGGTGTTACTACTGTGTTTAAGGTGAAACTTTGTGAAGGAATTTTGGACTGTTCTAAATGGAACAATAATAATTTCTTGACTCGTGCAAAATACTTGTGCAATAGAGACTGTACATCCTGGTGAAATGTTTGGTGGTCAACAGATGTGAATGGATGGGAAACAAGTGGTGCAGTGATACCAGAGAAAGATAAAAGCAGGCAACAAAGAATAAAAATTGCACATTCCCAAGGTACTGAAGTAATTACTATAACCATTGTGTCACCATGGAGCCCAGCTTAGAAGAAGTAAGAGCAGCACTAAGGAAAATGAAGTCAGGGAAAGCAGCAGGCTCAGATGAGGTCACAGCAGATATGATAAAGAAGCTGGGTGAGCTAGGGGAGAAATGGCTCCTGAGGGTACTAATTGCAGTGTGGAGAGAAAGACGTATTCCAGATGATTGGAGAATCAGCATACTCGTGCCAGTGTACAAGAACAAAGGGGACATCCACAACTGTGGACAGTACAGAGGCATCAAACTCCTACCACATTGCATGAAAGTTCTGGAGAGGGTGATTGATAAATGGATACGCAGAATAGTAGAATGTAAGATGGGAGATGAACAGTTCGGTTTCAGATCAGGATGCAGCACAATTGACCCGATGTTTGCATTGAGACAGATACTTGAGAAGAAACTAGAGAAGAGGAGAAAGTCAAACTGGGCTTTCCTAGACTTGGAGAAAGCATATGACAAGATCCCAAGAAAGCTGATCTGGACAGTACTGCGGTGGTTTGAAGTCCCAGAAACATTGGTAGAATTAGTACAGGCTATGTACAAGGACCCAGTGACTCAAGTACGAACAGTGTTTAGCCTCACTGAGGGGTTCCCAGTGGGAGTGGGTGTACACCAGGGTTCAGCTCTGAGCCCACTGCTGTTCATACTGGTAATGGACTACATCAGCAAACAGGTTAGAGGGGTCAGAGCAACAAAGCTGCTGTATGCAGACGATGTGGTAGTACAGGCAGACTCTGATCTAGAACTTCAGCAAAGGATAGGAGAATGGAATGCAAATCTGAAGGCACATGGGATGAAACTAAGCACAGATAAGACAGTGGTAATGGCAGCAGATTGGGGAAATCAGAAGAAGCTGAGAATAGAAATAGATGGGAAGATAGTGGAACAGGTAAACAGCTTCAAGTATCTGGGAGGGGTGGTTGAGGAGAAGGGTAGTCTGAATGAAGAGGTCAAAGCTAGAATCAGAGGGGCTGCAGCCAACTGGCATAGAGTATCAGGTGTAGTATATGACATAAGAATGCCAAAGAAGCTGAAAAGTAAGGTGTACACGACAGTGGTGTGACCAGTACTACTGTATGGTACAGAAACCTGGGCAGTAAAGGCAGAATAGTTGAAGAAGCTAGAGGTGATGGAAATGAAGTGCCTGAGAAAGGTGGTAGGATGCACACTGCGGGACAGGCGAAGAAATGAGGACATAAGAGCAGAAGCCAAAGAAGCTCCAATTGCAGAAAAGATCAAAGAAAACAGATTAAGATGGTATGGGCACATGTGTAGAAAAGCAGAAGACAATCTGGTGAGTGAGATTTGGGACAGACAGGAAGAAGGTAAAAGGAAGCGAGGGCATCCAGCAAAGAGGTGGATGGATTGTGTGAAAGAAGATCTGCGACAGTCAGGCATGAGTGTTGAAGAAGGCAGGAGAGTGGCACTGAATCGAGAGAGTTGGCGACAGTTAATACGATACCCCAACCCCATGTAAATGGGAAAAAGGGGATGATGATGATGATGATGATGAATGATGTGTCACCACAAGAAAGTGATTCAGGAGTTTATGGAATCGGAGTGTCCCTTCCAACTAGAACTGATCCTTTGGGGACCCTCCAACTTAAAGTACAAAGCCTTAAGAATGCGACAAGTAAAGCAGATTTTGCCTTCACAGAAGAAGAACAATTGTTACTCGAGACGGAATTCGTACACCATAATGAATGGTTATCTTGGGTTAGATATAGTACCCGAGAAGCACATCGTGAAAACTGTATTTCTTGTGCTGAAGGTAAACAGCAACTAGCGACAGTCCCATTGATGCAAGATGAAGGTAACCTAACATGTCTGTTGAAATTATTCTTCAACAAAACTGAAGATAAATGCAAAAATGAAACTCAGCGTTTTCCAGTCATAAGCAAAGTTGAGAAACCGCCTGCAGCGATTTCCTATCCAGGTTCGTATATGTTCATTTCCAGAGATGGCACAGGGAAGAATTATGGCAATATGGGACAGAACTATTGCAATGTTACTGTGAATGGCAATGAGAATCCATTTCTGGAGAACCAAACTCATAGTTTAGCAGACATATGGTAGTTATGTGGAGACAACAAACTCAGATCAAGGCTTATGATTCCCTGGAACTTGTAAAGTTAATTCTTCCATTCTACATTTTCCCAGTTCCAGCAAGCAATTTCGTAAGAGAACCTGAAATAAAGCCGAAGTGGTTGAATAAGAGAAAAAGAGAGGCACCGAAGCAATCCTTTGATAGCAGTGTCTACATCGATAGCATTGGCATACCAAGAGGCGTACCTGATGAATACAAAGCAATAAACCAAATAGCAGCTGGTTTTACATCCATCTTTGTCTGGATTCAACCCAATAAGAATGTGGACTGGATCAACTACATTTACTATAACCAGCAGCGTTTTGTGAACTATACCAAAGATGCATTGAAAGGTATTGCTGAACAACTGGAGGCCACTTCGCAGGTGGCATGGCAGAATCGAATTGCGTTGGATATGGTCCTGGCCAAAGAAGGATGAGTTTGCAGGATGTTTGGAACTTTCTGTTGTATGTATATTCCAAACAACACTGCGCCTGATGGAAGTATCACTCGAGCTTTGAAAGGTTTGGAGATGTTATCCGAAGAATTGGCAGAGAACTCTGAGGTAAGTAATCCCTTTACATACTCTACAAGCGTGGTTTGGAAAATGAAGTCATCTCATCAGCAGTTTCCTGGTGTCCGTTGGAGTCACTGTGGCTATCGTGGTGGTATGTGGTTGTTGTTGTATACCCTGTATCAAAGGTCTTCTACAAAGACTGGTTGATACTGCTGTTACGAAGACGATGTACCAGCAATTGCAACAGACTGGTGAAAGTGAATACATTGAAATGTGACTTTTTGCAAATATTTTTGAAGTTTAAAAATTTGTCTTGCCAATGAAGTAATGTATGCAAAGAAAAACTTAGTTTTTACTATATATTGCTGAAATAAAAGACAAATAAAAGTGTTTTCAGCAGGGAAATGTTAAGAGAAAAAGTTTTAAAACATACTGTTATTTGTCTTTTTCCTCTTCTTGCAAAGTGAACATGTTATTTGTTGGGATATGCCTATCAAAGATGGGCCTCATCTGTGAACAAAATGCAGCATTGCTTATGAACCTGAATAATAACTGTTTTCTGCATTTCAGAATAAAGAGATTTGGTTATAGTTTGGTGAAGCCTGGGATAAGGACGCACGGCCGAGTAAGAGTTAATTTACTGAAGCAGGCTGTGTGTCCTGGAAAATTTGAGCTACCATTGTTGAACTGAACATTCTGTACTTCTTGAACATTCTGTACTAACTGTTGGTTTGAGGTAATTTGTGATAAACATGTTTATCTTATATGTTTTTCATAGCCAACTGTCAACGGTCAGAAATGTAACAAAAAGTTGTTTTGCTTGCAGTATAAAAGTTGATGTCAGTAAACAAGTTGACCAGAGGAGATCATCTTGGCCAACATGCTGTGTAATCTGGTTAGCTGCTAATAAAGAAGTTTTTCATCACCTGAGGCAGATGCGACTCGTTTGAATTTTTCTTCTGACAAAGACATTTCACATGTATATTCTAACAGAAACTAGAGCAATAAAGCACATTCCACATCTAAATTCTGGTCATAAACTTTAACCTTAAAGCAATGGTCATGAAGCCTTCATCCAACCGCACTGGAGCCGAATGCTAATATGAAAGGGTCACAACATGATTCACTGGGCCAGTAGAGTGCAATGTTGTCACATATTTTGCAGTTCCACATTTCACAGTATTCTTTATACTCAAAAAAATGCCTGTATTTTACATTTATTATCAAGAAGATATGCCTGTATTTTACATTTATTTACAAATGCCAGAAATATATCAAATTCTATTTGACTAGGCTGGCAGCCTTCATCCATCTCACCCCCATCATCACACCACCTACTAATGTAATCAACAGGCTAAACATGTTTCAGCTTGATCCCGATGTGGTGGAATGGATAACAAATTAGCAGATGTACAAAATCCACACTGAGGATGGTGCATGTGTTCTCTTAAAATATGAAGGTAACCAATGCTGTCCTTCAAGGATCTTTGCTTGGATCTCTGCTATTCAGCATTGACTTCTCAGATCTCCAAATCACAAATGACAGTATCTGGTTAACAGAGTATGGAGATGATTGCAAACTGAGTGTCAGCTTTAAGTCAAAATCCAAACAGGAGCATACACTTGTTAATAATTGCTTTACAGAAAAAGGCTTAAAATAAATGTTAAAAAGTGCAAAATCATAGCATTTGATAGCAACACAATCCCTCTAGCCTCCATGCATTATAGACAACACCCTTCTTCAAAATGAAAATGCAGTAAGAGACTTGGGAACGTGAGTAGATAATTTGTTCACCTTTTGATCATCATGTGGTAAAGAAGTCTTTCTAATCAGCACAGCAGACTTCTGAAAGTATATCATCCACAGATGATGAAGTACTTACCCATATGTACTATGCATTAATTAAGCATTCGGTGTGGTATATTAAGATTTACCCATGGTTGGTATGATTAAATAAAGCCAACCATGGGTAAATCTTAATATACCATAACCAAGGACTCATTTATTGCTATTATACAATGATATTATTTAAGAAAAAAAAACTTACTTTTCTTAAATAATGTCTTTGTATATTGGCGTTGTGCTGTCCTTCCATGTTTTTCTGATATCCTAGGGCATTTTCTGATGTACTGCGCATATGCATGGGACTTGCGGTCCCACAAATAACCAGTACATCAGTGCTTTGTAAAGGAAGCAATGGAGAAAAGAAGGTCACCATTGCTCCATTTTTCTTTTCTTTCTTTCTTTTTAATATACAAAAAAGGTTTCAGACAGTTTAGGGGTAGGAGCGAGACAGAATGGAGAAAATACAAGGAAAATCCGGTACGTGTCTTTAGTTTTGATTAACATACTGTATCTTCCCAGTATTTTCTCTGTCCTGTCTGTCTGCTATGGATTACAGGTTTTTTTAAAAAAAAAAAAAAAAAAAAAACTTGCAGTATATAGCAGTGGAAAAAAAGTCCGGGCGACCGATCCTTTTTCCATTGGTATATGCTAGGATTTACAATGGGCTCGCTGATTGGGCTGACCAATCAGTGTGCTCGTTTTGCAATATTAATGAGCAGTCATTGTATAATTAGGCTTATCATACAATACAATACCCCTTTTGGAATGTATCTTACTCAAAATATTAATCAACTAGGGAGACCTTAGAAGTTCTTAGCTACGCAGATCAAGGACTAAAGAGGACCTGCACTAGCAGGGAAGACTGGAAGGATTATGCTTATATTCAGTATTATATAGACTACTTAGGAGTGATCAATGACTTGCATTTGGACCATTAGGGAACTACTAGTCCAAGATCTCTTGCATCTCCATATATCATACAGTCCTAAAAGCATACAGACCAGAAATCTAAATCCACATCAGCAAATTAACAAAACAGGGAGGTGGGTTAGGTTTGTCACACAGCACCTTTCTCTTTTCTGGAACCAACTTCCACTGTATGTTAAGAAGTGTCATCTTCTTTTAGATGTGAACTTGATAACTGCAGGGATATACATAAACTCCCCTCCTTGGAATAAGAAGTCAAGGTCTAATGGCGGGTACTGGCAAGGTGCAAATGGCGACTAGGCCTAGATATCTTGTATCCCCAATTATTCTGATTTTATTAATTTACTTAGTTACATCAGATGCATTAATTTACTAACTTTTGTTGACCAAGTTAGTACTATTAGACATGGCTTATTTTCAGGGGAGAACTGATGTGATATTATACAGACTATGCTACTATTGTAATACTAGCACTAAAAACTTTAAAAACACAGTTTGTTCCTGCCAAGAGTGCAACAACCACAGTATGCAGCTCTCTTTATTACAAGGATACAAATAATGAGTAAGACCACCCCAGGATGTAAAACTAAACTACCGTTTCTACCAACATAGATACTATAAAATAATTCAACAATCAATTTATTTATACAAGGAATTTTCTGTTCTTGTTGGTAATAAAATGTTCCAGTAAAAAAAAAAAAAAAAAAAAACAAAGAGCACACTGTCCTGGTAATGGACTTGCAATTATTTCATTGAAAAATAGATTTAAATAAAGAGTATCTAGTTAATTTTTTTCCAGAAGTACAATAGTTCCACAATTTACTAAGAAATTCCATACAAAGCACACCTAAATACCAGTACTGACATATATACCCCAATGTATTTGTTATATTCCTATGTGTCATTGAAACATATGTAAATATCATATATAAATCTATGTCTTTAAAAATTACATATGACGTTCTATACTTGTTACAGCCCTTCTGCCTTTGGCTGTTCAAAAAATCGAGCAACTAAAATCATACCTTCTTATACTAAGACATGTTTTGTTAATATGCATGAGTTATTTATTTTGATAAATAAGATAATTTCGATTAATGTAATCTTAGTCTGCAAGGCAACAGTGCATGAATGCTGTACTCAAGCCCTTAGCTAAGGATATAAACACATACACAAACCTAAGTAGCAGATGTTCTGCATGCCGTTAAAGTATTGTGGGATTAGACATAAACCCTTATTCAAACACAAAAAAGAGAGACAGTTCCACAGTATTTCTAAAGTACACAATCAAGAAAACATTACTTTTTTGTAAAAATAATCAGTGTAATTAATACATCATTAATTTGCCTGTATCAGTCTGTGTTTAAAGCTGTACAGAACCTATAAATGCTTTTTTTTTTTTTGCAGTAAAACTACAGCAAAGATGTGAAAAGTGATAAGAACTAAAGAATAAGGAGTTGGTCTGTTCCTGCAGAAATGAAGCAAAGCTTTGAAAAGTGAAAGTGTCTCTCTCAATCCCTTTAGTGGAGCTTTCAGCTTGTGGTGCTTCTACTTTGTCATACAAACGATGTTAGTTATCTAAGCAACTTTACCATGGGAGAAGTGATATGAATTTAAAATGTTGACCCAGCTGGACGAAAAGATTCAGGATTTCCTTACCAGCTGAAAACCAGACTCATTCCAGGACATCTCTCTGGAACTTCTTCAAATGAACTAATACTTCTGAAAATCACCCCAGCAATTGATCCACTCAGTCTGTACTTTCATCTTAATGCATTTAATTTGGTTGTCTTGTAGGCAGCAGTGAAGGAAATCTTTACATGGAGTGAAGATGCAAAGAAGGTAAGCCTCCTTACCTGAGTTAGTCAGCTCTTGCCTGTAACTCTTACCTGCTTGTCTTTTGCAACTGCTAAGTGGTCAAAAAATTATGAGTTAGATAAGTTTTTGTTTTGTTCAGCTAACAGTAGAGGTAGAACTGTATAGCTGGTGATGCTTTTCTTATGCCATAGGCTCAAAGCTTTTTTTTTTTTTTAAGTTTACATTTTCTTGTGCAAGTGCACATTTATTTTTATATTTACTTTTTTACACTATACTGCCTAATTTCTTTAAGTAAAGAATTTCATTATTCTATCTCAAAAGCTTGTGGGTGGTTGATTCTTGATGCTTCAAAGGATAATTATACAAAACTGGTGAATTATAACTGTTGGCATGTGTCTTTTGAAAGACCTACCATAAGTTACATGTATGATTAATTTATTTTACCAGTGTATATTATACAGCGATTGTATACTGGCTATGCCAGACTGGTCTGGATGGTGACAGGGTGGTACTAGCAGGTAAGCTGTAGTGACTCTAAAAAGATATCATTAGCCCCTTCTGGAAAACATTGTATGTGTGACTGCAAAGTAATTTTAGCCAAGTTACTGATGGTAAGATAGCATATGCCATGGTGGTACAGTGGTAGCATTGTTACCTCACAGCAAGACGTTCTCCTGTTCGATTCTCGGATTGGTTGGGAGTGCCTTCTATGTGGAGTCTGCATGTCCTCCCCACGGTTGGGTAGCGTTTGAAAGACATGCGTGTGTAAATGGGCGTGCCTTCGTTGAAGGTTGGGTGTCAAGCTGGCACCTCGGCATTTCATAAAAATCTACTGCCAATCATTAGCGGACCAGAGTTCCGCTGTGGCGACCCCTTACCGGGAAAAAGCCGAAAGACAAACAACAACTGATGGTAAGATAGCAATGAAAGGCACTGGATTGAGAGTGAGGCGGGTGAAGTCCTAGGAAGCCAGTGTTCATAACTCTGCTCTTTGTCTGAACCAGAGCTGAATCATGGTAAAACAAAAAATGGCCAAATGGTTACAAGACTGCAACACCAACTTTATTGTAATTAAATAAGATAAAATCAAACTTAAAGTGCTTTTCGTCTGCTCATATGCAGATTTCTTCAGAAGTTACAAGAACATTGAGTTATACATACTTAAATAGTCAACAGCTGTGAAAAGTGCGGGAAATTTAACTCTGATCTGTTAATTGAACAACATGTACCTTATCTTGAACCCTGATCCTTGTTTGTTAAAAAATAAATTATTCTTACTTAAAATTAAATACACATAGTATATACACAAAACAAAAAGTAAAATTTAATATCAGTAAAAATTGAATGTTAAATATTAAATACTGTTTCTTTTACTAATGCTGACACAACATCAGTACATTGTTTTAAATGGTAAAAACTACCTATGTAAACTTTTGAGCTTTAAAATGCTCATAATTGAGCATGATTCAGTCAATCCTGGAAAACTAAAAGCATTTAATTTTAGTTGCCAAGTTAGTTCTAATTCTTCTAGTTTGAAAGATGCTGGGCCACCCCTGATGTCGTTTACAAACTGGTCAATGACCATAAATTTAAACTGATGTTGGCCATTTAAGTGAACATGTTTTGCTAGAGCATTGTCAAGTTTGTTATGATTAATAGCATAGATATGCACATACATTTTCTCATGGAATCTTTGTTCCACTTTACCCACATAAAATGCGGGGCAAACTACACATCTAGCTAAATAAACAATGAACCTACTGTTACAATTGAATTTAGATTTTATTTTATATTTATGTCCATTAATTTCAAAAAACTCGTGACATCTATAAACTTGCAATAATTGCAACTTTCACACTTGAATGTGCCCTTAATTCTAAGCACCTTCAATTGATGTCTTTCCAGGAGTGCTTTCAAATTGCTCCCTCTCTTAAATACTATTAATGGTCTAGTGCCAAGCCGTTCAACCAACTCATAATTGGTTCTAAATAAGTTCCAATTCTTATGCACTATTCTAACTATATGGTTGCTTTGGACATTGAAAGTTGTTATAAAACTACATTTAAAGTCTTGTTCTCTCTGGCTGGTTGCTCTATAGGTGGATCTATTATTTCTATATCCAAAGAATTCTCACCAATATTAGATGTAAATTTAGTAAGTAAAATAGGCTTCAACTAAGATCTTTCTCTTTTACAGGTAACCTCTTCTATTAAAGAATCCAATAATTCTTCGGGATAGCCTCAGTGCATAAACATTCCTTTCAAAAAAACATATTCCTCAAAAAATCTGTATTCAAAGTGGAAATGCGGGAGGCTCTCACTAACTGACCTTTGACCACAGATCTTTTTTGATGGAAAGGGTGGCAGCTTGAAAAATGCAAAAAAGAATTTGAGTAAGTTGGTTTCCGAAAGATTCTTGCTGTATAAGATCTTAGCTCTTTGTTTTTAACTAGCCAAACATCTAAGTAGGAAATAACATTGGAATTAAAACTAAATGTAAACTGTAAAAAGTCTGTTGAGTTGTTAAACTTTTGAACTAACTCGGTCGCTTTTACTTCATCTCCATTGAATAATACAAAGATGTCATCTAGGAACCTAGTATAATATAAAATACTCTCTGATGCCCTCACATCATTAAATATAAAATTGGTTTCCCAGTGGGCCATGACCAGATTGGCCACACTGGCCCCACAAGGAGTACTCATTGCTAATCCTACTTTCTGTAAAAAGAAGTTATTATCAAACATAAAGTAGTTGTTTGTCAACGTAAGGTCCAACAGTTCCATTATCAAGGCTATATCCCAGTTTGGTGCTCCATGTTTGTGCATTATTGCTGCTACCCGCTCTATACTGACATCATGAGGAATGCATGTATATAAATCCTTGACATCAATTGTTAAAAAGTTCGAGTCACATCTATATTCTATATCATTTATACTAGACAAAAAAGACCAAGAGTCTTTACATATTTGTTTTTCTAGCACAACAAACTTTTGTAACATAGTGTCAATGACCTTTGAACATGCATATGTAGGATAGCCTCTACTGTCAACTAAAGGTCTCATTGGTGGGTTTTTTAAATCTTTGTGTATTTTGGGAATTCCGAACAAGGATGGATACCTTGGAAATAAAGTGATCATATAGTTAAGCGTTGCTTGATCAACTCGTCCTTCTATAAACAAGTCATTCAAACAACTTTTGATCAAATTATATGCTTTATTTGCTTCTGATCTAGAACTCTGCTGGTAGGTATCATTATTCAACAGTAGGTACATACGGTTAATGTAATCTACTTGGTCAAACATGACCAGAACTCCACCTTTATTGGGTTTACAGACACGTATGTCCTGTGTTTGTATGTATTTCACAAGATCTAATTCCCTAGTGTAATCATCATCAGTGCTAGACATTTTGTTCTTAAAGTTAACTACGTGCCTAAAGTCCAACTCGCACAGTTGCTCAAAAGTCTGTAATGGAGGGTGCAATGGAGGATTAAATGTACTTGAAATTCTGAACTCATTATCACATATTGTGTCTACTAAATTCGTAAATTGTAATTGAAAGTTCAGTTTCCTTGTGTACATTTTAAGTTTCATAATAGATTTAGCTATGTCCATACGTTGACTTGGGACATATGTGTGACCTTTTGGAGTTCGACCATATCGACAGAAATTTCAGTAGTCGAAAAATGATACACCTTAAAGTCACCGTCTTTATTAACAATAACCTTAGGTAATTCAGGAGGTGATTGGGGTTCAGTATATCCACGATCATTGTTTAATGAGAGATTGGGATTGCTTACTTGGTCAGTACAGGTCACAACCATAACAACATCCACAGGAGGGGTGAAAGAGGAAGAACCTCTTAAGGTGGGTTGTAAACTGTCACCTAAGAGGTCTTCCTCAACTGTTAATTCCACTCCCTGTTGGAGCTCTGTGTACTCTTGTTGCCTGTGCCAAATCTCTGTTGTTTCGGTTTGGCCCCAAGGGCACTGTCCTTCTGAAAACCCTCTTGCTGGTGACCATATTGATTTGGTTGCCTCTTATTGTAATTGTAATTAACCCGAGGGGCATTCTGCAATCTCTCACTCCTACGTATTTCATCTTGATTAGTGATGTTTACACTGGAGTCACCAAAATGGTCTAAATCATCTATCCTTCCAGAATTATAATTATTGGTGGCTTGTGCGTGGTCGACAAGTTGACCAAGTTGTTGCTCATTTAAACTATTTATTTGTTGTTTTTCAACTCCATGTTGGTTACTGCGAGTTTGACTTGGACGCTACATCTGTGCCTGCGATGGAGGTGGATAAGCAGTGCCCTGGTTATATGCCTTTTGATCACGCTCCAATTTTTTGATTTTATTCCCTTTCAATTTATTCATGTGTAAATTAATACTGTTGAAAATTCTATTATACTCGAATTTGTATCTAACAAATTCTAAGTCTTCATGGTCCTTTGTGTCTAACTCGATTGATTTAGAGATAGAGTCCACAAACAGGGAATAATGCTTAATCATGAGCTCGATGAGCTCAAAGCCCTGCTTATCAAATAAGTGAAGCAATTCTAAATGGAACTGAGAACCTTTAATCAAACCTGTTGGATACTGCACTTTACGTAAGCCTTTCAGCACTATCTTTTGCTTCAAGCATTCCCTAAAGTAGGAAATTTCTAATTGAGTTTTCTTTAGTTTTAAAATGTGGCTATCTAAAAGTTTAAGATTAGTAACAATGCCTGGAGATTCATTATAATTACGTCCTTTTCTTGATTAGCAGCATTAGAGCCTACTTGGTCTGCTGTAAACGAAAAACCTTTAGCCAACCATGCTGTTAAGGCTCGAGCATCAACAACCTTTTCTTTATCAAGGTTTAGAGTGAAATTTTGTGATGTTGCCTGTTCAGGAACTAATCCATTTGTGTTTGTAAAAGCCTGCGCTGATGGGTGCAGTAGCTGATTAGACGGCTGGTTGTCAACTGAATTACTAAGCGACACCATAGAAACTGCCGATCTTTGAACTGGCGTTGGTGTTATTGTATTAGATAAATCGCCATCTACAACAGCTCCCTGCTGGCCAGTACTAAGCACTGTGAGCTGAATCATGGCTGGATAAGGCTCTAGGCAGGAGAATGAATTGGGCCCCCCACTCTGCAGTGATTCCAGTATCCAATTACCTGGCTATCTCTCCCAGTTACCATGAACACCGCTCAAACCTGTCAGTGCACATACTATTTTCTTCTTTACTTCTGCGATTGCAGATATTTGGATTTAATTTAAAACTTTTATTTCAAATTTTATAGCACAAACACTGATAGCCATTTGCTAAATAAACAATACAATCCCACAATGAAAACAGACTTAGTGTGAAAAGTAAAATCCTCTTCCCTTGAAACTCATATATATTGAAATGACATTGAAACTCACATTCAAAGAAAATGCATCTGGCCTGTATTGGATTAAGTTTACCTTTGGGCTGTTTTCAAACCACAAGTCCCTTGCACACATTTTTATGACCATGCATATATCAATGTGTTCTTCAATTCACCTTCCTTATTGCATTAAATTATATCCCTTGTATAATACACCAATGCTTGTTACAATGTGTTTTAAATTTGCAGTTTTGAACATTTTTTCCAGTAAGCAATGAAACAAAATGTATGAACCAAGAATGACAAAACTAGGTATTTCAGAACATTTCAACCATTACAATCCATCAATATGCATAATCTGTGAGGAAGTCAAAGTCATCTGAACAATTCTATAATAAAGAGATCTACAAGTAATGAAGAGGTTGCTGCTAGCAAATAACTTTAAATAGATGTAACAAAACTCACTGTCAACCAAACCCATATCTGTGTGTGTGTGTGTGTGTGTGTGTGTGTGTGTGTGTGTGTGTGTGTGTGTGTGTGTGTGTGTGTGTGTGTGTGCGTGTGCGTGTGTATTGTCAGCAGAACATTTTGAAGAACCTTCCCTGACAGTCTGAATAATTAAAACAGTTCTCAGTTAACACTCGACACTGCCTCCCAATAATCATGCTTATATAACAAACACTTTGTTTGTTTGTGTCTTTCAGCTTTTCCTGGTTAGGGGTCACCACAGCAGAACTTCAGTCCGCTAATGATTGGTAGTTGATTTTTACATGCTGAGCTAGCAGCCCTGACGCACAACCTTCAACAAAGGTATATCCATTTACTCATGTCTCCATGCAGAAGACGCTCTAGCTGAGAATCGAACCGGACAGTGTCTTACTGTGAGGCGACAACGCTACCGCAGCACCACCACCGCGGGCCTTATATAGCAAACACTACTTTAAAATATAAAAGAGAATCCACAAATCAAACAATATACACCTGTCTAATTGGTATAAAAATGACTGATTTTAAAAACTGTTGGATACTAGAACAGTGATTTAGGTAATACATCCAGCCTATATAATCTAAAATAAAATAATTTGCATTTTGCCTAACCTAAATTTCTAAAATGCAAAAAACAAATCAAATATCATGCTAGTCCTAAACTTATATAAGATTACTATATAGCTGTTCTTTCATGCAATAACTTGGCTTAAGTGCTTATAGGAGTTACAAAAGTTGGTTTAAGTATTCTACAACTTCATAAACTCTGTGGCACCATTTAAGTGTACTATTAATTTATTTTGTTCTTTTGCCAGAAACAATGGGATATCAAAGAAAATAATGTATCTATAAAAGGAATCCTCACAATGTCAAAGTGTGAAATACTATATCGAGTTCTATACAGGAACTGATAAGTGCTGTGGAATTTTGGAATGCTATCACCTGATGCATTTAACCCACTGCCAGAAACAGGATTTAACAGGAAAAGTATAAACTATAGATCAGAATTAATTGCTTGCATCTGCATTATGCAATTAGAATAAAAATTGTTGGGAATAACAAAAGTTTTGTAAGAAAGAATGAAATCATATATCAAAACTACTAAAACCATCTGCCCTTGTGATGCAGAGGGATGAAGCCCTGAATGTGTTCCAAATTACCCAGGTTCAATTAGCAGAATTGTTATTAGATGGGCAATGGAATGAGCAGCTGTTGCATGTTCGAACATAAATGGGGAGGGTGGTGACTCTGGAAGCTCCTCTAGAGATGATCAAGGTGAAATTACTTGAGTGGCAGTAGCCCAAATAAAACACAGAGAAAAACAACCCCTGTCTCTGTTTTCCATAGGAAATCATTGTCAGTGCAATTTCTAATTACACACCAGCAATCATTCAGTTATTTTTGGAGATTTCTCCTTCTTTCTAACTAGTGTCACTGCAGAGCTGGTTTTTACATAAGTTTAAGGGTGAGGGGCCTTGCCCTCTTAAAATTAAAATTTTCACCCTTTTATGTTCTGGGTATTACGTTTTGTGATTTTGATCATCAGCATTTCATAGTACTAACTGTGGAATGCTGCATTTGGTGACACCTAGTGAGAGCACTAGGTGTTCTGCTTGTGGAGCACGATTACTGACTGTAGAATGCTGCATTTGGTGACACTTAGTGAGAGCACTAGGTGTTCTGCTTGTGGAGCACGATTACTGACTGTGGAATGCTGCATTTGGTGACACCTAGTGAGAGCATGAGGTGTTCTGCTTGTGGAGCATGATTACTAACTGTGGAATGCTGCATTTGGTGACACCTAGTGAGAGCACTAGGTGTTCTGCTTGTGGAGCACGATTACTGTCTGTGGAATGCTGCATTTGGTGACACCTAGTGAGAGCACTAGGTGTTCTGCTTGTGGAGCACGATTACTGACTGTGGAATGCTGCATTTGGTGACACCTAATGAGAGCACTAGGTGTTTTGCTTGTGGAGCATGATTACTTACTGTGGAATGCTGCATTTGATGACACCTAGTTAGAGCACTAGGTGTTCTGCTTGTGGAGCACAATTAGTGACTGTGGAATGCTGCATTTGGTGACACCTAGTGAGAGCACTAGGTGTTTTGCTTGTGGAGCACGATTACTGACTGTGGAATGCTGCATTCGATGACACCTAGTTAGAACACTAGGTTTTCTGCTTGTGGAGCACAATTACTGACTGTAGAATGCTGCATTTAATGACACCTAGTTAGAGCACAAGGTGTTCTGCTTGTGGAGCACGATTAGTGACTGTGGAATGCTGCATTTGGTGACACCTAGTGAGAGCACTAGGTGTTTTGCTTGTGGAGCATGATTACTGACTGTGGAATGCTGCATTTGGTGACACCTAGGGAGAGCACTAGGTGTTTTGCTTGTGGAGCACAATTACTGACTGGGGAATGCTGCATTTTGTGATACCTAGTGAGAGCACTAGGTGTTTTGCTTGTGTAGTATGATTACTGACTGTGGAATGCTGCATTTGGTGACACCTAGAGAGAGCACTAGGTGTTAAGCTTGTGGAGCACGATTAGTAACTGTGGAATGCTGCATTTGGTGACATCTTGTGAGAGCACTGGGAGTTCTGCTTGTGGAGCATGATTGCTGACTGTGGAATGCTGCATTTGGTGACACCTAGTGAGAGCACTAGGTGTTTTGCTTGTTGAGCATGATTACTGACTGTGGAATGCTGCATTTGGTGACACCTAGTGAGAGCACTTAGGTGTTCTGCTTGTGGAGCATGATTACTGACTGTGGAATGCTGCATTTGGTGACACCTAGTGAGAGCACTAGCTGTTCTTCTTGAGGATCACAATTACTGATTGTGGAATGGTGCATTTGGTGACACCTATTTAAAGCACTAGGTGTTCTGCCTGTGGAGCACTATTACTGACTGTGGAATGCTGCATTTGAAGACATCTGGTGAGAGCACTAGGTGTTCTGCTTGTGGAACAAGATTACTGACTGTGGAATGCTGCATTTGGTGACACCTAGTGACAGCACTAGGTGTTCTGCTTGTGAAGCATGATTACTGACTGTGGAATGCTGCATTTGAAGACATCTAGTGAGAGCACTAGGTGTTCTGCTTGTGGAGCATGATACTGCTGAGCACAGACTGTGAAGCGCTGATTTACACAGAAGCATCTCTGCCAACAGCAAGTGTTTGAACACTCACTGCTCTGAGGTATGCAGCACTGTAGAGTAACTCTAGAGGGAGGATCGGCCACTCCCCAGGACCCGAGACTTGTCTGCTCCCTACCATTTGATTCTCACCAGAGGGGGAATTAATAGGTTGATTGTGGATTCTTATAGAAGGAGTTAATGGATCATTCTTCCTCGGTTTGCAGCTCCAGGAAAAATCTCTATAACGGTTGTAATTAATGTATCATGACCAATAGATTCCATCAATCATCGTATAAGAATATCAGTCCATCAATTTAATATGTTTTCTCTTGAAATAATTGCAAAAAGATGTGCAGATTATTTTACAGTAGACTCAGAGAACAGAAAAAATTACATTCTAGGTCAGATACTCTCCTGTTAACTTATTTCTTTTGCAAAGATGAAGTTTTATGCCAGAAAAATCATTTAAGATACAAGTAAAGGGGACATCCTTAAGAGTATTTACTTGCTTCTACATATTCACAATAGAATAGTTCCAATTTTTTATATCTTTATCAGAAGAGGACTATGTATTTTTATTCATTCAGATTTATATCCTTTATTGGGAGTAAATGGAAGAGTCAGATATGGTTTTCTCAGTTGAATGTCCACTGATTCCTGCATATTACTTCTTCTGCATTCATAAATAAAAAGCTGTTTGATGAGAAAAATGAAGTTGAGCTCAATTACAGCTCACAAAATTTATCATAAAATCCACAATTCAAAGTTTAAAATTCTTCAGTTCTATACTTCCCCTTATAAAGAACATTACCATATGAAATGCATTTGACGAATAAAGAAATGTGAAAAGGAGCCGAATGGAAAAGCTCCTTTTCATTTGCTGTCATTATAAAAAGACCACCCTCATTTATTCATTTTCCAATATCTGCATTAAATATTTTAAGGTCAGCGGAGTAGGCACCTATCTGGCAAGCAATCAGAATATATGACATGGAACCAGTGTTGGACAGGAGGCTTTTCTTATGCAGCAACATTGTAAAATCATATTTTAGAATTATAAAAGCAGTTGAATGGTTTGCTAGAGTGGCAGCTTCACCTCAGTAAAATGGTGGAAAGTAAAAAGTGGATATACTTTAACCTTTTATGAGAAAATGACTATAAGAGAAGACATAAGCCTTTTTTATTTAAACAAGAAACATCTTTATTAAATTATCGTGTATGACATAGGCAATCATACATTTATATAAATGAAAACAAACCATATTGACATGATTTTAGTTGCAGACATACAGATTATAAACCATATTGTCATCATTTAGTTGCAAACATTATACATCACTTATAATCTCTCCAGTCATTGTCAAACATTGCATAGCTCATTCAAATCCAGCCTTCTTTTAAACCTTGTTCTTCCTCTGCTCTGAATGTATTATTCCCACAATTCTCATTTTTTCTATGTAATTTGCTCCTGTCCTTTTCTGAAGATCCCAGTTCCAGTTGTTTTATTTCTGTTACTATATTCGCTACTTCTAGTAAAGTTGATTTAAACATTGATTTCCATTTTCTAGTAATTGCTTTTTTTTGGTAGCCACCATAATTAGACTCTGCAAGGCTTAACTATGTCTAGGCAATTCTGATTCTGTATCATAGCTAGAAAAATCATTTCCTTAGTTATAGCAATTTTCTCACCCAGTATCTCTGACAGAGCAGTCTGCAGGGAATCTTTAAAGTCTGCCAACTCATTACACTCCCAGAAAATATGTTCTCAATTACCCCCTTTCCTCCCCATCACACCTCCAACATTTACGGTCTACCTCAGAAAAAATTATTTGGAGTCTACTTGGGATATAAAATAGCTATGTAAATACTTCCAAGCAAAGATCCTAAATCTTTTAGACTTTATTGCATATTTGGGAGACATACATATATCCCTCATTTTTTTGTGAATTGCTTATCCAATCTCTCTTCCCAATCCTTTCTAACCTCCTCTGATTTATTCTTATAGTTATCATGCAATATTTGTATGCTCTACTTATTATTCCTTTTATAACAGCAGCCTCTGTTCAAGATTCTACTAAAATACAACCAGTGCTGGTTTTTCACTCAGGATCTCCCTATTTCTTTCTGTTTGCCTATACTCTGATATCAGTCCTTGATAGGGAAGGCAATCTCTAGCTTGCAGTCCAAATAAATTCTTAGCCTGTTTCCACTCTATTACCTCTCCCTCTCTAATTATTTGGTCCCAATACCTTGTTTTTTTGCCAGTTTTCTCTACTAAATTTCACCCCCCTCTTGCCTATTGTCTGTATCCCTAATCACAGGCATCCCTACTGGCAGAATCTCCTTCCTCCATTCCTATGTTGGCTTAGTTCTTAGAATACTTTCTGCCACTTAATGAATATAATATTCTGTATGGTTACTGTTATTCTCCTTAAGTATCTGAATCCAAAATCCCAGTCTCTCCCTATTTCTTGAGCTTCCACCCTGTTTCATCATCATCCCTTTCCACTTTTAATTATAGGTTTCTGCTTGTGCTATCTATATGAGCCTTAACTGTGTAGCTCTGAAATACCTCTTCAAATCAGGTACTCTCAAGCCCCCTTGTTCAATTGGAAGAATCAGCTTACCCCCCACTTGACTCTTGCTATCCACAACTTCTCCTCTGGTTGAATAAAATATGCCTGATCTGTGTATAAAACCAAGGGGACTAAAACATTTTAACTGCTTGTATCTTTCTATCCATATCCATATAACAGAGCTTCCAGTTTCTCAATTTTTGTATTATCTTTTGTTTAGTTTCTCCCCACATATCTTTAGTTTCCACACCAGAATTCTTTTTAATCCACACTCCTAAGTACTTCATTTTATCATTCCCCATAATGTGGATATTGCTAAACCAATTTGTGTGTGGGTACATCCTTTATAGTTATTGCCTTTGTTTTAGCTTCATTCATTTTGTATCCTGAAAAGATATGAAACTGCCTCAAAATGTTCCACAATGCTGAAATATCCTTTTCTCGTTTTATCAGGTATAAAACAATATAATCTGCAAACAGAGCCAGCTTTTCTTGATTACCATACCAGTTATATCCTAGAATTTCTCAGTGTCTTATTTTCTTTTCCAATGGTTCTAAATATAGTGAAAATAAAAAAGGGAAAGAGGACACCCCTCTAGTAAAACAGAAATTATTAGAGTGGAATCCACCCACTTTAATTTTCACCTCTGATTCATCATATATCCTCTTAATCAACCTTATAATTTTATGAGGGAATGCAAATGCTTCCATTGCCCTACTCAAAAACTCCCAGTTTACTCTGTTAAATGCTTTCTCTGCATCAAGACTCACAGACAACTGTGATATTTTCTTACATTCAGCTTCCCTCTAGATCATCAATGTTCTGTTAATGTTGTCAAATGTTTGCCTCCCCTCCACAAAACAACACTGACCCATATCTATCAATTTTGGCATCATCTTTACAATTTGTTTAGCCTTTATAGATGTAACCACTTTACAATCATGGTCTTGGATTGAAATGGGCCTGTATGAAGCTGGATCTGGTGCATCATTACATCTTTTAGGTATTACAGCCACCTACACTTTCTTCCAAGTTGTCGGTGATTCTCCTCCTCTTAAAATACTGTTAAACAAAACCTTCCAGATCTTTATCAATTTTTTTCCCTCCTAGCTTCCAAACTTCCACAGGGATACTATGTATTCCTGGAGACTTTCTTGTGGATTGGTTATACATTACCATTTTTATCTCATCTCCTCCTATACTAACTCTTAGCAATTCAGCCTCATCTACCTCTAACCTTAGCACATTTAATTATTCCATAAACCTTTCCATTTGTACCTTTTCCTGATCTCTATATTTCTCTGCTTTATACAGACTTTCATAACATTTCCAAAATATTTCTAATACCACTACAGGATCTCTTGCTATCTTCCTTGTTATAGCCTCCCTAAGCTTGGTAACGACCCTTAATATTTTCTGTTGCCTGAGTTGTTGAGCTAAACGTTTTTCTGCTCTGGCATTATTATCAAAAAAAAAAAAAAACAGTTGCTTAATAGCAATCTTTCTAAACCCATGCATATTAGAGGTAATCCTTTATTTTCTGCTTAGCATTATTTAACTGCAACATTTATTGTTCTGTGAGATTCCCCCTCATTTTCAACACTTTAACATTTGTCAGTCCCTCTAAATAATTTTTGTTACTACTTAACCATGTCTCTCTTTCTTTTATTTCCACCCAATTTTTAAACTCCACTTTAATTTTATCCCACTCCCTAGCTATAATTTGAGAAGAAATTTTTATCTCCTCTAATAACTCCTGAATAATTTCCACTACCTATTCCTTAAATTCTTCGATTTTCAATAGATAGGCGAGAAAGTGCCAGCCTCTCATTTTTATTTCATTACCCTTCATTTTTATTTTAGTTATTACTGGTGCTTGATCTGAAATACTTACTGGATGCGTGTCAAAACTTTCAATTAAATGCACACCTTCCTGTGAAATGTATGTTTTTTTCTAGCCTAGCCCAGTTTGTGTATCTTGGGGAATAATATGTAAATTCACTCCCAGCTCCTACAACTGGATTTAGATCTTCCATGCAAAATATTTTCATACATTTCTTCAAAAATCTAGCCTCCTTTGTTATGTTTTCCCTTCTGGGCTCTCCAGACACATTTTCACTTCAACAAATCAAATTCTAGTCTCCACCTATAAGTAATATCCCCTACTGAAAACTGATTATTTCTCCCAGAATTTTCTTAAGCTCCATTATAGCAGTTTTAGGTGGAATATAAATACATGCCACTGTAATCCTTCTCCCTTGCCAATAGCCCCTTAGTATTACAAATCTACCATTATTATCTGTTTTATCCTCTTCTATTACTATTGGAGCTCCTCTTGCAATTAATATAAGTGATATTTTTCCTTTTCCCAAGGTATTCTGTTGAATAACTGGCCTGTAAGCCTTTCTTTATCAAATTCACATGTTCAGGTCTTTCCAAATGTGTCTCTTGTCGCATAACTATTTGCACTCTACATTTTTTAATATAGTTCACTCCTTTTTGTGTATATCTGTGAGACCATTAAAATGTAAAGATAAAATAGAAAGCATTATTATGTTAAAAAATTATTATTCCCACCTTTTATTTAAAACAGCTTTTTTGTTACATGCACACACTAATATTTATCAGGTTGATCCTTTATACAATTGTTTCTTGTCATATCCATTTGAGCCAATGTCACATCTTACAAAACTTTTTGTTTTATTGAAAGCCCTCAAAAAATACACTCCCAATACACTCCACAAAACCTATTAACTTAATGCTAACACACAAAACTATGTGCATCTTCAGATATTGAAGTTTTACCTTCCTAATAGGAACAATTGTCCCAAACTGACAGCCACACTCATAGACTTGGGTTAACCTAAAAGGAGGGTCATCCATGCTCAGAGGATGGTACAGCCTGTGCTTCTACTAAGTGCTGTCAGGTTTTATCTTATGTTTATTGCACTCCCAGAATGAGAAAACAGTTGAATGCTTTCAGAAAACATATTCTCCTACCCATTGAAAGAAGCACATTTTCTGTTTTCATTGCTCTTTATCAGATTGTCTCCATGGAGACACAAGAACCAAATACAGAGTTGTTTTACAAGCATTTATTTTTTTATTTGCTAGAGGAAAGCCTTATTATAGTCAATGTTCTTTTTTATTTATTTGCTTTCCCTTAAAACATGTTACTATATCAGGCCAAGAGCCTTAATCTAGTCATTTCCCTATGCAAGAATGAGAAAAAACACATCAAGTTTTCTTATATCATACTCTTTTGACCAGACTTTTTGTCATCTTCTTTTTTTTTTCCTTTACATTGTACTGCCTACATTTCTTAAAACTGAACTTGGAGAAAAAGAAAAGAAGAAAAAACAGGGGCACCTGTTTACTTCAGTATCCCCATTACACTTGAAAATAACTGAAAAAATTACTTTATAGCATGCAGATTATATTATCCACTACAAAATATTACTCATAAGAACAAAGTTTTGTTTTACTTACAGTTAACTATTTCTCTCCTCTTCCCCTCTCCTAGGAGTTCCTGCAAACATTAATAACATGAAGTAGGGCATATGCTTTACAGTCTCCTACAAGTTTAACAAAGTCAAAAAGTCCATCCAATTATTTCCAGGTTTTCTTGTTCTATCATGTTTCCCAAATATAATTAATGCTTTGTAATCCCACATTTATTTGTCAATTTCCAAGCTGCTGGTTTTATTCTTGTTTATCTCTATCTCCCAAATCCAGTCTCTGCTTCATTTCCAATGTACTCTCAGTTCTTCTAGTCAACTGTTGTGCTTTTTTGTCTCTCAGGCATTTTGCATTGAAACATCTGAAAATGTTTTACTTTATTACCAGAATAACAAGAAGCAGAAGTTCCTTCTATTTCACAGCTTACTTTTTGTTACACAAACTTTTGCAACTTTTGCATTTCCTCCTTAGCATGTTTTGCATCAAAAAATGATTGTGTCCCTCCAGGAAATAATATTCTGAAGATAGCTGGGTACAGCAGTTTGAATCTCAAGCCTGTTTCTTGACATTCTCTGATTAGTGGAATAAATGTACTCCTCCTTTGCCTGATGTATAATGAGTAATCATTTTCCACAAATACTCTACTGTCTCTCACATTTAATACTTTATCATTCTGCCACAGTTTTGTCAGAAGCAACTCCTTCTGCTGGTAGGATTGCGTCTTTACTGTTAAATGTCTAGCTTTCTTTTTCATGTACAAGTTTAGAAGATACACATGATGTGCCCTTTCAATTAACAACTGCTGTGGAGTAACAGCCCAGTTGCTTATTTGTGCTTTCATAAAATTAATATAGTCTGTTCCTTCAAGCTTCTCTGGCATAGCAGAAAATTTCAGGTTTTCCCTACGTGCTCTGTTGTCTAATTCTATTATTTTTTGAAATATCTCTTTTTGAGAGGTCTCACATTCAGACAGCCTTTTCTTCATTTCAACCTCTGATTTTTGCAGTTTTAGCACCTCATCTGAATATCTGTTTAAAGCGTCTTCCATTTTTCTAGTCTTTTGTTATTTGAGTTGATATACTCCATCAGTGTTTTGTTCATTTTAATCAGCTCTGAGTACATTTGTCTTTTTTTTCCTCTAGATTACTGGAAGTTATGTCTTGCACCAAACCTGGAGCTTGCAATGCTTTTTGGTGAAATGCTGCAGAATTCTTCCCAGTTAGTGTTTTCCTCACCTTTTGTGATTCAGAAAACCTGAAAGAAAATCAATTTCTTTTTTGCTGGTATCCAGGCAATACACTTATTAGCCAGTTACTGAAATTTACCCCAAAAAACATGAGCTTGCTTGCTCTTTCTTCAGAGATTTTATTTTCACAGTGGGAGAACTGAAATTAAGCTGTTACTCAGTGTGCAGCCATCTTGGAAGTCTGAGAAGACACAAGCCTTAGTAGAAAAGAATATAATATAATGAAATTAATGAATAATTACCGGTGCTGACAAGGGCCAATATAACTGAAGACGCTTATAAACAGAGCTGGTTATGTAAAATATTACTCTGAAGCAGATAATGCAGAAACTCTTTTGACTTTGGGATTCAATAACTAATTAATTTGTTGATGTTCCTCCATGACTTAGGGCAAAGAAGCCCTGACTGACTCCAGCTGACTGTGATTTCATTAGTGGGCTTATAACTAGAGGAACCATTGAGGGGTGGTAGAGAAATGAAGAGGCTGTGCTGTCTAACATCTTTTGAGGGGGAAAAGGGGTGTTCCCCAAGCAGAAATGTAGCTGTTGTGTTGCTAGAAAATATCAGAGAGCACAACACAGTACATGCCAGGTCAGAATGTGCGCAAAACCACAAATAAAGCAATGTGCTACTATAGAGGCAGGGTGTGTCCTTTTAGTGGCCCATCTCATTTCTCTGTAGGGTCACAATGAAATTGAAGACATTTACCTCACACCATGCAGATGCCTGGAGTAAGCCTGAAACTGCAACACAGGTGATAGAGTTCTAATCTGCCTGTCTGAAATATGATGGTCTCTCCCAGTTAGCCTGGCTCTCACCCTTCTTGACCTGAGGGGAATAAATGAGCCAGCTGGGTGACCAGATTACCAAGATGGAGAAGCAGAAAAATAATTCACTCAGTGTTTTAGGTAAATTGAAATAAAAAATGTGGTTCTCAGAATGTATCAACAAGCTAGATAATATAAAAGCAGTGCATGAAAAAGAAAGTTTTAAACTGTATGACTATCCTGTGATGCATTTCCTTTATCTTCTTTTGGTATAAGAATGAATCACATGAAAAGTAAGGACTGGCACTTCATCAGGGATTGTTGAAACACAATATACCATATTTGGGCTGAACCAAATCTTTAAACTGTTACTTTACAAAAGAAAGATGGACAAACATTTTTGATTATTCAGTGAATTTAAGCAGTCTTCTTAGAATGGCTTATGCTGGTACAGCCTCAGAGCAGTCTCATATCTTGTAGACAGACTGAAAGATTGCCATCATCTTGCAGGATGTATGTTAAGTGAATATTTTATTTATTTATTTTATTTATTTTATTTTACATTTGTTTATTTTACATTTGTTTACCGGGCTAGTCTAGCTGGATACATGTCCATTTTCAGTAGAGGCCCGGGGAGAAAAGCTCCAAGAAGAAGGTACAGATAACATAATAGATGCTAAGAAAGTAAAAATTACTATAGGCTTTACATATATTTGAAATAGAGATAAAAATAAAACAATTGGCTATACATGTAGTTGAAATAGAGAATAAAAATACAACAATTGGCTTTACACACTATATAAAACAGGCACAGAACTTAAGTAAATAATCTCACATGCTTCAATTGCAATTGTCGTCCTAGAGGGAAGTGGTGGAATTCTGGGGTGGTACAGGCCTGAACTTTTTTTAGTCAGGTTTGGTACAGGGGCACAGCCAGTGTGACTTGAGGAATTCTTTGAGGTGTTTTTTTGAATTGGTTGAGTGAGGTAATAATTCTTAGGCTGGTTGGGAGGGAGTTCCAAAGCCTACCAATGGAGTTGGTGTAGAGAGCATCACCTCCAGAGTTATTAGATTTGACGGTTTGTACCGGACAGTTTTAGAAGATCTGAGGCAGGTTAGGTTGGAGTAGGGGTAAGTATTTTATTAAGTGAGGGGTGTTGTCTGGTTGGTTAATTATCTTAAATGCCTCAGTGAGTTGGTTGATTTTGAGAATATTGGGCAGTTCTAACCATTCAAGTGCCTTTAGATTTAGGCAGTGGTGGGTTCGATAAGGCGTCCCTGTTATGAATCTGGCTATATGGTTATAAGCTGTAGAAAGTTTATTTAGCTCAGTCTTGTTGAGGAATGAAAATATTGGGGAGGCATAAAGGAGGGTTGAAAGGAGATGGGTGCGAGCTATAGTTAGTTTGGTGTGTGGGGTTAGGAAGTTATTTATTCTGTACATGGAGCCTAGTTTCTTATTGACAGAGTTAATGGTTAAGCTGATGTGTATGTCAAATTTGAGCTTGTGGTCGATGGTCACACCAAGTAGTTTGGTGTGGGAGACAGGCTCTATGATGGTTCCATTGGTAGAGATCACGTGGAAAGTAGGGTTGTTGGCGTTTGGAGGTTCTTTACCTTGGCCGATAGATGCAGAGGGAAAAAATAGCAGTAACTTGGTTTTAGTAGGATTTAGTAAAGGTTTTAAATCTGAGAACCATTTTTCAACTATAGTAAAGCACTGCTGGGTTGAAACTTGGAGTTTGGTGAGGGAGATGTCTGAGCAGATCAGGGTGGAGTCGTCTGCATATTGAATACAAGAGGTTCTAGGGATGACTGAGTGAAGATCATTTATAAAGACAGAGAAGAGAAGGGGACCAAGTATAGAGCCTTGGGGAACACCGATGTTATTTGGGAGTAAATCGGATAGCTTGTTTTGCCATTGGACGGCTTGTTTTCTACCAGTGAGGTAAGCATTGAACCAGCTGATAGCGAGGTTACTAAGACGTAGTGTTTTCAAGGTGTGGAGCAGGAGTTGGTGATTGACCATATCGAAGGCTTTTGACAAATCAAGAAAGAGAGCGGAGGATATTAATTTGTTGTTACGGTTGCTGTTGAGTGAGTCCACGAAAGAGAGAAGGGCAGTGGTTGTGCTATGACAGAAAACTTAGAAAAGCTGATGGCAGATGGAAAATTAAGCTTCCAGTAAAGAAATAAAGGGAAATCATTGCTGTTTTATGGAATGAAGCAAAAATATAATAAATGCATACAAAAATACTCTCAAAGACTCACAATATGGTAATGGCTGGTAGCTCTATAAGAGGTTGTATGGATAGAAGGCAGACGGGAAGTGTTATTGAGAAAACACAGACTGAGCACAACAGTAAATGACATGGAATATGTTATGGAAAAAATTATCAAAAATGCACAATTTAAGAGAACTAAAGCAATATTCTATTAAGACAAAAGTAAACATTGAACTTGCATGTCATCAGACTGCATTTGATCATAATACACAGAATCGTATTTACATTAAAAGAAGTCATGTGATCTTTTAAATATGTCACACAGATAACTAGTAACCTAAATAATCATGTAACCTTTTTCATATGTAAACTTAATGCATGTTTAATAATGATCATATTATTAGCAACAAAACATATATACGCATCTAGGCTTTATTGCCATTTAGATTTTTGGGGAACATAAGTCATTCCTCAACAATGCAAAGCATTAAACCAACAATCTTCAACCACAAAACGTTGAACCTGCAAAGATCAATTAAAAAAAATATTTTTTCAGGGAGGCAAGCCTCAGCGCACCTTCAGTCCCCATGCTAATTACATATAGCAAATCTAAGATTGCACTACAGTGGGGAAAAGGCATATTCCCAGATCATCATTATACTGCAATCTTATATTGAAAACAGTATTATTCCATCAGCTGCTTTGAGATCAGCTGTACCAGCTTTTTCATCCATTGATAAAAAGACACACTAACAAAACCTTCTCCTTACAGTTCTTTTGTCACAATAAAATGTTTCTATAATGACTATATCATTGAGAGGTATGTTGCAATACTTGATATGTAAAAAAGCAATTATCACTGTATCTGCATATGCTTAAACAATCAATTATTTATATTATTTTTTATCACATTATTTTTATACTCTGTATTCCATAATGTTAACTATGCTCAGTTTTTCCAGTGTTATTATTTTACAAATTCAGAATACAGCATATATAAAACCTCCGGCAATCAGGAATGTTATAGCATTTATTACATTTACTTAGCAGCTCCTTTACATTTGGTGCCTGATTGTAAGCAAATGCTGGAGCAATATCCATAGTATTTGCTATTACCTTAGTACTTATTCAACATCCCAGTTTGATCATTTCACATTTTCTGTTTAAGCACTTGCTCAACAATATTTGAATATCATTCTCCCAGGAGCATTCCTATTAACTGTCTTCATAGTCATCCAGCTTTAAATACAGTGTAATAGTTCCATCAACACACTTCTTCTTTACAGACTGAGACAGACTCTCTTTTCAATTCTCTAGGTAATTAATAACTAACAGTTTATCCTTATCTGTACTGCATTTTTGTGAAAATGACCCATCCCCTTCAAATAGACTATTAATAATAATAAATTCACTCAGGGTAAGATATTAATGAATTAACTGGTTGCTGTATGAAGAACACTTATTTACGACCCATTTCATAGTTTTCCGTCCTGACATATGTGGTATATTCATGTATCAGGAGTTAATTGTTAAAAATATCCTCATTGTTAACCTTAACAGACTTTAAATCTCAGTTGTCCTTTACAAATCCTGCTATCTTTGTTACTAATGGCTTTAATACAAAATCCATACTGTGAACTATAGACAGGCTTTCAATATATAAAACTTTTGAACATTTGATAATGAGTGGCTGTATATCACAAAATTCAGATTTTTGCTACCCCTACATTCTACCCTTCAACTTTCTGCTGATACATAGGGCAATGAAATTAGAAATAATAGAACTAATAAATTCTCATAGTATGTCAAAAGATGAACAGCTGTCTATAAAGTGTTTGTATAATATGATGCCAGATGTATTTATACCTATACTAAGTGTACACGATCTGTATTCAAGATAATCTCTACCACTTTTTTGTACTTTCTAGTCATTCAGAAAGATTACACTAAGTATCTGTGTAATCTATAGTTTTCTGTAACCTTTTTGAATCACTCTCAATATTTCAGGCTTCAAGAAAATTAGTAGGAAAACTAAAATTAGGAGGCAGAAGGTGTGGGTTATGCTTGTGTTGTCTGTTTACATAGAAGGATGTTAATGAATCCCAGGGTAAGTCTTTTATAATTGGGCTTAATATCAATACAAATTCAGATAGTTTGTCAAAACAATATTAGATTTCACAAAACATAAACAGAGATAGAAAACAGGTTTGTTATTTTATATGCATAATCTGGAAAGCATAAAACAAAGCTATCATATTATTAGTTGACTCATGATAACCATTCAGTATGAACAGCTAAGTGCACTGATTGTAAAAAGGAGTCTGAATAAAGATAATTGTAAAAAGAACTGACCCTTCAGCATTAAAACATTATCATTCTTGCCAGTCATTCCAAACAATTTGCTGACAAGACATTCAGTGTTGCTGTCCACAGACTGTTGAGTTCTTTAGTCAACCATTTCCAATATTTATTTTTAAACAGCTAAGACAGCTATAAGAATGGTGCATGAATTTATACGGCAAGGCATCTTGTGAAATATCTGTTGTAAAGTGAATTGTTGTCTATGGCAAGTCAAAAAGCACTTGTAGAATGACTACTAATTATTGAGTTATGAATTAGGTTATATCATTGATTACTCCTGTATTTCATACACTCCATAAATCAGTAAACTATTACTTTTCTGTTTTTGACACTCAGAACATATTTTGGAGAGTCCCAATATACCAAGACTTCCAATATAAATCTGCATTCACTTTGACAGTTAACTCCATACCATACAACTTAAACTGCATGATATTCCCAAACAAGATGGAAGCTATTTATCTTAAAACACCTTACATAATTCTACACTTAAATAAATTAGGAATATTTCTAGTATCATGTTTCCTAAGTCTTCAAGGAGATCATTAAGGCCTACATATCACCTTACTCCTACCTGGTAGTCTGACAGTCATTCAGAATACCTTTGTTGATAAGAGCTTCAGTGCTCCTAATTTCAGAATATGGAACTCTCTACTCATTTAATAGCACCAGACAAGCCCTTGCTGACCCCCTCTACAACTGTTAACTAAAGGTTTCCACTGCTTATGTCCCTGAGGTTTGGATAGCAGCTGTGGTGCTGCCCTTGCCAAAAGGGGGTCCTACTGCAGGCCCAGGAATTACAGGACCATTAGCCTAAGTTGCTTAGTCTGTAAGACCATGGAATGCATCATGTCTGACTTTATAATCTATGATTTTAAAAACTCATACAACCTGACCTATAAAAGTGTGGTTTTACTAGGAGGAGATTGTGTTTATTTAACTTGATAGCTTTTGAGAAGGTTACTGAGCAGTGACAATAACCTTGGTTAGTCAATTTACATAGCATACCTGGAGCCTGCTAAAGGCCTTAGACACTGTACCCCACTCTGGCACTGTAAACATGATAACAGAACCTAAGGTAGATCCTTACATGGTAAGATGGAATGCAAACTGGCTGAAGAATAGAACCCACACAATTAAGGTATCAGATGCCACTTCAGAAAGTATAAAAGTAACCACTGATGTACAGCCCTGATCAAACTAAGGCTAACCAAATTCGTAGATGACTGCAAGATGGGTGTTGTCTTCCTTTCCACCACCACTGGTATAGAAGTGCTTAATCAAGTATTAATACCTATAAGTCAATGACGTACAGAAGAAGAGGCTCAGACTAAATGCAAAAATGTGCTGCACTGTTATATTTGGGAAACACCCCTTGTCTCCAACTTATAGTATAGTATAGTAGTACTTCACCTCATATGGATAAGGGAGTCAGGGATCATGGCTCCTGGGTAAACAACTTCCTGACCTTTAACCCCCATGGTAGTAGGGAAATAATTCTATACAGCACAGCTGGTTTACAAAGGCATGTCATCTAGTATAAGGGATGTTGTTATCCCTCTGCACTCTTCCCTGATTAGATCAGGTATTGATGAAAATCCTCCTTCCTGCATGTACCAAGCCAGACATATTATGCAGCTAGAAGGGCTCCAAAGATTATTGGCCTAAAAAACTCTAGATATCAAGACAGAGTATAATACTCTATAGTCACTTATAAAGTCTAGCATGGTGATTCCATGCTATCAGAGATTCATCCTAATGGATCTCTTATAACTTCAAGAGACACACAGCTGCATAAACACCCAAACTGAGGATCTGAACCTCTGCCAACATATAAATAAAACGCAACATGCATTGAATGGACAGATTTGTTACCCAGTGGTTACCCCATCTCTGGAACAAATTGTTGCTGCATGTTAAGAGTGATACCCTAGCCTCAGGCAAGGCTAACTTTGATGATTGGATGGGTTCCGGCAAGTTCAAAAATAGCCTGACACATCTGCCCTCCTGGAAGTGGGGGTACATTTGAGGGTAGTATTTGACAAGGCACACATGATCTTCTGCTTAAGTACCTTGTATTTCATATGACCGCATGAACCACTCTCAAGTAAAATGAAAACTATTCAGCTTAAGATGGCTAACAACATTTGTTAACATGTTGCTAAGTCTCCAAGGAGATCAATAGGATCTATGGATCACTTTGCTTCTACAGAGCAGTCTAGTCAGATAAAAAGCCTTGGTGACAAGACATTCAGTGGTGCTATCCTTAGAGTGCTGAGTTCTGTACATAACCATATCAAATATTTCTAACAATTTGTTTTCATCACAGTAATACACATATTTTTACAAATAAATATTTACCCTTGTACTTGATTCTGTTAGACAATTGCTTTCTCTGCTTTATACTGCATATATTAATTATTTGTTCTATGACACTAGGTCATTTTACCTATTATGCTCTGGATTTTCTTATTTGTCTTTAGGTACTTATTGTATCCAGAGTAACTGCATTCATATTTTAAAATACAGAAATGTGTACAGCCTGAAAGAAAACTTTTTTCTACAATGTTACAGTGTATACATAGTAGTTTCAAATATAATTCACATCTTATCACCTTAATTATATATACCTGGGAAAATAATTAAACATATCTGAGTATAACAGCTGGCTCTAGGAAAAAGTAAGCATTTATATACAAATATATAGCAGGGTAGCAATACTGGATGTTATTATTAATTATAACGATGTTGTAAACTTATGATTTTACTATTAAATGGTAATGTAATGTGATGTCATTTTCAAAAATTGTACAGTAGTTTTAACTCAAAATCTTTGATCAGCTATGGTATTACTGATTGGGTTAGCACTCATGACATATGACACGTGTGGTATTACTGATTGGGTTAGCACTCATGACATATGACACATTTCTTCACCTTTCTTGGCAAAGTAAACTTTCCCTTTACATTAGTGCATTATTTATAATTATGACAGGAAGCTTGGTTTTTAGTTCACAGTATTATTTCTCTCTCACAAATTAAGTCATTGTGGGGGTCTTTTAGCTGCTCTGCTGGGGTATCATAATGGCATATGAGCTGGAATGGTGTATTTAGTGTTTTTCCTGACATGATTGCGCTAACCTCTCCCGCTAAACATTTACTAGATGAATGATAGAGAGCAGACTTGAAGTGGTTAATGCCATTTTGTTTTCTGAACATTTCTGAATTCTTCAGACATAAACATTGTCCCATCATTAATGGAAATCTATTCAGGCAAGCGGTTTCTTTCAAATATTGTCCTTAATATTGCAGTGGAAGGGGTAGATTCCATACACCCTCTGGCCACAAATAGCATGCATCAATAAGTAGAAATGCAAAGTTCAGTGAACAGCCCTCCAAAAGTAATGTCAGCTTGCTGTTATGGCACTCTCCACCATTCCACTGGGTGCTTGTAGTGGTGCAGTTTGGATCATCTGTCATTTGACACAAATACTTGTTGAATTTTCAGTTTGCTTGTCCACACCCAGCAACTTTATAAAGCTATGAACAAGACACGTCCCCCAAAGTATCTGCTCTGCACCATTCATCTCATTTTTCAAGACATCACTAAAGTCTCACCTCTTGCAATCATGGCTTTGTCCCTGTATCACATAAAATATTTTCTGCTCTCCTCCTAACTTGCCACACCTCATCTCCCTACTGCTTACCTCAGCTATTCTGTACTACTCAAATGCTCCCTATCAGGAACTACTATCCTACAAACTATTTCTCACACTGTGACATGTCTCCCAAATAGCATTATTTTCCAGATTCCATTCTTCATTTTTATGCTTCGTACTACCAATAGGGAATTCAAAGTTTTGCTGTCAATATACCAAGCTTGCTCAAATCAGACTAAGGTACGAAAAATCTCCTTGATTGCATATATGCCACTGTATAGAAATGTTCTGTCATTCGTGGATTATGTGTTGTCATATAAAGACATGGAGCTCTGATTGTATATATGCCTCTATACAGAATTTTTTTTTGTCATTTGTTGTATTTGTACTGTTATGTTATGGAGCTTTTCTCCCCGGGCCTCCGCTGTAAATGGACCTTGTTCCAGTCGGACTTTCCCAGTAAACAAATGTAAAATAAATAAATAAAATAAATTTTTATAGCCCTCAAGTGTCCTTCATGGACAGAGTACATGTATTTGTTTATTTAACAGGTAGGTGACTTGGAACATAGGGCCACTTGTCAGCCAATAACTTATTAAAGTAAATAGTCTTGATACAGAAATTATGATAGCTAAATAATACAGAGTGTAATTCAGGAAAATAAATCTGTCTGGAAGTTAGCAGTGAGGATTAAGGCTGTATGTTATTAATGCTGTATTTCCTATACCTACTGGGATTAAGGCTATATGTTATTAATGCTGTATTTCCTACACCCCACTGGGATTAAGGCTCTATGTTATTAATGCTGTATTTCCTACACCCACTGGGAGTAAGGCTCTATGTTATTAATGCTGTATTTCCTACACCCACTGGGATTAAGGCTCTATGTTATTAATGCTGTATTTCTTACACCCCCTGGGATTAAGGCTCTATGTTATTAATGCTGTATTTCTTACACCCACTGGGATTAAGGCTATATGTTATTAATGCTGTATTTCCTATACCCACTGGGATTAAGACTGTATGCTATTAATGCTGTATTTCCTATACCCACTGGGATTAAGACTGTATGCTATTAATGCTGTATTTCCCGTACCCACTGGGATTAAGGCTGTATGCTATTAATGCTGTATTTCCTATACCCACTGGGATTAAGGCTGTATGCTATTAATGCTGTATTTCCTATACCCACTGGGATTAAGACTGTATGCTATTAATGCTGTATTTCCTATACCCACTGGGATTAAGGCTGTATGCTATTTTTTAATTTTATTTATTTATTATTTGTTGACCGGGAAAGTCCGACTAGGTTCCACAGAGCCTGTTTTCAGCGGAGGCCTGGGGAGAAATGCTCCAGATACATGTCTTTGGAATGTGGGAGGAAACCGGAGTATAAGAGGAAACACACGCAAACACAGGGAGAACATGCAAACTCCACACAGAAGGCGCCCCAGCCAAGAATCAAACCGGACAATCTCTTGCTGTGAGGTGACGTTAACTGCTGCACCACTTTAATGCTGTATTTCCTACACCCACTGGGATTAAGGATCTGTGTTATTAATGCTGTATTTCCTACACCCACTGGGGTTAAGGCTGTATGCTATTAATGCTGTATTTCCTATACCCACTGGTATTAAGGCTCTATGTTATTACACCCACTGGGATTAAGGCTGTATGCTATTAATGCTGTATTTCCTGCACTCACTGGGATTAAGGCTCTATGTTATTAATGCTGTATTTCCTACACCCACTGGGATTAAGGCTCTATGTTATTAATGCTGTATTTCCTACACCCACTGGGATTAAGGCTCTATGATATTAATGCTGTATTTCCTACACCCACTGGGATTAAGGATCTGTGTTATTAATGCTGTATTTCCTACACCCACTGGGGTTAAGGCTGTATGCTATTAATGCTGTATTTCCTATACCCACTGGTATTAAGGCTGTATGTTATTACACCCACTGGGATTAAGGCTGTATGCTATTAATGCTGTATTTCCTGCACTCACTGGGATTAAGGCTCTATGTTATTAATGCTGTATTTCCTACACCCACTGGGATTAAGGCTCTATGTTATTAATGCTGTATTTCCTACACCCACTGGGATTAAGGCTCTATGATATTAATGCTGTATTTCCTACACCCACTGTACAATTCTCTCTGTCTTGATTTGCCTGTTGTGTGACTTTGAGCAAAGCCCTTAACCAGATAGTGCTCCTAGGTTGCCCCTGAAAAAAAGACACTTGGATCCAATGGATTTACTCAATTAATAAATGTATAAAATCAAATAAAATGAGATAGATCAACAATAAATAAAAGGACACAAGTGCTTAAAATAGAAAATATAGAGTAACAATGAATTAAACTGACAGATTATAGTATTGAAGACATAATTCTGACTTAGTGAAGAAACATAAATCAAGTATTGGCAATAAAAGAAAAGGCAGCATCAAACTTATTTACAACATGGTATTTATTTATGTAATACATAGAACTTGCTGATTATCCTCTAAAATCAAGAAAAATAACCTAGTTATACTGCAGCCCACACCAAAGGACCAGCTTTAGCAAGTCTGTTATAATGACATTTTAGTACATACACCTCTATATGATTAGAGAGTCTTATGGTGCAACACATACGGCAGTTGCCAGGGAATATCAGACACCTATTAACAGCTCTGCAAGCTACAATGTACATCATGCTACTTCACAAGCAATAAAGGAAATAAATGTGGCAGACCAAAGTGACTAACGGCTTTTAAAGATGCTGACTGATTAAAGGTACACCTCATATCTGGCTTCATTCTGTGAGGTGTGTTGCAGATGTTAGTTCACACTGCAAAAATTTTGACCTGGAACTATATCAGTACAGTTAAAACTACCCACATGTTGCAGAAAAATATGATCAGGTTTCCAATCATAGCTTTCTCTTATATGTTCTTGATACGAATTTTAGAAATTTCTCAAGGTTAATTTCTTGAACCCATTTCTCAAACACATAACTTGAATGCAGTGTGAGACCTGATCATAATCCTGTGCATTATGTATTTATTTTATGCATTGTTAACTGGGTAAGCTGTAGTTGACAAAGTCCATTTACAAAGGAGACCTGGTAATAGAATCTCTATTATATAAGCTACACTGGATTGTTAAGCATAATGAGGAACAATAGTACAAAAATGAGATGAAATATATATCTGGTACAATCTGCTTAAATAGGATTGCCTGAGAAAAAGGCAGATGTAAGCACAACATAAGGCAATATTTGTAATGTGCACCAAACATTATTGCAATGACGTGTTATGCTTACAACAGAGGACATCAGCTGCCATGTACATACCAAAATAAGGTCACGGATGATGCAGCACTAGTGAATAATTAGACTGTCACAGAAAACATATAAACAGAAGAAAATAGGCATGCAATAATGAGAGTGGAGCATCGTACAGATATTACCTTTGAGCATGCAGCAATATCTGGATCATTCAAATCCCCCAAAGTACCATAATGCACCAATAAAATGGGCATCTGTATTTTTTTTTTGTAGTTTGAAATTTACATTTACTAGTTTATGCATGATAATTATATGTTTAATAGTATATTTTAATGGGAAAATAGTTCATCCACCCATTTTAACTAACTGCTTGTTATGCAGGATTATAACTTATTAATTTTCTCAAATTCTACTATGAAATTTTCAGGGAAGGGAGTCCATAAGTGATAAGTTGCAAATCTGAGCTGAAGATGCTAAGTTTTGGCAGAGTTATGGACATTTGTTTAACATAGTTCATGTAGTTTTAAATGTGTGTTTTCCTTCATGCTTGGCCATCTTTTTAATGGTGCCCTCACGTGGCCAAGATCTGAAATGCATATGCATTTTTTACTAGCATTCTGGTGACCAGCTCATGTGTACACTTCTCCTAATAATACTGTTTTCTTTTGGATCTCTCTTTTCCCCCCAGTTTTTGAAGGTGTTGTTTGTTTTTTTCTGTTAGAATTATGTGAAAGTTGACTGCGGAGTGTTATTCCACTACAGATCAGTGTTACTGGTGAAAACAAGAATAGCTGCCAGTGGGATTTTGAAGGTTATGAGCTAGAGGAAGTCTGTGACTGAGTGTGAGATCAAGGTGATCTGCACTAATTATTTCCTGTCCATTTAATAGATCTGATGCACAAGCAACTAGCAATCTGATTGGTCAGTGTTCATTGCCATCTTTTAAATACACTGTATGTAGATCTGCTATAAATCTTGGAATAATAATCCCTCAAAAGCAATCCAAATTAGTCTTCTTCGTCTTTTTTCCTGTTAGGGGTTGCCACAGCAGATCAACAGTCCATACAACGATTGGCAGCAGAGGTTTTATGGTGCTGAGTTGCCAGCCTGGCACCCAACTTTCACATAAGACGTGGGCACACACACACACATTCATACCTATGGCCAATTTGAAAAGTCCAGTCCACCTACTGCATGTCTTTGGAATGTGGGAAGAAACTGGAGCACCTGGAGTAAACCCATGTGACCCCAAGGAGGACATGCAGACTCCACATAGAAGGCACCCCAGCCGAGAGTCGAACTGGAGAACCTCTTGCTGTGAGGCGACAACGTTAACTGCTGTACCACCGTGGACAGGCTTTTACTGGAAAAACTCACCCAGACTCTGCCACAGCATGCTGTGAAGGAAAGGTTAGTTTGCTTTAGATTTCCTGTACTTTGTATTACTTTATTGCCTTTTTCTATTTTGTATACTGTGATTTGTTTTCTTTACACTGTATTTTACTTGTATTCTGTTTTTAAATGCACATTAAAACTTGAAAAGAGACCACATCTGTGTATCTTGTGAGTCAGACTGAATTTTTCCCACTCTCCCACCCTGTGGTGTGTTCTTAAACACCACTATCTTTCTAGTTGCCTGCCCCTTATATTAATTTGACCATATATCTCCTTCCCTCTCTCCTTTCTCTGGCTGGTGTGAGTAAGCACAAAATTATCATTTTGTGAAATCACTTCCCTTCAACTATTTAAATTTATTGGCCATCCCACTGTATTCCATAGTACCAGAATACAAAAGTGCCCACCTCCTTTCAATTTATCTTGCTCTTTTAAAATAGTGGCTCTGCACTTAGACAGCTAAAATTTAAGTTACCCACTTTCATATCTAACTGCTTAATGCACACTACAGTGTTTAGGATAAACCATTTTTTCATCTTACCTTTAAACATCTATTGCAAGGCCACCAGTTACTGGAGAGCCAACATTCTGCCTCTCAGTAGTCATCTTGGGATTAGTGCTTCTGTTTCCTCCTGGTGAGAGAAGGAGTACAGGGACATTATTTTCCAGGAGACTGCTGATCACCAGCCAGCCTAATAACTGCTTTATAGGTGACAGCTTGGAGTCTGTGCTTATATTTTCGTCTTGGTGAGAGAAGGAGCAGAGTGCATTGATTCCTGAATGTTTCTGGTTGGAGACTGAGTGTCTGTGCTTAATGTTCCTGATTAGTTTGGTTGCTGCTCAAGGCATGTACCAAGAAAAGGCTATAAGCCTACAGACCCTTGGATCAGTTGGGGCAAGACTGTGGATCACCAAACAGGCTGTGGCCTGCTTCTAATCCTGGGATTGGTGCTAACATTGTGCTTCTGGTGAGAGACGAAGCAAAGGAGCATTGTATCCCAACAGAGTGAAGCTGTGGGGAGACCAGCATTAGTAGTAGCCAGGCAGTAGCAATTCATGTGACTCTCCACTTTTCATCATTCTTAACAAGCTAATTCTTTGTTTTCAGTAAGTACTGCTTGATTTATTTTTTACTTCAGAATATCTGCCTAAATACTTCATCCCTAAATTTTCAGGGTCTATGTATTAGTTCCCCTCAAGTGTTTGGCAATGCCCTGTACAGACTCAGACACCTTGAGTGACATTCTTTCTGTAAAACCACAACTGAAATTTCTCCAATACGTAGTTACACACAGGACAACTAGTTTTCAATGATAAGGACTGTGACAGTGACTCATATTCTCAGTCCAACAATCTAATCAATAAAAAGGGTCTATTGCCATGGATATGAACTTTCCTACTGTCTCTGTTACTGGCTTGGTGGATATGGACATCCTGAGGCAATGCAGAAATTGCCTCATGTTTACTGACAACCAGTTAATTCTCAAACAAACTGATATGGTATGTGAAAAATGTATTTACACAATGTCACTGGAGGCAAAGCTCTCGCATAATTTGAAGTAGACATATCGACCCACATATGCTGAGGCACTTAAATGTAACTTTCCTAAACTACAAAGACCTCCTAGATGAAGTACACATAACAAATACTCTCAGCAGCCCCAAATGCGCTCTTTCAAAGCAACAACCACATCGACAAATAGAGATAAATCTCATGGACCCTCTATCTCTAAGCCCATAAGGTAAACCAACACACAATCCAACATTCTAATCATTCTCCATTGTGAGACACACTGATGTCCCTTTTACCAGGATAAGTAAGGAGAGTCATGGTCGGTTGCTTATCAGGGTCCAGGATCCACCACATTACTCTTGCACTCAGGTCATTGGACCACAACTACCAATATGACTCAGACATAGTCCATGTGGGAGTAAATGAACTGGGACATACCTCCCTAAACTATATGAAAAAGACATCATGGAGTGTCTCAGGCTGGTATGAGCTTAGCACTGAGCAGCATTTTACCTTCTCCAAAGATGATGCCATAATAGGAACAAAAGATGATTGACTTTAATAATTGGATTAGTTTCTGGTGTCATTCCAGGGGGGTGC
The DNA here is from genome assembly GCF_019279795.1 of Protopterus annectens. Lineage (NCBI taxonomy): Eukaryota > Metazoa > Chordata > Ceratodontiformes > Protopteridae > Protopterus > Protopterus annectens. The sequence goes on from NC_056739.1 coordinate 1,527,799,144, forward strand.
AGTATTTGTCAGCATGGAAGGAGATGGTCAACAGGCCAAGCTGCTTTGCCAGGGATGTTGTGCACCTCTCCCTCAAGGCTTTTGAATATTAGCTAAAACATTGTCTTCCCCTATAGTGCCTTTTTTAGGCAATGCCAAAATGAATGTGCTTCTGACATAGCAAGTCAAAACCAAGAAAACATAAAGATATTACTGCTCAATGCTAGGAGTCTAAACAAAAAACTTCATCCCCTAGAAGCTCTCTTTACCCTAGAGAATGCTGATGTCTGTGTGGTCACTGAAACATGGTTTAAAGCAGTGGAGAACACACCAACAGTGCAAGGTTATAATACCTTCCACACGTTTAGGCCAGCTACTTCACAGGTCAGGGACTAAAGGTGGAGGTGTCTCTGTTTACATCAAAAATAAATATATTTCAAGGCTAGTCAAACAGGACAATGCACTAGAGCTGCTCCATGTTCAAATCACCATAGGCAATATCCAATACCACTTCCTTGCAAGCTATAGTCCCCCCTCTATGACCCAGGAAAGTCATACCATGTATTTAAACTTATTAGAAACGCTAATCATCCAACACAATACCATAGTCATAGGTGACTTTAATTACCCAACTATTAACTTGGAATCCTCTACGACACCAAGCGTGCATGCACAGAGATTCCTGGATTTTGTAAATACAAACCCCTGGACGAGATAGTCAACACACCAACCAGGGGTGGAACCATACTGGATACTCACTAATATGGGAAAGTGCTGCACATCCCTTACTGTAGTGTCAGACCACAAAATGGTCTCTTTTGTAGTAAAAATAAAACCTGGGCAACCAGCTAAACCTGGAATATTCAGGAACTATTCTAAGGCTAACCTCCTGCTATTAAGTGAGGACTTGGCAAAATTTAAAGCCCCCATAATCCCAGAGAACACTGCTGCCTATGCAGAACTGTTCACAGAAATCCTGTACAAGCATGTTAATAGCACCATAGAGGCAGCTGTACCCACCAGGAAGAAATACAGAACTAACTCAAAAAACAAGCCACCCTGGTGGAATTACAAAATCAGTAGGCCGTACAACAGGAGAAAGAAAATTATGGCAAAAATTAGGAGGTTCAGCACCAAACAGGATAAAAGCACTCTCAACAAACTAAACAAACACCTCAGAGGGCAAATAAAATCTACTAAAGCCAAATTTGAGGTAAGTTTGGCCTCCCAGGCCAAGGACAACCACAAAGCATTCTTTAGCTATGTTGGCATCCTCAAAGGCAATACACAATTGTGTGCAGAGCTCATTGTAAATGGAGTCACCTATACTGAGCTAGAAGATATAGCAAACTTCCTGGCTGATAAATTCAAATCCAGCTTTACCCCTCTCTCCCCATAAACCTTCCCTCAGGAAATATCATCAAATATAACTCCCCCTAATAATATTGGGGAACAGGTCCTTAATGCTCCATCTAAGACCAAGAACACTGCATGAAAGGGCCCAGACAATATCCCAGGATGCCTTCTAAATATAACAAAGCATGACCTATCAGGGCCTATGCAATTACTGTTTAACTGTAGCCTCCAAACAGGCTTCATGTTTCATGAACGGAGAAAGGCAACAGTCATCCCTCTGCACAAAAGTGGGGCCATCTACAGACCCTAGAAACTATAGACCCATAAGTCTCACTAGTCTTATATGTAAAGCCATGGAAAGAATTATTATGGAGATGATCAATAGAGATATAGTAAACCTCCAGACACTGAACCCAACCCAGTTTGGTTTGGTCAAGGGCAGATCATGCCTACTTAACTTGGTGGACTTCTTTGAGAAGGTCATCAAAGCAATGGATGAGGGCAAAATCATTCACACTGCCTACCTTGACCTGGCCAAGGCATTTGACACAATACCTCACTTGGGCATTATTGACAAACTGAAGAGGTTAGGTACAAACCCATATGTCACCCGGTGGATAGCCAAATGGCTCACAGACAGGACTCAGGAAGTTAGAATTGGTAATTTTGTGGAGACGGACTGGATATAGCATTCCTGGTATTACTACTGGGTCTATATTATAACATCACAGTCTAAAAACTTCAAATGTTTTAATATCGAATGCAGTACAGTGAACGCTTGAAATAGCGAAGTTGCAGAACACCAAATACTTTCTTAGGGAAAGTATTCAGCGGGCCGTTTCTGCAGCTTCGCTATTTCCTCAACTGTGGAGAGAAGGTTATGGACCAGGTTAAGGTAAGTGTGCGAATGAAGGTGAGCATGCAATTGGGCATGGGTTAGGTAAGTTAGGGTAAGGGCGCGGGTCAGGTAAATGTGCGATTGTGTGGACGTGAGGGTTAGGGTGGGGTAGGTGACTTAGGGTTAGGGAGCGGGTAAGGTGAGTGTGCGATAGTTAGGGACCTTAGGGTTAGGGTTGGGTTAAGGTAAGTGGGTAGCTAGTGGTGTATGTCTGGTTTAGTGTAGGGTTTCGTGAAGTGTATGTGTGTGGATTATTTATTTTGGTGTGCTTGAGTTGTGTGTATGTTTGTCGGAACAGCAAATTTTTTCCCCTGGGAAAAAAATTCACTATTCTGACTGTTCGGTTTTCTAGTGTTTCGATTGAATGGGTTTGATATTATAACATTCGAAGTTTTTAGACTTCGATGTTATAATATAGACCCATTACTATTTGCCTAATGGCAGATGTCCTTAATTGATTCCAGATGTAACTACAAGTTATTTGTGACTGACACACTAATGTGCAAACACAAATATGACATTTGTTAGTTTTGTGTTTAAAGAGCAAGAATGTAAGCTGAACTATTAACAGAATCAAAGTGCAAATGTGGCTCAAGTAGGATCAAACTTGTCAGTTTTGCAGCAATGTTAGCACCGCAGCATACAAATTGTCAGGTGAAGCATAACTGAAGTACACTCTCTCCAGCAACGTGCAACCTTGCTTTCATTTAAGGGTGAATCCTTGAGCTTCAGTTAAATTTGATTTTTAAGTGTAAGCCCATCAGACAAAATTCAAATACTCCTAAATGATTTTGTCTCACAAGCTTATTTACAGACAGCAGTGAAGTGACACATCACAGTTATTTACATGGTTTCATTGTCTAGGCAAAACAGAATTGCAAGTACACCAGTCTCTAAAACCATCACCATATAGGTGACAGAGGGTTGAGTCATATATTCAACAGGTAAAGTATTCCATAGCTTAGGTCCATACACAGATAATGCCTTGTAGAAGAAGAGATAACCATCCTAATGTCCTGCAATGGACTCTGGATTTTCGCATCCTGGTTAAGAAGGGACAGTTCACTGTCTGTTGACCTTGAATGTGAGGGCACTAATTAATGGCACACTGCATTCTATAGGAAACAGAAAAAAACATCTTCATTGTAATCTGAACTGGTTATGTTTGCATTTGGGGAAATGAAATATAGATTTATAGAATTTGTCAAGCCTGTCTGCAGATATTGGACAGTTTAATGATGAAGTTGCTGACAAAACTGGGAGTACAGATTGTGGAAATGTTCACCCACTTTTCAGTGTAGTTTTACAGCCTTAGTTTTAATTACTCTGTAAAAATGCATTTGGTTTGCAAAGGTCAGGGAGGGTTCTAGCTAGGAACCCAGGTACCTCGTGTCAATGAATCCACTACTGGGTAAAGTTATAGCTGAGTCGACCTGGAATACTGTGATTTTACTGTATGTAACAAACATCACAGATTATATCTTTTTGTACAGTTCACAGTTAGCTCTGTGGGAGAAATCAACTATGAACACTTACTAGGCCATTGTAATGTCTAGCATATTAGATTTTTGCACTGATAGTGGGTAGGTAGAAAGTGATGGAATTAAGGCTGAAATGTTTACCACCCCCCCCCCCCAAAAAAAAAAAGAGAGAACATTGAAAGATTTATGCTTTGGCCAGTACTGTCCATGATAGTGACTGATCAGTGGCAATCTTTAAAGAACTTTAATTAATGCAGGTATATTTGCTGTAGCCCATATAAGCCACGTTCCTGGAAATTTGGTATGATACAGAAGTGAAGGCCATCACAAGCTCGGTAATGATCACGCCCATTAATTCACTATTATCCATAGTCTTCACATTCTGTTGGCTAATGGCAGTGAATTGGCAGTAGATCTACCAATTTTGTGAAAACTGTGCTATTATTCACAAAGCAGTCCTCAGTTCTCCAGGTGGTGCACCAGTTGTTTTGACGTGATTATAGCAAATGCCTAGGAAAGTGAGGACAGAAATGATGTAGGCCTTTAGGACTCTTTCTCCTTGGTAGGTCAGCCTTGGGCAGAGTTATAAGTGAACACTGGATGAATGGCAAGTCAATTCTGTGGGACTGGAATAAAGATGAAAACACTGTAGGTTTTAATGACTTTGGGATATACCATGGCAGCTGTTGTGTTGTACCCAAGTACATTTCTCAGTCTGATAGAAAGGTGAAACTGGGCAAGAAGCCAAACAAGTCAGTGGAAATATTTCTGGAAAAGTGAGTCTTAGGGGCATTTACAAGACTCATCCGGCTTGACAAAAATTTGTAAAAATGTCTGATATCAAGGTAACAGACATAAGTTGCTGATCTCAGTGAGAGATAGTGGTCTGTGTTTTATTTTTCCCTCTCTGTTAGCTGATTGTTTTTTTTTTTCCAGAAACACAGAGATTCCAAGTAAAGAAGCCAGCATCTGCCTTAAAAGATAGTTTTGGCTTTAATAGTTAGCTTCTTACATTTATTTCTTAAAGTACAATACTGTAGTGACAAAGTGGTTGCTAAGGAATGTATATATTACCCAATAGAGTTTTCTTGCTGCAAAGACTTTCCTTTATTCAGATGTCAGTCACAGTTAGTTGCTCTCTAATTCTTCTAGTTGTTTAAAGGTAGTATCTGTCCTACAAAGGTAGGAAAATGTTGTAGAAGGTACTTCAATGCTGTATTACAGTTAGTATGCAATGCAAATTAGATAATCCATGCTTGCAAATTCTGACAGCAGACTACGCTGTTTATGTTAAAGGTTCCAAAGGAAACTGTTTTTTGTTGGAAAAGATGGTTGCAAGTGTCAGGGATTTTTGCAAGTACTATTATTTATTTATATCTGTTTACCAGGACAGTCCAGCTGGGCAAACAAGCCCCTTTTTGTCCCAGGCCTGGGGAGAAAAACTCCACAAGAAATAATAGTAGTACATATACAACATACAGAATATTCAGTTATCATTTAGCAGCATTATATACAAAACCTAGGTTCTCCCGTTCGATTCTTGGCTTGGGTTGGGAGTGCCTTCTGTGTGGAGTCTGCATGTCCTCCCCGCGGTCGAGTGGGCGCTCGAAAGACATGCGTTGAATGGGCGTGCTTTTGTTGAAGGTTGGGCATCAGGCTGGCAACTTGACACCATAAAAAAAAAAAAAAAACTGCCAATCATTAGCGGACCGGAGTTCCGCTGTGGCGACCCCTAACCGGGAAAAAAGCCGAAAGACAAACAAACATATACAAAACCTACTATTATACACTATACAGAATGCTCAAGTAGCATTAACAGCATTACATATAAGGAGAGGATAAATAAAGCAGACAATTATGAAATAAACAAGTATATTTTGCAGCACTATGGTCATCGTTGGGTGCAATTAAGTAGTAGTACATTAGGTCATACATAATTATATGCATTTTGTCATAATAAGAGTAGAAGACAGAAAAATATGAGAAAGAAATAAGAGCAGAAAGTCAAATGGCATCAAAAATACTTGGTCTAGAGATCTAAACCCCTTCTACAACATCAGCCGAATGGTTTGTAGGGATAGGTATATTTTGCAGCAGATACCACTGATATGGAACAGATTTCTCATACACATAAAACAAAGCTTTGGTTGGGTTGGGAGGATGGCCTAATGGTTAAGGTGTTTGCCTTACAAATACAAGGTACAGGGTTTGAATATCACAAGGGATAATTGGCTAGGCTTAAAATGGCTCGCAAGGGCAGTTAGCCTAGTACTAACCTATGAACCTAAAGTTCATCACAGTCCATTTTCAAGTGCAACTTAGATCTATGATCCATGGGAAACAGAAAACTTACCCTGTACTACTAATGGACAGATGCAGCTCCTAAATGCTTTATCCCTTGCATGGGTCCCTTCAAATTATCTATGGTATGATCCCAGTTATTTTCATTAGGGGTAATATACAAGGGGTAAGGCCAATCTATAACTTATTTCTAGCACAAAAAGGGAAACTGGCTAGGCTTAATATGGCCTGCAAGGACAGCTAACCTAGTACTTACCAGTAAAACTGTGAACCTATAAAAGATAATCAATGTATATATGTGTACATAGCAGAGATAGTTTTGGATAGTTTATCCTAGAGAATAGCCGGGGCATACCCAGGAGTCAAGCAGGAACAGTTTTATTCATGTTTGAAGATATGTGTGTTATCGAGTAGTCTGATGGCGGTGGGGTAGGGGTAGAATTGAGTTCAAGGATTTTGAGATACAACTGGAGTAAAGACTATTTCCTGATTTGTTGTGATCTTTATGAGTTAAGAAGAGGTGTTTGTCAGTTGAGCAGAGAGCTCTCTTGATGAAGTGGAGTTGTAGTGTATGCCGTTTATAGCAGGGCAGTTTTTCAGGGTGAAAGACTAATCTGCGTGCAAAGTGAAGTTGAGAGTATGTGAGAAGTGTTAATGTTAAAACAAAGATCACCACTCCAAATAAGAACTGTCCGTTACAAACCAGGAAACAAGTAGTAGAAAAAACACGTTCAGTTCCAACGCAGAGGCAGGAGACAATGATGAAATCCAGAATATTAAAACACGATGATATTTATTAGATGAAACACAGGGATGAGCGCTTTCGCGTAACAATACGCTTCTTCAGATCACCACACAAAGAGTAACAACTGTATTTATATATAATTAATTATCTTAGATAGTCCAATTAATTCAAACCCTCCAATGAACAACTAAGGAGAGATTATTCACAGAAGGTTAACCCTCTGTGAACCAAGACACAATAATGTAACCACTTCAAACTTTCAAGTCAGATTATCTAGTGCAGTTATATATATATGTATACATATTCAAGTAAAAATATATTCAAATAAAAATATATATATTCAAATAAGAATGTGTATATATAAAATGTATAAAATGTACATATAAAATAAATACAATTAATAACTCAATAACTATAAAAATATATGAACATAGATAGATATGTATAAATATGAGATATAAAAACTTCATATTAACTTGATCCAGGCAGGCATAATCATCCAAAAGCAGAAAAACTAATATGCAATATGAGTGTTTGATATAAACTGACTTATCAATAAATATGTATATATATAGATGTAAATATATATATATAAATATATAAAGATAAAAATAGAACATATACAGCAAAATATGGCATAGAATCTAAAAGTAGACCATAATTCATAGTGTAAAAATGTATATGTACCAAATATATGATGTAAATATCTTATTATCTACGGGCCTTTAATATGGAACGCAAAGAAATGTACGTATTTAGGCCCGGTGGATAATGAGCTCTTAGTCTAAATATCCACTCCAGTTCTTTTTGTTCCAGGTAACTCAAATAGTCACCTTTCCTCTGCCCAGGTAGTACAATCTGAAGTACTCTGAACTCAAAGCCATGGTCATTATGGCTAGAAATATGTTTAGCCAAGGCATTCAGCATATTCTTTTTCCTTATGTCATATACATGGTCATAAATACGTTGTTTAAAACTTCTTTTAGTCATGCCTACGTAAAATGCTGTACATGTGTGGCATTTAGCTAAATAAACTAGCCCCGAGGTATTACAGTCTGCATAGAACCTAGGGCTAAAGGAGAAGTCTAACACTGGATGTATAAAATCTTGTTCCCTGGATATGTATCCACAATAGTTACACCTTCTACAAGGATATGTTCCCCTTTCTCCTGACATTACCTCTGTCAATGAAAAATTAATCTTACTTGTGTCATGATCTATGCATAGGATCCTTTTTAGATTTTTATTATTCCTATACATAAAACCAGGACTGGGGCCTACTATATCTGATGTTCTATCATCCAATGTTAAGACTCCCCAATGTCTAGAGATAATTCTCCTAATTGTCGCACTGTCATTTGTATAGGTAGTAACAAACATGGTTCTATCATGAGTCATTGTCATTTTAGGAGCTAATTTATTAGCAGCCGTAGTACCAGAATGCATGTGATAATCAACATCGTATGTCTCTCCCAGTATTTCTATTTTAACCTGATTAATTAACTTAATATCATAGCCTCTTTCCACAAAAATTAACTCCATCTCTTTCACCTGGAGCTTTAGGTCCATAGGGTCTCTACAGAGCCTTTTAAGCCTGTGAAACTGGCTTTTTACTATCCCCTTGAAGACATGCCGGGGATGCATACTGTCAAACTGTAGGATAGTATTTTTCCAACAGGCCTTCCGATAGAGGGTGGATGATAGTCTACCACCCTTAATGCTAAGGCTGATATCCAAAAAATTGATACTATCAAACGAGGTTTCCACAGTAAATCTTAAATAGCCTGTAGTGGTTTCTAGATACTCTACAAATGTACAGAGGTCATGTTCACTGCCATCCCAAATCATAAAAATATCGTCCACAAAACGTTGGTAAACTAGACATTTTTTAAAAGAGGGGTGTGTAAATAAGAATTCCCTCTCCCAGTAATGTACCACTAAGTTAGCGTATGTATTGGCGCAGGGGGTGCCCATGGCAACCCCTGCTACCTGCAAATACATACGCTGCTTGAAACAAAAGACATTATTATCCAAAACCAGCTCTAACAACTGACATACCAGGATTTCTGTATTACGATCTATCAGAGGAAAAACCTGCATTATCATTCTAATGGCTTCAACCCCCTCATCGTTGGGAATAGAGGTAAACAAGTTCCTGACGTCCATAGTCACCAAAAGGTGTCTATCTTTATTGAATATTGCCCCTAGAGTATCTAGTATATCCAAGAGCTGGTAGGTATCCTTCAGGATGGTTGGAATGTTATTAACTAATGGTTTCAGCGTTTTTTCAAGAAAAACTGAAATGTTTTCTGTGCTCCATCCATCACCTGAGACGATGGGTCTCAGCGGGGGCGGGTGAAGCCCTTTGTGCATTTTAGGCAAGCCCTTTATCACAGGAAGATGTGGAAAAGGGGTAGAGAAATAGTCAAAAAGATCCTTGTTGATCTGACGACCCATTAATAGGTCGTACAAGGTGTCATTAATGTTACTAACTATCTTATTTAGACTTTCCTGATCAATGTGTTTATAAGTAGAGCAATCATCAAGCATATTTCTCATGTATGTATCGTAATCTTTAGTGTTCAGTAAAACTATACCCCCTCCCTTATCTGCCGGTTTGATAGTCACAGATTGGTTACGTGTAAGTTCCCTAAGTGAAACGCTTTCATCTTTGGACATGTTGTAATATAAACATTTTCTATTGTCCTTCAGGAAGTATTCATATAAATCTCTCTCACAGAGTTTAACAAAGCTTTCCACATGACTCGGCAGTATAGGGGAGAAAGTACTTTTCTTTTTAAACATTTGATAATCAGGTATACAATTACTGACATTCTCAGCATGTACATCTCTAAAAAACAGTAATTTAATGGCTACGTTCCTAGCGAACATCTATATATATATCTATACATCTACATATTACATCTATATATATACATATTTATTGATAAGTCAGTTTATATCAAACACTCATATTGCATATTAGTTTTTCTGCTTTTGGATGATTATGCCTGCCTGGATCAAGTTAATATGAAGTTTTTATATCTCATATTTATACATATCTATCTATGTTCATATATTTTTATAGTTATTGAGTTATTAATTGTATTTATTTTATATGTACATTTTATACATTTTATATATACACATTCTTATTTGAATATATATATTTTTATTTGAATATATTTTTACTTGAATATGTATACATATATATATAACTGCACTAGATAATCTGACTTGAAAGTTTGAAGTGGTTACATTATTGTGTCTTGGTTCACAGAGGGTTAACCTTCTGTGAATAATCTCTCCTTAGTTGTTCATTGGAGGGTTTGAATTAATTGGACTATCTAAGATAATTAATTATATATAAATACAGTTGTTACTCTTTGTGTGGTGATCTGAAGAAGCGTATTGTTACGCGAAAGCGCTCATCCCTGTGTTTCATCTAATAAATATCATCGTGTTTTAATATTCTGGATTTCATCATTGTCTCCTGCCTCTGCGTTGGAACTGTATGTGAGAAGGTGAGGTAGTGCAAGACAGTTCAGGTGCCTGAGGGCAATACAGGGATGTGTGGATTATGACTTGTTGGAAGCAAATTTGGCTATTTTATTACAGCATTGCTCTACTTTACTTGTCAGGGTGGACTGGAGATTAATGAAAATAGGAGAGGCATACAGAAGTGTAGGCAGCAGGTAGTTGGATGCTGATATCATCGGTCTGCTTTCAATTACGTACTTTTTGGCTGTATATAACAGACCTAAGTTCTGATGAGTTTTTTGATCACTTATTAGATGTGGAGATGGAATGTCATGGTGTCATCCACTATAACCCCTAATAATTTAGAACTCTAATGAAATCCAGAGATAAGGCCTGGGAGTACTGGCGACTAACAAAAAATAACTCGGATAGGCAATCATTCCTTGAGCTGTGCAATAAAACCAAAAAGCAAATAAATTAGACAAATCCCTCTACTATAAATCCACCCTAAACTCTACCAACCACAACCCTAAGCAATTCTGGTCCACTATTAACACTGTCCTCCACCCAGGGAAGGTTGATACCCCCAGACATCCATTCCCCCCTCCTCCAGCAGTATTGCTGAATTCTTCTACAAACACTTCACTGAAACTATAACATCTCTAAACAAACACTTCCCTACAACAGCCCCCCAACTCCTAACCCTAAACCTCCCACTCCTCTTTTCTTCTTCACATCAGTACCTACCTCCAGCACAAAAAGACTATTGTCAAAACTTAAACCCACCAAACTCGAAGATGACAACCTACCCTCTGAATACTTGAAAACTGCAGCCGATACACTAGCCTACCTAATTACAATTCTAATCAACCATTCCATAACAGAAGGCTATGTTCCCTTGATATGGAAAATATCCCACATCATTCCCCTCCACAAAGGCACCCCCTCCACTGACCTCTCCAATTACCGCCCCATTGCTATCCTCTCCCCTCCCTCCAAGATACTTGAAAAATGTACCAACACCCAGGTCTCCAACTACCTCCTAGCTAATAATCTCCTCTCCAAAACCCAACATGGTTTCAGGCTATATCACAGCACTACCTCTGCTCTGCTCTCCTTCACCAACACTATACTTCATTACAAAAACAATGGCCTCTTCTCTACTGCCATATTTCTAGAACTCTCAAAGGCATTTGACATGGTATCTCATGAGCTACTACTCTCTACTCTCCCCAACCTCTCCTTCTCACAACCAGCCTGCAACTGGTGCCACAGGTATCTACACGGATGCCAGCAATCAGTTATCTGGGACGATAACCTATCACCTCACCTCCCAGTTACTCTCGGAGTTCCCCAAGGGTCTATCCTTGGCCCTCTGCTATTCTCACTTTTTACTAACAACCTACATACTGCCATCACACAAGCATCTCTTATACAGTACGCAGATGACTCTACTCTCATCTGCTCTGCCCCCACTCTACCAGAACTACAACAAATCACACAGGAATCATTCTCTTCTGTAGAAAGCTGGCTAGCCAATGCTCAGCTCCTACTCAACTCAAGTAAGACAAAACTTCTCCTGTTCCAACCTTCCAAAGCCACCCAAAACACCCCCCACTTCAACATTCTCGCCAAAGACAATACCAGCATCTCTCCATCAGAACACACAAAATTACTCGGTGTGGAAATAGACAACAAACTTAGATTTGACACTCACATATCTCTCACAATAAAAAAAGTTCACAAGAAACTTGGTGCATTATATCGATGCTGCCAATTCCTAACCAAGGCAGCTAGAATCTCCATAGCCAATTCCCAGCTAATCTCCACCCTACTCTATGCATCCCCCATACTTACCAACCTTAGACAGACAGACCTACACAAGCTGGATGCTTGTTACAACAAAATTGCTAAATTTGCCACTTGAGCCTCCTACCGCAGCCATCATTGTATCTCACTTAAAGAACTAAACTGGTTAGAACTCCCACAACTTCTTCACTTTATTCAACTCACCCTCGCTCATAAACTTATTAACCACCCCCATAACATCCCTTCCCTTCAAACCTTTCTCCAACCCTATCACTCCACTAGGCCCCTAAGATCAAGCAACAAAAGTCAACTCACTGTTATCAAACCCAAAAACTCAGCACAAGAAGCCATATTTTCATGTACCATATCTAAACTTTGGAACAATCTTCCACCCTCTGTAACTACTACACCTTCCAGCAGCCTTTTCAAGACTGCCCTCAAATTCCACTTAAACTTGCACTGGCTTTGTCCTTGTTCTAATCCAGACTAACACCCCCACCCTTACCCCCCCCCACCTAGACACTTAACCCAACTATACTACCACCACTACTAACCAGTCAGAATTAGCTAGTTGTCTTTACATACTTTAAAATCTTGTCTGACAACTTTGTTACTAATATTATAAAACAACAAGAAACTATCTTAACTTGCAACATTTACTGTATATACTGTTGATAATCAATATCTTGTTATTGTATTAAAGCCAACAACCTGTAATGTTGTTTACTATTGCTGTAACTCTGTATCTCTATTTATCATGTACATGATGTGGAGCTTTTCTCCCCGGGCATCTGCTGAAAAAGGACCTGTGTCCAGTTGGAATTTTCCGGGAAACAAATGTAAATAAAATAAATGGGGTGGCCACGGGGGTGCAGCAGTTTGCATTGCTGCCTCACAGCAAGAGGTTCTCTGGTTTGATCCTTGGCTGGGGTGCCTTCTGTACGGAGTCTGCATGTCCTCCCTGTGGTCGCGTGGGTTTTCTCTGGGTGCTCTGTTTTTCTCCCACATCCCAAAGACATACTGTAGGTGGATTGGACACTCTAAATTGGCTCTAGGTGTGTGTGTGCATGTGTGTGCCTTCTGTGGAAGGTTGGGTGCCGGGCTGGCAACTCAACACTGTAAAACTTCACTGCCAATCATGAGTGGACAGATGATCTGCTGTGGTGACCCCTAACCGGGAAAAGCTGAAAGAAGAAGAAGAAGAAGAAATGTAAATAAAATAAATAAATTAGTACTGAAGACTAACTCAATATTTGTGTCATTTGCAGAGATGATTTGAAAGTTAGGTTTGTATTTGGTATGAGACTTAGAAGTGAAAAAGGGAAGTTTTGTCTTTTTTGGGTTTAGTGTCAGGTCTGATTTTGCTAGCCAGTTTTCTATAGAGGAGAATAAATCTTTTTAGCTCTATTGGAGAAGAATGCAATTTTGTTCAGAACAGATAAAAGTTATATCATCAGCGTACAGGACTAGTTGGGTGTGTTTTGAAGCAATGTGTAAATGATCGATAAATATATTAAACACGTGGTCCTAATTCCTTAGGTAACATGGACAAAGACTGGTAAAAGGTTGAGAAGCTAGATTGCCATTTAACAACTTGGGATCTGTCAGACAGGTAGCTATGAGTTTCAGTTTGTTTAGAACATTGAGGAAAGTAGCATTAAATAGGTTTCACTGCATCATCCAGGGGAATGGTTTAGAGAGTACTGCAGTTTAAAGAAGGAAGAACGGTTAAGAACATTTCCTTATTTAAGTCTGACAGATTTCGTACATCTTTAAAATGGTATTTCTTGGTTGAAGAGTTGTGTCTGTAAGGGTAAAGACTGGTAGATGATCATTAAATGTATCTGGTAAGGTGTCTGAAGAAGAAATTTTATCAGGTTTGTTTGTTAGAAACCAATCTAGTGTTGATTTTTTCCCATTTGACTTGTTCAGTCTGGTTGCAGTAAGAATTAGCTGTGAGTAATGGTATACATTTAATCAGTCTGGTTGCAGTAAGAATTAGCTGTGAGTAACGGTATACATTTAGTGACACATGAGGAAGAGTCAGAAGTGAGGGACAGCCAGTTTATGTTTAAGTCACCCAGGATTATTGTTTAATGGTAAATATTTGATATAGTCCAGGAGAGGAAGAGTCAGAAGTGAGGGACAGCCAGTTTATGTTTAAGTCACCCAGGATTATTGTTTCATGGTAAATATTTGGTATAGTCCAGGAGAGGAAATTTTCTAATGTGTTTGTGCTGTTAGCAGATAGGATATATAGAGTTAGGATATACAGGCTTTTCTTGTTATATAGTCCGAGGAACAGAGCACTAGGGAAATAACTAGTTTGGAAAGGCCCAATAAGAAATTCATATGCAACCCAGGTGGAGTGTGTTAATAGATCAATAGCAGTTAAAGCGACTGCGATTTCAGTGAAAATGTTTCCACAAAATCATTTTCCCTGACAGTGGAGCACTCCCTTTTCTACACTGTTGTGCAACCTTGGAGCAGGAATATTTAAGTCTAGGGGTGTGTGTTCCCCCACATGGAGAGTACAGGGGGGCTTGTCCTCCTGCAACAAAAACATTTACTCCAAGTTTCACTGAAAGTGGTTTCAGTGAAATATTTTCAGAGGGTTTTTTTGCAATGAAACAGGTGTTGATTTATTAAACTGATTCTCGGCAGTGAGGGTCTATATCTGCAGTTTAGGGGATAAAGCAATGACTAAATATGTTATGCCCAGTAATGTAAGATGGAGGACTTTTTCACTATGTCCAAGCCCTGGCTTCAGTTTGGAATGGTTGATATTCTCTACTAACATCTTGCAAAATGAAATCGCTTGCCTTCATCCAAGAGTTGCAATGCAACTTCTGTAATATCATAACCAATGGATTGCACCTAAATCTCAAGAGAGCTAAATTTGTTTTTGATGCCATCTGTACTAAACACAACATTTTAAGCTTTTGTGTTTTTCATACTCAGTGCAAGATGGTCCTGGCTTGAGCTTGCTTAGAATCTCATCAAGCAGTAAGACAGAGTATGCACAAGAAAAGATGCTTGTCTTTCACACGAGGAGCTTGCACAGGGGATAAACTTTTATGCTGTATCCAACTCATAATATATCCCTTATGTGGATTAAAAGAACAGTGCAGGTTTTATAAATTTTTAAAAGAATAGCACTACTGCAATGAGGTGGGAGGATCAGATAGCTGATTAGTCTTACATGACATTGTGCTTACCACCAATTGTTATATTACATAAACTGAAAAAGCTTAAGTTATGTATTGGTGAGGTTGACAGGTAAAATGGTAGACACGAGAGTACCATTACACAGTAATATGCCCGTGAGTAGTCATCATAAAGGGTGGGGTGATCTGGCTAGAGATTTTCATCACAGAGTTTGGTATAACTATGGAGATTACCCTAGTGTGGGTGGACAGGCTTGGGCACTTCTACATGCTGCCATATGCAAGCATCCATGGAGAAATGCATCTATGGTGAGACAATATTATGATGCGTATGCAGTGCACATCTATAATTTTTCCAGTAAAACAAGTGAGGTAGAAAGGTGCACTTGCTGTCATGACACCACCACAGCACAAGAGCAGTATTGAATGCAACCTACCTGAAAGTACCAGCAATCTTAGCACTCCCAAAATCTCCAGTCCAGCCTGCCAAAATAATTATCAAATAGTCCCCCTGCTCTCCCAATACATATATTGGTTTTCTTCACATAAATCAAACAAAGATGTAAAACACTGAAATAGAGTTGGATGGGCTTCAGCTGAAACATCACCACAAAGATATACTTCCTCTAGCAGTCTGGTCAACAGCTTAATGTAAGTAATGCAGAAAATATGCATTATCCTACTTATTATAAAGTTACAAAAATCCATAAATTTATAATACTGCTGGTATCCATCTCTTTAGTTGCTAACACTGTGCAATCCTCAGTCTGTCAAACCTCAGTACTCAGGAATTGCACAGTCAAGTACAGAAGGTAATTATTTAGTACAATATGTAAAGTTTAACCACCCAGAAGTTAAACAACAATAAAATCTATCAAATTATAACCGGGGTGTAGTATTTGTTAAAACACACTACTCCATATCAAGAATCAACTACTGTATGACCAGGAGAATAAAAGCTGAGCCTAGAACTCAGCTGACATTTTGGGCAATGTTTCCTACTGTTTCTATTGACCCAAAAACAAAGTGAGAAGGATCATATGCATTTTTTCTTTTGCTTTATTTTTTCTCCAATGCAGCTGACAAGCAGCAGATGCCCGGTGTCTCTCCTCAATCATTAGGCCTTTCTACCCCTCCTAGTCTGTCCCAGACTCAATCTGATTAGGGCTGGGGCCAGTGAGGTGATCAAGGCTCTAGGGACAGTTTCGTATTGCTGCCATGGGTTGGGTTTAACTTTAACCTGCAGATTTGCCCCTCCCAACATATGCATATAACATCATATGGGGGATATACAGTGGGTGGACCATGCTGATCTGTTCTTCACTTCCACAAGAAGTTGATGTTGAAAAAACACTCCATCAACCTTTCTGGAAGCACTCAGCCTTTGGCTCCTCAGATGCATCAGGGAGCTCCGGACATTTTGTGTGCCTGTGCTCGCAGCCTACTCACTCGAGGATGGGTAAACCCATCCTCCTCTGCCAGCACTTCAGATGCCTGAGCTTCTAATCGAACCCAGATCACCTGGGCCATACTTAGGGTTTTATCCTTGTATGTCACAGCACTGACATGTTGGCAGGATAATATGCTAATGTAAAGCTCATTGCTGAGCTTTTGTTGCAATCAGATACTCACAGACTGTGTAACCAGATGTCAGGCGACATAAACAGACATAATTAAATAAGTAAAATAATTCAGTCATGACTATGCATCTGGCTAAGGGATCATCAAACCCTTAGGGGTCACGTGGGGCATTTAATGTATAGCAGGAAATTATAAAAAGCCATCAAAAAGATGTTATTGCAAAATTGCAAATTAAAGGCAGTTCTGGGTCAGGGAAGCACTTTTTTTAAATTCTTTGTTGACCAAGTTACTCCCACTAGGCTAGTGGCCTCTTTCCAGGAGAGACCTGAGGGGGTATTTATACTGCTACTAGGGGAAATTTGGCCAGGGTATTGGGGAACCTCCCTACTCTCTTCAATATGCGCCAGGAGATATTTTACATTGACCTGAGCTACCATTAACTCAGACAAATGGGACCTTGGTTAAATGTCTCATCTGAAAGACAACACACTCAGGAGTGCTGCCCCCCCCTTTTGCAGCAAAGATGAGTGGGTTACCTGCTGCACCACAGACACTACTTCTTTGTGGGAGGCACCTCAGTTACATACTTGTGTAATCTAAGAGATCAACAAGTTGCACAAAAGTGACAGTGACAGTTCAGTGTATCATTATAGGGCAGATTAATAGTGTGAGCATGTAAGCTAATGTGTGCTGTGTTAAAATAGACATGACTGGAAGATAGTACACTTATAAGTAACAAATCCCACCAGGTTGCCCTACAGGCTACATTCATACAAAATAACATGGTAAATACAGTCTTGCTACTGAATACATACCTGCTTGACCAGTTACAGGACAACTGTCAGAGATGAGTAACTATCAGCTGTATACTCAGGTAGAGGAGCACTTTACAGTACAACTGTCAGAGACGAGTAACTATCAGCTGTACTACTCAGGTGCAGGAGCAATTTACAGTACAACTGTCAGAGACGAGTAACTATCAGCTGTACTACTCAGATACAGGAGTACTTTACAGTACAACTGTCAGAGACGAGTAACTATCAGCTGTACTACTCAGGTACAGGAGTACTTTACAGTACAACTGTCAGAGACGAGTAACTATCAGCTGTACTACTCAGGTACAGGAGTACTTTACAGTACAACTGTCAGAGACGAGTAACTATCAGCTGTATACTCAGGTAGAGGAGCACTTTACAGTACAACTGTCAGAGACGAGTAACTATCAGCTGTACTACTCAGGTAAAGGAGCACTTTACCATACAACTGTCAGAGACGAGTAACTATCAGCTGTACTACTCAGGTGCAGGAGTACTTTACAGTACAACTGTCAGAGACGAGTAACTATCAGCTGTACTACTCAGGTACAGGAGTACTTTACAGTACAACTGTCAGAGACGAGTAACTATCAGCTGTACTACTCAGATACAGGAGTACTTTACAGTACAACTGTCAGAGACGAGTAACTATCAGCTGTACTACTCAGGTACAGGAGCACTTTACAGTACAACTGTCAGAGATGAGTAACTATCAGCTGTACTACCCAGTTTAGTATTTTCAAAAGACCTTGGCCCAACCCATCAAAACAGTAACCACATGCTTTCCCAGTAGAGTCTCACTATACATAATGTCTATGGTTCAGCTCAAGTTGAAATCCACTCCAAAATTTGTATTACCTGTAGGAGTTAGTGCTGTGTTCAAGACAATTCACAATAAATAATTTACCCTACATAAAATGTATTTTCAAAAACACACAGATGTGTAATGATCTAGTATTCATGCCTTCAGATTAATAGTATGCAGTCCTCAGAAGTCACAATAATAGCAAAATTGTGGTGCTTTTGCAACTAAGCGAAGTAAACCTAAACTGCCCAAGAACAAAAATCAGTACTATATAGCAACAAGTGCTTTTACAACAGGAGGGAACATCACTTAGGGTCAAATAGGCACCACTTTGATACAATAAGTAAACACTTGAGAAATAGTGCAACTTTTCAGAATGCTGAAATCTAGATACCTATATCACCCTTTTCAGCATTCTTTTCTGAAACCATGTACAGTCTCATTAAAAAATAAAAAAACAACGCTTCTTCAGTTCATCGGTAAGGCTGCCCAGACACTTAAAGTCTAGCATTTATCACAAACAAAAAAACACACTCCAAGGGTCTAATAATGGGACATGGCAAGAAGTGGACTAAACACCTAAATAGAAGATGTTATTTCACCATGGGAAATAAACTATTTATGGACTGTTTTTCTAAATCATTCCAGGCAATGTTATATACAGGTAGTACTGATTCAAGATGTTGTTGCCCCGCTTGGTTATTAGGTGAGTTTTCATTATTAACTGCTGTCAGAAATGTTAATGATCATTTTAAACCGTTAACAGTAACACCCATCAGTCTTCAGTCTTTTCACTGAGAATGTTCACATCCACCATCATCTTCCTCCTGTGATACAATATCCACCAGTAACTCAGAATAAAACTTTGTAAATACAATTCTATATGCCTAAATACTAACCTGTTCTTTTGCGATCAGTACTAACTCCTAATTATGATTTGCAAACATTTTCATTGTATGCACTTCAAGAATTTCATTATATATTTTTTAAGCTGGGTACTGAAATTGAACAATTCCCCTTCTGCACTCTTTCTTCTGGTCCGAGTTTGAAGATGGCCCACCTGGATCTAGATCAGTGCTCTACCCAAGTAAACAAATGGTTGTTGCTGTTGTCTTTCGGCTTTTCGCCACAGCGGAACTCTGGTCCGCTAATGATTGGCAGTATATTTTCACGAACGCTGAAGTGCCAGCTCGACGTTCAACCTTCAATGAAGGCACTCCCATTTACGCATGTCTTTCTAATGCCCACCCAACCGTAGGGAGGACATGCAGACTCCACACAGAAGGCACTCCTGCACTCCAGCCGAGAATCGAACGGGAGAACATCTTGCTGTGAGGCAACATCGCTACCGCTGCACCACCGCAGATGTCCCAGTAAACAAATGGTAAATTAATAAAAAAAAAAAATAGCAAATAACTGGCATTTTACAACAATAACAGTGATCTCCATTTATCACCAGCTTTTCACTCAGGTGTGTAGCTTGGAAGGAAAACCCAGGGTGGATACAGACAAACAAATCCCTACCATACAAAGAGCTGGCCTTTTCTAGCTGCAGGTGTAGCACTCAAAAAGTAGACTTTTTTTGTCTCAGCCTTTACAATGGCTTCATACTCTTTGAACAGCAATGGATCATATAACTATTCAATTATTATGTCATCCAGAAGGATCACAGGTGATTGGCTCTTCTGCCTTTTCATTTAGTAATTGGGAAAAGTAATCAGCATCGCCACGGATCTTTGCCCCATATATTCAATGTCATTTAGTAATTTGGAAAAGTAATCAGCATCGCCACGGACCTTTGCCCCATATATTCAATGTCATTTAGTAACTGGGAAAAGTAATCAGCACCGCCATGGAGCTTTGCCCCATATATTAAATGTCAAAGGACTGTATGCCTGGCACAATGACCTATGCAGGAAGCATCCCGCTACTATCAATCAAATACTACTTCTTGGCTGAAGATGGGCATCTGTTACAAGTGAAAATCTTATTTGGTACAAATACTAGCAAAAAGGTCCCTAGACAGGTGATGTGACATATTATCAATGGTTTCTGAAGGAAAGGAAGTGATGTGACATATCATCAATGGTTTCTGAAGGAAAGGCGGTGATGTGACATATCATCAATGGTTTTTGAAGGAAAGGCGGTGATGTGACATATTATCAATGGTTTCTGAAGGAAAGGCGGTGATGTGACATATTATCAATAGTTTCTGAAGGAAAGGCGGTGATGTGACATATCAATGGTTTCTGAAGGAAAGGCGGTGATGTAGCATATTATCAATGGTTTCTGAAGGAAAGGCGGTGATGTGACATATCATCAATGGTTTCTCAAGGAAAGGCAGTGATGTGACATATCATCGATGGTTTCTGAAGGAAAGGCGGTAATGTGACATATCATCAATGGTTTCTGAAGGAAAGGCGGTGATGTGACATATCATCAATGGTTTCTGAAGGAAAGGCGGTGATGTGACATATCATCAATGGTTTCTGAAGGAAAGGCGGTGATGTGACATATCATCAATGGTTTCTGAAGGAAAGGCGGTGATGTGACATATCATCAATGGTTTCTGAAGGAAAGGCGGTGATGTGACATATCATCAATGGTTTCTGAAGGAAAGGCGGTGATGTGACATATCATCAATGGTTTCTGAAGGAAAGGCGGTGATGTGACATATCATCAATGGTTTCTGAAGGAAAGGCAGTGATGTGACATATCATCAATGGTTTCTGAAGGAAAGGCGGTGATGTGACATATCATCAATGGTTTCTGAAGGAAAGGCGGTGATGTGACATATCATCAATGGTTTCTGAAGGAAAGGCAGTGGGTTTCTCTACAGTGTTTGGGAGCTTCTGTAATAGAATAGTGTCAGATCCATTAAGTGAAAAAAATCACATGTTGTTTTAATAGGAAAGGAAGGACTAAAGAGGGCAAAAACTTTATCTAATGTAATCATCTTCTTTGTTGCCATCAAGGTTGATTCACAACTAGTTGTCCATTTCTATTAAGACTGAATCTGCAGCAGTGCATTAAGAGGTTTGGATGTGGAGCAGTCCTATGTACACCTTCAGTTTTGACATAATTTGTGGCCTAGCTGCATTTTGCACAGGCTGCATCTTGCGTAGTTACAAGCCTTGTTCATCACGTGACTGCATACATTTCTGTGTGCTTATCCAGGCCTTGTGAACCGAGTAAGGCCCATTAGATATGATTGCCTACCTTCAGATGTGACCAAGGAGCTTGGACTGGGCTAAACAATTTGATCAGAATTATTCAGCATATTGGAAGGCTAAATAAACCAAGCCTTATTTTGCAAGATCTAACCTACACTGTAGAATATTACTGAAACAAAACATAAGATATGTAGTAAGTGCCTGTGATGTGCAGGTATATATTCTCTTAACAAGCCTAAATGGAATTACAGAATGTATAAAACTGTTTTTAAATACCAGTCATTTAATTCAATTAGACATCAATTAAATATTAATTGAATGTAATCTTAGTATAGTAGCCCTACAATTAAAAAAAAAGATTTTCATTTCTTATAATAAAATATTTCAACTTACATCTACTTTTAACCACAGGAAATAATGTTTTATACTTGAACATAAATTAAATTTCTTTTTCAATAAAAATACATCAATGTCCTTACCATCATCTTGGTTAGCTAGATAGAAAATAATACATCTTTCTTGGTCTAATCTGCAAGCATGTTGTACATTAATATGCCAAAAAATTGTACTAACAGGGAACATGTTTTTAATCTCTTCAAAGGTTCTTATATCCTGATTTTAAATTTCCATATTGGTTTACCAATATGCCTGTTTATAGGAATAGGAGCATATATTACATAAATTGTATCAAAAGTACAAAAAAATAGTTTGTGATTGAAAACATTAACATGCCACTTACTTCATTCCAAATGCAGGTCACAAAACTACAAATGGTCACATTTTATCAAGCCCCTAAAATTATAGGCCAAAATAGGACACAACTTATTATTTGTAACAATCTGATTGAAATTCATCACCCCATAATAACTAAATCCCACTCTTCAAGTAAATATTGATGTCACTGGAGGGACTGCCATCAAAATATTTTTTTTAAAAACGAATACGTATGTTTAGATATTTGTGGTAACTGACTGTAAGCAACAACAATAATATATGTTTGATACTACAAATGAGTCCAATTTAGTTTATTATAGTAAGTACTCAGGGTTGCCTTTCTTATTTTCTTCACTCTTACGCAAAGAATAATGTATCACCATTCATGGTATGTATTTTATTTGCGCTGATTTGATCTTTTAAACTCTGTATTTTTCTGATATTGTATTAATACCAAAGCGAGTCCATAAGGATTAACCCACCCTAGCTAAAAACACTAAGCAACTTAAAAATAAGTGAGTGGATAAATGCCATTGAATGAATACAGACTACGGAATGTAGTTCTAAGCATTAATCTGGACAAGTAGGTTACTGTATGAAATAATCTCCAGAGCTGGGCCCACTTGTATAAAGATTTTAGCCTTGAGTATAATGCAAATGATCTGGTTTTGCAGGGGACCCAGCACATGAGGAGCTTTCTATGTAAAGTAGAACTGACTGACTGATGGCCTTCACTCCCATCTTGAGTGCATTCTCGGGTGCGTATAAGAAGCTAGCTTTGAAAACAAAAAAACAGTCAGTAAAGCAGAGCTGAATGAAGAGTGTGCAGACTAGCCTGAGTGTACTTAGGAGCAAAGACATATGTTGCATGTATTGTACATCAAAGCACAAGCCCCAGCCATTGGCTAACTAGCAACACACAAACAATTCCATAACATATCATCAAAATCCAATGTTCCTCCTAAACAGAGTTCACAGCAACCTGTGTCGCATTGTTCACAGAGACCCTGTACAACCATGTAAATAGCTGTATAGAGGGTGCTGGACCTACTAGAAGTTAAGCTCAAATCAAACTCTAAAAACCAACCACACTGGTGGAATCACAACCTTAATAGGGTATGTAGCAAAAGGAGAAAAGTCATGGCTAAAATCATGAGGGGCAACCCCTATAATGAAAGGAGCTCTCTAATTAAACTAAACAGGAAACTAAAAGGACTAATTTATCCCAACAAGGCTAATTATGAGGTTGTGATAGCCTTACATGCTAAAGATAACCACAAGGCATTCTATAGCTAGGTTAGAAACCCTAAAGGCAGCACATGAGTGTGCCGAACTGGTGGTTAGTGGTACCAGCTTCACTGAGTGGAACAACATAGTGAATTGGTTGGCTGAGAAATTCAGCTCAAACTTCACCCCATACTCCCCCAACTCCCTCCATGAAATACCTATTAGCATAACCCTCCAACTATTAATAATGAGCAGGTCCTGGCAGCACTTGCTAAGGCCAAAATTCACAGCCTCAGTGGGCTCCAACAGTATCCCAGGTTACCTCCTAACAGCTGGAAGCATGAAGTTTCAGGACCACTTGAGTCACTTTTCAGCTACTCCTAAATAGCTGGAAACATGACCTATCAGGACCACTTGAGTCACTTTTCAGCTATAACCTCAAAACAGGCTTTGTACCAAAAGAATGTAGAACTGCAATGATTATCCCACTTCACAAGGGTGGATCATCAACCAACCTCAGAAACTACAGGCCTCTTAGTCTAACTAGCCTAATATACAAAGCCATGGAATGAATTTGCATTGAAATGATTAACAAAAATAAAGGCAACCTTCAGACACTGGACCCAACCCAGTTTAGGTTTGTCAAGGAAAGATCATGCCTATTAAACCTGGTGGACTTCTTTGAGAAGGTCACCAAGGTAATGGATAATGGGAAAGAAAGGTGCATATCACCTAGCTGGACATGGCTAAGGTGTTTGATACAATGCCACACTCGGGTATAGTTGACAAACTCACTGAACTGGGCATAAACCCCTACATAACTCACTGTATTGTCAGCTGGTTCATAGAGAGGACCCAGGAAGTCAGTACTGGTGATACCACTTCCAGTAAGGACCAGTCACCAGTGGGGCAGCTTAGGGCTTCATGCTGGGATCACTCCTATTTGGCATCTACTTTTCAGAGGTAAAGGCTAATGTCAAGGGCCTTTGGCTGACCAGGTTATCAGATGACTGTAAATTCAGAGCTGTCATAGATTCCACCCATGATACAAACATCTTACAAGAAGGTACAACACAGACAAATGACTGGTGCCAAAGTCATGCACTAAAACTCAATGCCAAGAAATGCATTATAGTGTCTTTAAGGAAAACTGCCATCCAGACTAATTACTCCATTGGTAAGATACCACTAAGAGTTGAGCCAGCAGTCAGGTCTCTGGTAACTTATGTAGACAGCAATCTGGCCTTTGACCAACATGTGGCCAAGGAAATAAGAAAATCATTCTGTCACTCAACTTATAAATAAGGACATGGAATCCATGTCCAAGAAAGTCACAGTGTCACTTTATTCGGCCCTTATCAAACCCATCATTGAATATAATGCCCCATCAGCATGTACCTAACCAAACATATGCAACAGTTGGAATGCCCACAAAAGTTGCTTACCAGGAGACTCCAGGGTATAAACACATTGTCCTATACAGTTCACCTTAACGCCCTATCTCTATACTCTGTCTCCTACAGGTTACTGAGAGGCGATTTATGCCTGGCATACAAGGCATCCTCAGATCCATCTGTGATATATCTTTTGCATATCCTCAGAATGAACAGCGTCAGAACCACCAGATCCAAAGATTTAAATTTTGCTTGTGGCAGAAATAAGACATGTTGGTGAGGTAGTTATGTGTCTTAGAGGATCCCTTGTTGTGGAACAGGTTCCTGATCCATTTAAAACGGAGTCCATCCCTAACCCTATTTAAGTGTAACCTTGACCAATGGATTAGAAATCTGAAATTCTGGTCCCCATGTCTTTGATAGACAGAGGCAGAGACTAATGCACAGATTAATATAACCTCCTACATAACCTCTAGAAACCGCCTAACAAATATTACCTCCCATCTAATAAATGCCCATGATACACAGTGACACAATTAGTTTGGATTCCATGGCTAGGTTTATGAAGGCTATGGTGGTTGTTAGTCTAGTATACAACTATGAACCTATGAACTATATGTTAACTGCACATGCATATGCAATAAAATTCAAGAATTCTGCCTGGATAAAAAAAATTAAAGTAAATATCTTAGCTGTGGCAGAAACATGACTAAAACCTCACATTCAAAACCATAAGTTTCAAATTTTAGGTTACACAGTTTATAGAAATGAGACAGAAAGAAGAACAAAGCTGGGGGGTATATTGATAATGGCAAACACGTCTTTACAGTTTAAACTGTATCCTAACCAACATATAACATTTGCAGGAATAAGTTACTTTACTCACAATCACAGCAGGAAATTCTAAACTCCACGTGAGATATATATATATATATATATATATATATATATATATATATATATGTGTGTTTAAAACCAGAAATGTTAAACAGATTGCCCTCATTACAACAACCTTGTTCAATTACAACTGTGCAGAAGAGCTAATGCTTCTGAGAGACATAGGTGTATCATAGGTTCATAGGTGTGCACTAGGCTAATGGCCCTGGAGCCTTTACAAGCCTAACCCATAGAAGTGCCCTGGCATTGTGCCGCCCGATGTTAGTTCCCAGTGCCTCTATCAAGTAGACCCACCGGAGTGATCCTCAGGGTGAACTTTCTATTTCCCATCCACTCATCGAGATTTTCACTTGAAGAGGGCCAGTGAGGTGCTCTGCTTGACATGTATGGGAAGTCTATTCCAGAGCATGGGCAGTCTCTAGGTTATGAACCTGTCCCCCTCCAGCATGTTCTGTTGATTGTGGCACTGAGATTGAGTCTCTGGAGCATGTGGTGTGGACGGATTGGGATTTCTTTAGATGTAGCATTTCTAACAGAGCTGGGTCAGACATGGCTTTGTAAGTCAAGCAGAGATTGCCCCTTAGTATACGATATGAGACAGAGAATAGCTGGAGTTTTTTGAGTCTATTCGTGTAGGACATATATTTAAGGCCTAGGATCCTCTTCATGGGGTACTTTTGTGGTCTTTCCAGCTGTTGCAGGTGTCTAGTGAGGTACATGCCAAATGGGGCATTATACTCTATGATTGGTCTAATGAGGGAAGAGTAGAGAGAAATGATGACCTCTTTCTTCCTGGATGCAAAACCTTTGGTAATGAGATGTGCCACACAGAAGGACTTTCTGACCACAATGGCAATGTGGTGGTTGAAGGAGAGGTTACTGTCAACCTGTGTCCCCAGATCTCTTATAGGTTCATATGTAAGTACTAGGCTATCTGCCCGAGGGCATCTGTAAGCCTAACCAGAATGTGTTGGCTTTCGCCACCCCCTTAGATCAGTTCCCTGTGCCTCTGTCCAACAGAGCCATTAGTTCCCTGTAACTCTGTCCAGCAGAGCCACTGCAGTGATCCCCGGTGTAAATTTTCTGTTTCCCATCCACTCATCAAGGTTTCTCTTGAAGAGTGTTAGTGAGGGGCTCTGCCTAATGTAGATTGAAATCCTGTTCCAAGGCATGGGGAGTCTCTGGGACAGAAATCTATCCCTTCAGAACGTCCTATTTATTGTTGTGGTGAGGTTTAGATCCCTAGAGCATGTGGCTCTCGGGGATTTGTTTTTTTTTTTTAGGTGGAGCATGTCCATCAATTCTGGGTTGGACATGGCCTTGTACAACAGCCTGCATTTAATTGTTGGAACCTGTGTTCTGCGAAACTGCTCTTCAATCTATCTGCAAATGTACAAAGCTGAGTATATTTTTTTGGTTTTAGAGTTTGTACTGTTAATTGTTGCTTAGATCTCTGCTGAAACTGTTTACCCCACCTGCCCCTATTTTCTTATGTGTCTTCAGTTGGTATAACTGTTTTTTACAGCTTGTGTGTTATCTAACTCAAGGATCACTTGGATAAAATTAGACCTGTTAGTAACAGCCTGCATTTCATTGCTGGAACCTGTGTTCTGAGAGACTGCTCTTCAATCTATCTGCAAATATACAGAGCTGAGTATATTTTTTTGGTTTTAGAGTTTGTACTGTTAATTGTTGCTTAGATCTCCATTTTGTTCCACCCACCATCCCTATTTCTGGCTTGTAGTTTAAATTTGGTAGCTTTTGCAACTGTCCGCCCCACTGTAGATTTGATCTAGGACACTCACTCAGTCCCATCTCTTTACCACATTTCTACCTAATAAACTGTTTCTGAACTTGCTTTTAGTCCTATTTAATTTAATTGCATTTTTTTAAACTGTGTTTGGTCTAATATTGCTACATACTCGTGTGTTAGCTTGCACTGCATATGGATTGTTTTTACTGCTGTTTTAGCTACTTTTCTGTAAAAAAAAAATAATAAATAAAATACTGTAAGCCTGTTTCCTACCTTTCCTGTAACTAGTGTTCCAGATACAGATTTGCTGTATCCAGGACTGTATGTAAGCTTCTGAGCCCCCCCAAGCCTTCCTGTGTTGGAGGGAAGCCTTCTAGCTTATCAGTGGGAGTGGTAAGCACTAGGTAACCTGTCTACCACATAAGGAGTGGTTCTGGCCCAGAAATTGTAGTTACTGGCTGTATGGGCAATCTTTTCCATCTCTCTCAACTTTCTGATTTGAAAACCTGCATTTGCATGTGTTTCTGTCCTGTAACTCATCTAGTGCAGATACAGATTCTTAGTTTTAGCACTTAAATTTGCTTATTCGTGCTCAGCACTTGTTCAGAACTTGTAAGCACTAAATAAGCTACCAATTACTATAGCACTCAACCTTCCTCATTATAGGTTCATAGGTAGGTACTAGGCTATTGACCCTAGGGCCTATATAAGCCTAGCCAAAAAATGTACCCTGGCTTTCGCCAACCAAGAAAATTATTTTCCTGTGCCCATGTTGAGCAGAGCCACAGAAGTGATCCCTGGGGGGAATTTCCCATTTCCCATCCAATCATCAAGATTTTTCTTGAAGAGTGCTAATGAGGAGCTCTGTTTGACATAGATAGGTAGTCTGTTCCAGAGTATGGGAAGTCTCTGGGACAGGAATCTATCCCTCCAGCATGTTCTGTTTATTGTGGTGACAAGGTTTAGGTCCCTAGAGCATGTAGCTCGGAGGGATTGGGATTTCGTTAAATGGAGCATGTCCAACAGCTCTGGGTTTGACATAGCTTTGTATGTTAGGCTGAGATCGCCCCTGAGTAGGCGATATGCGATGGAGTAAAGCTGTAGTTTTTTGAGACTGTCTGCGTATGGCATCTGTTTGAGGCCAGTAATCCTCTTTGTGAGGTATTTCTGTGGTCTTTCCAGTTGTTGTAGATGTCTTGTGAGGTACATACCAAAAGGGGCATTGTACTCTATAATGGGTCTAATGAGTGATGAGTAGAGGGGAACAATGACCTCTTTTTTTCTGGACGAGAATCCTTTTTTGATGAGATGAGCCACGTAGAAGGGATTTCCTGACCACTGTGGCGATCTGATTATCAAAGGAGAGACTACTGTCCACCTGTGTCCCAAGGTCTCTTATCACATTTTCAGCATTAAGTAGACTACCAGCTATGTGGTAGTTCATGGGTACAGAGTTTTTACCAAAGGGGATGACAATACACTTTTTGGCATTGAGCTTCAGGCCATGGCTTTGACACCAGGTATCTGTCTCAGTGAGGCCCTTTTGTAATTTGTCCACATCGTTAGGAGTTTCGATTATGGCTCCTAGTTTGCAGTCATCTACAAACTTTGTTAGCCAAAAACCTTCTGTGTTAGCCTGCACTTCAGAGAAGTAGATACCAAACAGGAGAGGACCCAGGACTGAACCCTGTGGTACTCCACTTGTCACTGGTCTGAAGTCGGATTTGGAATCCGCTACTTTCACAGTGTGGGTTCTGTCCGTGAGCCAGTTGGCAACCCATCTTGTGACATAGGGATTTATACCTAGTTTAGTGAGCTTATCTATAATTCCAGAGTGGGGGATGTTGTCGAAAGCCTTGGCAAGATCTAGATAAGCTGTGTGAACCATTTTACCCTCAACTATGGCTTTGGTGACTGCTTCAAAGAAGTCAATCAGGTTTAGGAGACATGATCTGCCTTTTACAAATCCAAACTGGGTAGGGTCCAGAGTTTGGAGATTAACGATGTCTTTGTTTATGAGTTCCACAATGATACGTTCCATGGCCTTGCAGACCAGGCTCGTCAGGCTAATAGGTTCATAGGTTCATAGGTTCATAGGTTCATACTAGGCTATCTGCCCGAGGGCATTTACAAGCCTAGCCCATAGTTTTGTGGCTTACGCCACCCCTTTAGTATGGGGAACTATACCCATTATTTTGCTGTGCCTCTGTTGAGCAGTGACACTGAGGTAATCCCTGGGGTATATCTGCGATCTCCCATCCATTGGTCAAGATTTCTCTTGAACAAGGCCAGCGAGGTGCTCTGCCTCACATATACCGGGATTTTATTCCACAGCATAGGGAGTCTTTGGGTGATGAATCTATCCCTCCAGCACGTCCTATTAATAGCCGTGTCGAGGTTTAAGTCTCCGCCCTTGTGGCTCTGACGGATCTAGATTTTTGAGGTGAAGCATATTCATCAAATCTGGGTTTGACATGGCCTTGTATGTTAGGCAAAGGTCACCTCTGAGCAAGCTGGCGACTGAATAGAGCTGGAGTTCTTTCAGTCGGGCAGCATAGGACAGATGTTTGAGACCCTTTATCCTTTTGGTGAGGAACTTTTGTGGCCTCTCCAGCTGCTGCAAGTGTCGGGTCAGATACATTCCGAATGGGGCATTATACTCAATCATTGGTCTGATGAGTGATGAGTATAGGGAGACTATGACCTCCCTTGATCTAGATGAGAATCCATTCATGATAAGGTGGGCAATGTAGAAGGTCTTCCTAACTACTTTAGCTACATGGGTGTTGAATGACAGACTACTATCAACCTGGGTCCCCAGGTCCCTGATAACTTCTTCTGTACTCAGTGGATTGCCACCTATTTGGTAGCTAGGGGTAACCTTGTTTTTCCCGAAGGATATAACTATGCATTTTTTGGCATTTAACTTTAGGCCATGGCTCTGGCACCAGTTATCCGTTTCTGTGAGACCCTTCTGAAGGATATCTGTGTCAGATGTGTTTTCTACTATGGCGCCCAGTTTGCAGTCATCTGCAAACTTTGTCAGCCATAACCCTCCTGTGTTTGCTTGTACTTGGAAAAGTAGATGCCAAACAAGAGTGGGCCCAGGACTGAGCCCTGTGGTACACCACTTGTGACAGGCTTTGAGTCTGACATGGCGCCAGCAACTCTGACCCTGTGGGTTCTGTCACTCAGCCAGTTTGCAACCCATCTTGTGATGTATGGGTTAACATTTAAGCTGATGAGTTTTCAATGATACCCGAGTGGGGTATTGTATCAAAGGCCTTCGCCAGATCGAGGTAGGCTGTATGGACTGCCTTTCCCTCATCAATGGCTTTGGTGACTGTTTGAAAAAGTCAACCAAGTTTAGAAGGCATGATCTGCCTTTGACAAAGCCAAACTGGGATGGATCCAAAGTCTGCAAATTCCCTATGTCTTTATTTATGAGGTCCATTATGATCCTCTCCATGGCTTTGCAGATAAGGCTTGTCAAGCTAATGGGCGGTAATTTCCAGGGTCGGTGGAGGCACCGCCTTTGTGAAGTGGGACCACAGTTGCAGTGCGCCACTCCTGGGTACGTATCCAGAGGTAAGACTATGATTAAACAGCTGTCCTAGCTGTGGGTTTAATTCCTCGTTGAGTTCGTGGAGCACACAGCCGGGGACACCATCAGGTCCCATGGATGCTGTGTTTTTGCTTTGGAGAGAGCACTTCTCACTTGGGCGTTGGAGATGTTTGGGGGCTGCAATCGCTTGGTATAGATATCTCTCCTTTTGGGGGAGGGGAGAAGTTTGCACTGAACCTGTCAGCCAGTATGTTGGCAATGTCTGTAGGATCAGTAATCTTCACATCATTTTGAACTAGTTCTGAGCATATCTGGGAGTTTCCTCCCAGGTTTCTAACATAGCTAAAGAAGGCCTTATGATTGTCTTTTGAGTCTTTAGCTATTTTTCTCTCAAAATTTGCTTTGGACGATTTTATGAGAGCTCTTAGTTTTTTACTTATAGTGATCAAGGGTGTCTTACCTTTTAAGGATTTTGCTCTATCTTGTAGTAGCTTCCTCCTTTTGTTGTAGAGTTTGTTTATGGCTGGGGTCCACCAGAGTGGACGCTTGCTTTTGGTACAAAGAGTCTTTGTTTTGCTTGGGATTGCCTTATCCATGCAGTCCTGCAGGTGCTGGTAGAAGGCATTTGTAAGTGATTCAGCGGCTTGGGTACTGTTTTCCGTCGGCTCGGGGCCTTAAAGGAGACCACACTAGTCTTTAGAAGTGTGAAGTCGGCTTTGAGAAGTTCTTTACTGTGGTCTTTTTATTTCAGGTGGGGTGGGATGAGGACCTCCAGCGAGATTAGTTTGTGACCTGACCTGACCAGTGAGGGGTATACTTCGGTGTTGAACATTGTGCTCCCATGTTCGTGATGATGAGATCAAGTATGTTTTCTCCTCTTGTGGGGATGGTGACTAGTTGTTCCATGGCATTTGAGTTTATGAATTCCAGGAACTTTTGGGCTAGGGTGTTTGGGCTTGAGTAGTGTTCCCAGTCTATATTAGGGTAATTGAAGTCACCTAGTATGATGGTGTTTGGTGATACATTTATCCCTCTAGTGTTTTCAGGAAGGCCATGTGAGGTTCCTGAGTTTGTGAGGGTGGCCTGTAACATGCTACAATTTGCAGAGCAGTCTTGCCTATGGTTAATTGCACCTGGATGGTCTCCGATGCATCGTGCGTTGCCACCAGTCTTGAGGTGTGGGTGTCTTTGATGAATATGGATACCCCCCCTCCTTTCTTGGTATTGTCCGGATTTTGGGGCCGGAACGCATGATAAGAGGTAAAACCTGATAGTGCTGGGGTGCTCTCAGGAGCCTTGAACCAGGTTTCTGTCACTGCACAGACATCGATGTTCTCCATACTGAGAAGGGCCTCGAGTGCGTGCATTTTGAGATTTAGACTTCTGGCATTGAGCAGCATTACCCTTAGTTTGTTTCCTTTTTTGTGTTCTAGGGTGGTAGGTTTAGAATTTGAGCCTTGCCTAAAAAAGGCACTATGGGGGTGGCAAGAGCCTTTGCCAATATCCGGAATCCCAGGGGTGACAGGTGCAAGCCGTCCCTTGCGAAGCAGCGTGGCTTGTCCAGCATGTCATCCCAGGCAGACAGACATTGGATCCCCTTTGAATGACACCAGAGTTTAAGCCAATTGTTAAAGCTGATCATCTTATCTCTGTATTGTGGCATCATTCTTGGTGAAGGTAGGATACTGCTCAAGGTCAGGGTCATACCTGCCTGGGCTACATAATCAGAGAGCTCCTCAATGTCTCTTTTCATGTAGTCCAAGGAGGTACGTCTCAGGTCGTTTACACCAGCGTGGACAATGACTGAGTCATATTTGTACCTGCTGTTGAGAGACCTGAGTGCTTGCGTTATGTGGCGGATTCTAGCGCCCGACAGGCAGCTTACTGTGACCTTCTCCTTACTCAGTCTGGTGAGCGGGACGTCTTGGGGTCCGTCTTGGCTCCACCTTTGTGGAGTGGGATAACCGTCGCGGTGCGCCATTCAGTGGGTACAAAGCCTGAGGTGAGGCTATGATTGAGAATGGTACTTAGGTAGGGTGCCAGTTCATTCTGTAGTTCATGTAGAACACAGCCTGGGATATTGTCAGGTCCCATGGATGCTGTGTTCTTGGCTTTGGAGAGTGTGTTTTTTACCTGTGCAGCCGTGATTATAGGAACTTTGTATTCTTCCGTTATAGAGATGGGCCCTCTAGGGGGTGAGAGGAGAGTAAAGTTAGCACTGAACCTATCTGCTAGGATGCTGGCAATATCAGTTGGTTCTGTATATTTAGTGCCATTGTGCTGTAACTCAGAGCAGATCTGAGTGTTCCCATTGAGATTCTTGACATAGCTATAGAATGCTTTTGTGGTTGTCTTTAGAGTCAGTGGAAATTTTGTTTTCGTAACTAGCTTTGGAGGATTTTATGGGGGATCTCAGCTTCTTACTGAAGTTGACCAGGGAGTTCCTCCAGTCATGGGATTTTACTCTTTTTTGCAACAGTTTCTTTCTTCTGTTGTAGAGTTTGTTTATGGCCGAGGACCATCAGATTGACTTCCTTTTTTTGGAGGATAACATCTTGGTTCTATTAGGGATAGCATGAATTACCTAGAGGAAAACAGTTTTTGACTTACTTTTCTCATTTGCTTAGAGAAAAACAGCTCTTGTACTCACTTTCCTCACTTATCTAGAGGAAAATAGTTTTTTATTCAGACATGTCCAAGGGTCAGCTCCCAGTGTTCTCTCCTGTCTATCTGATGAATCTGGGCATCTTGAGGCAATGTAGAAATTGCCTCATGTACACTGACAACCCTCTCCTCCTACCACCCAACATTACAACCTGTGAGAGATGCACTTATCTAGCCAAACTGGAGGTAAAGCTCTCTCCAACCAAGACTGAACTTGACAGTCAGGAGGAATAGGTAAACATTTGCACCACACCACACTCATCACAGTCTCACTAAATCTACACCACCAATATCCACACATAGTGACACAAAAACATTCACGGAGGCTCTCAATAGAAATCTGTCTAAGCAACAGAGACCTCCAAAGCAGAAACACAAGCAACCTCCATCCCCCAACACAACCCAAATGACACATAGCCCACAGACTCAGTGTGCCATTCGACTACAGCCAATAAGGCAAAACAATGTACCCAACACACTAGTCATAGGGGACTCTACAGTCAGGAACACTGATGTCCCACTCACCAGGCTAAACAAGGAGAAGGTTACTGTCAGCTGCCTGTCAGGTGCCAGAATCCGCCACATAACCCACGCACTCAGGTCACTCCACAACAAGTGCAATTATGACTCTGTCATTGTCCATGATGGTGTGAATAACCGGAGATGTACCTCCCTGGACTACATGAAAAGAGAAATGGAAGAGCTCTCTGATCTTGTAGCCCAGGCAGGTATGACTCTAGCCCTGAGTAGCATTCTGCCATCACCCAGAATGATACTGCAGTACAAGGACAAAATGACTGACTTCAACAATTGGCTAAGCTTCTGGTGTCATTCTCAGGGGATCCAGTATCTGTCTGCTTGGGATGACATGGTCAACAGACCACAATGATTTGCCACAGATGGCCTGCACCTGTTGTCCCTGGGATTCCAGATACTGGCTAAGGCTCTTGCTGCCCCTATAGTGCCTTTTTTAGGCAAGGTTCAAATGACCAATTCACCACCGTAACAGGAACAGGCAAGCAAAAACTGAGGGCAATGCTACTCAATGCTAGAAGTCTAAATCTCAAATGCACTCACTCGAGGCACTCCTTAAAATGGAGAACATTGATATTTGTGCAGTGACTGAGACCTGGTTCAAGGCTCCAGAGAGCACCCATGCACTACCAGGCTATAACTCATACCACACTTTTCGGCCATGTAACCTGGACCAAAACACCAAAGGCGAAGGTGTGTTCATATTCATTAAGGATATCCACACCTCCAGGCTAGTTGCTCAGCATAATGCATCCGAGGTTATCCAAGTGCAACTAACTGTGGGCAAAACTGCAATCCAAATTGTAGCTTGCTACAGATCCCCCACCATGCCCCAGGATTCCACTCCTCTTTTCTTGATGTACTGGAAAATATTAGGGTTCAACCAAACACCCTAATAATGGGTGACTTCAACTACCCTAACATTAACTGGGAAAACTACTGGAGTACCAACTCCTTAGCTCAACACTTTCTGGAATTCATAAACTCCAATGTCCTGGATCAACTTATCCACACCCCCACCAGGGGCAACAATATCCTAGACCTAGTCATTACCACCATGAGTGACCAGTGTTCCACACCTGAAGTCAACTCCTCATTGGTCCCCTCCGACCATAAGCTTATCACCTTTGATATCCACATCTCACCCCCACCCCCCATTAAGGAAACCATGGTAAAGAAATTCTCCAAAGCCAACTTCATGCTTCTTAAGATAGAAGTGGTGAACTTCATGACACCCATGCAGATGGACAATACAATTACAACTGCTGAATCCTACACCAATGCATGGATCGTGCTATCCCAAACAGAACCAAGATGCTATCCTCCAAAAAAAGGAAGCCAATCTGGTGATCCCCTGCCATAAACAAACTGTACAACAGAAGGAAGAAAGTGTTGCAAAAGAGAGTAAAATCCAATGAGTGGAGGAGCTCCCTGGTCAGCCTCAGTAAGAAGCTGAGGTCACTTATAAGATCCTCCAAAGCTAGCTACGAAAACAAAATAGCCACTAATTCTAAGGACAACCACAAAGCATTCTATAGCTATGTCAAGAATCTCGATGGCAACACCCAGATCTGCTCTGAGTTACAGCACAACGGCACAAAAATTACAGAACCAACTGATATTGCTAACATCCTGGCAGATAGGTTCAGTGCTAACTTTACCCCGCCCTCACTCCCAAAAGGGCCCATATCTATACAGGAAGAATGCAGAGTCCCTGTAATCACAACTACGCAGGTAAAAGCTGCACTCTCTAAAGCCAAAAACACAGCATCCATGGGACCGGACAACATCCCAGGTTGCATTTTACACGAACTTCCAAACGAACTGGCTCCCCACTTAAGCACCATGTTCAATAATAGCCTTGCATCAGGCTTTGTGCCCACTGAATGGTGTACAGCAACAGTTATCCCACTCCACAAAGGGGGAGCCACCACTGATCCCGAGAACTATCGACCTATTAGCCTGATGAGCTTGGTCTGCAAGTCCATGGAACGTATCATCATGGAACTCATAAACAAAGACGTTGATAACCTCCAAACTCTAGATCCCCCCCAGTTCAGTTTTGTGAAAGGCAGATCATGCCTCCTGAACCTGATTGACTTCTTTGAGGCAGTCACCAAAGCCGTAGATGAGGGTAAGGTGGTTCACACAGCATATCTTGACCTCACCAAGGCTTTCGACACCATCCCCCATTCTGGAATTATAGCTAAACTCACTAAACTAGGTATAAATGCCTACGTTACAAAATGGGTTGCCAACTGGCTCACTGACAGAACCCACACTGTAAAAGTTGCAGACTCCAAATCTGACCTCAAACCAGTGACAAGTGGAGTACCACAGGGTTCAGTCCTGGGACCTCTCCTGTTTGGTATCTACTTCTCTGAAGTACAGGCTAACACAGAAGGCCTCTGGCTAATGAAGTTTGCAGATGACTGCAAACTAGGAGCCAGAGTCAAATCCCCAAATGATGTGTAAATTCTACAGAAGGGCCACACTGAGACAGATGCCTGGTGTCACAGCCATGGCCTCAAGCTCAATGCCAAAAAATGCAGTGTCATCCCCTTTGGTTAAAAACTCTGTACCCATGAACTACCACATAGGCAGCAATCTACTTAACACCGAATGTGTGATAAGAGACTTTGGGATCCAGGTGGACAGTAGTCTCTCTTTTGATAGTCACATCACCACAGTAGTTAGGAAGTCCTTCTACATGGCACACCTCATCATAAAAGGGTTCTCATCCAGGAAAAATTAGGTCATTGTTCCCCTATACTCGACACTCATTAGACTCATTATAGAGTACAATGCCCCTTTTGTAATGTACCTCACAAGACATCTTTAGCAGCTGGAAAGGCCACAGAAGTACCTCACAAAGAGGATTACTGGCGTCAAATAAATGCCCTACACTGACCATCTCAAAAAACTCCAGCTTTATTCCGTAGCATATCGCCTACTCCGAGGTGATCTCTGCCTAACATATAAAGCTATGTCAGTCAAACCCATAGCTGTTGGACATGCTACACCTAAAAAAATTCCAATCCCTCCAAGCTACACGCTCTAGGGACCTAAACCTTGTCACCACAATAAACAGGACATGCTGGAGGGATAGATTCTTGTCCCAGAGACTTCTCATACTCTGGAACAGGCTACCCATCTATGTCAATCAAAGTTCTTCATTAGCACTCTTCAAGAAAAATCTTGATGAGTGGATGGGAAATAGGAAATACACCCCGGGGATCACTTCTGTGTGTCTGCTCGACAGTGGCACAAGAAAATAACTTTCTTGGGTGGCGTAAGCCAGGGAACCTTGTTGGCTAGGCTTAGGTAGGTCCTAGTACCTACCTATGAACCTATGTCAGGCAGAGATCATCTCTGAGTAAGTGGTATGCAACCGAGTACAGCTGGAGTTTCGTCAGTCGGGCTGCATAGGGCATCTGTTTGAGGCCAGTAATTCTCTTGGTGAGGTACTTCTGTGGTCTTTCCAGCTTTTGCAGGTGTCTTGTAAGGTGCATCCCAAATGGGGTGTTGTACTCTATGATGGGTCTGATGAGTGATGAGTAGAGGGGCACAATAACCTCTTTTGTTCTAGATGCGAACCCTTTTGTGATTAGGTGGGCCACATAGAAGGATTTTCTAACCACCTTGGCAATATGATTATCAAAGGAGAGATTACTATCTACTTGGGTCCCCAGATCCCTTATTACATTTTTTGTATTTAAGGGACTACCACGTATGTGGTAGTTCGCGGCTACTTTGTTTTTTCCAAAGGGGATGACTATGCACTTTTTGGCATTTAGCTTGAGGCCATGATTTTGTCACCAGGTATCCGTCTCAGTGAGACCCATCTGGAGGATGACTGTATCAGCTGGGGAGTCAATTATGGCCCCCAGTTTGCAGTCATCTGTGAACTTGGCCAGCCATAGTCCTCCTGTGCTTGCCTGTACCTCTGAGAAGTATATACCGAACAGGAGGGGTCCCAGGACTGAGCCCTGGGGGATGCCACTTGTAACCGGTTTAGAATCGGACCTAGAGCCTGCAACTCTCACTGTGTGGGTTCTATCCATGAGCCAATTGGCAACCCATCTTGTGATGTAGGGGTTTATGTTCAGGCTGGTGATCTTGTCTATAATACCAGAATGGGAAATTGTGTCAAAAGCCTTTGCGAGGTCTAGGTAGGCTGTGTGGACCTCCTTTCCCCATTCTAAAGCCTTGGTAACTGTTTCAAAGAAGTCCACCAGGTTTAGGAGGCATGATCTGCCCTTAATAAAGCCAAACTGGGTAGGGTCCAATGTTTGGAGGTTCCCAATGTCTCTGTTAATGAGTTCCATGATGATGCGCTCCATAGCCTTGCAGACTAGGCTAGTCAGGCTTATAGGGCGATAGTTCCCAGGATCTGTTGTGGCTCCACCTTTGTGGAGCGGGATAACTGTTGCTGTGCGCCACTCTAGGGGTATGTAGCCTGTGGAGAAGCTGAGTTTGAACAGTGTGTTTAGGTGAGGGGTTAGTTCATTTTGGAGTTCATGTAAGACACAGCCTGGGACACCGTCCAGTCCCATTGAAGCTGTATTTTTGGCTTTGAATAGGGCTGTTTTAACCTGTGTGTTAGTGATCGCCAGGGCTCTACATTCTTCTGGTATGGTTATGGGCCCTTTAGGGGTGAGAGGGGGGTGAAGTTTGCATTAAACCTGTCTGCCAGAATGTTGGCAATATCAGTTGGTTCAGTGTATTTTGTGCCATTTTGCACTAACTCAGAGCAGATCTGTGAGTTTCCACTTAGGTTCTTGACATAGCTAAAGCACGCTTTGTGGTTATCTTTGGAGTCCTTGGAAAATTTTCTTTCAAAGCTAGCCTTGGATGATTTTATGAGGGGTTGTGGTTTCTTGCTGATACTGATCAGGGATGTCTTCCCTTCTTGGGATTTTACTCTTTTCTGTACTAGTTTCCTCCTTTTATTGTGTAGCTTGTTTATGGCAGGGGTCCACCAGACTGGTTTCCTTTTCTTGGAGGAGTGAGTCTTGGTTTTGCTTGGGATAGGACGATCCATGCATTCTTGCAGGTGCTCATAGAGTGCCTTGTAAGGGATTCAGCAGCTTGGACAGCATTGTCCTTTAGCATGGGGGCTGTGAATGTTTCCACCTCGGTCTTAAGTAAAGTGAAGTTTGCTTTCAAAAAGTTTTTCACTGTGGCTTCCTTGATTGGGGGTGGAATGTGGATATCCAGAGTGATTAATCTATGGTCTGATCTAACCAGTGAGGGGTTGACCTCCGGTGTAGAACACCGGTCGCCCATGTTGGTGATGACCAGGTCCAATATGTTGTCACCTCTGGTGGGGGTGTTGACCAGTTGATCCAGGGCATTTGAGTTTATAAATTCTAGGAAGCACTGGGCAAGGGTGTTAGTACTTGAGTAGTTCTCCCAGTTAATGTTTAGGTAATTGAAATCACCCAATATCAGTGCGTTTGGTAGGACCTTCATATTTTCCAGTGTCTCCAGAAACGCGGAACGGGGGTCCTGGGTCATGGTGGGTGATCTGTAGCAAGCTACACTTTGAACTGCAGTTTTGCCCATTGTTAGTTGCACATGGATGATCTCTGAGGCATTGTGCTCTGCCACTAACCTAAAGGTGTGGGTATCCTTGATGAATATGGATACACTCCCGCCTATTGTGTTTCAGTCTGGGTTCTGTGGCCGAAAAGTATGGTATGAGTTAAAGCTTGACAGTGCTGGGGTGCCCTCTGGAGCCTTAATCCAGGTTTCTGTTACTGCACAGATATTGATATTCTCCATACTGAGGAGTGCCTCGAGTGCATGCATTTTGAGGTTTAGACTTCTGGCATTGAGTAGCATTACCCTTAGTTTTTGGTTACTTGTGCTATTTACGGTGGTGGGTTTGTTTTTTTGAGCCTTGCCTAAAAAAGGCACTATGGGGGGTGGCAAAAGCCTTGGCCAGTATTCGAAAACCTAAGGGTGACAGGTGCAAGCTATCTCTTGCGAAGCAATGTGGCTTGTCGAGCATGTCATCCCAGGCAGACAGATACTGGATCCCCTTTGAATGACACCAGAAACTTAGCCAATTGTTAAAATTGATCATTTTTTCTTTATACTGTGGCATCATTCTTGGTGAAGGCAGGATGCTACTCAGGGTCAGGGTCATACTGGTCTGGGCTACGTGATCAGAGAGCTCTTCCATGTCTCTTTTCATGTAGTCCAGGGAGGTATGTCTCAGGTCATTCACACCAACATGGACAATGGCAGAGTCATATTTGTACTTGTTCTGGATTGACCTGAGTGCTTGTGTTATGTGGCAGATCCTGGCACCCGACAGGTCAGCTAGCTGTAACCTTCTCCTAGTCCAGCCTAGTTTAGTGGGACATCAGTGTGCCTGACTATAGAGTCGCCTATTATTAGTGTGTTGGGTATGTTACTTTGCCTTAAGGGCTGTGATTGTGTGGCACACTGATTATGTGAAGTATATGTTTCATGGTTTGTGATGGGATGTGGCGGTTGCTTGGGTGTCTGCTTTGGTGGTCTCTGTTGCTTTTGCAGATTTATATTTAGAGCCTCCGAGTATGTTTTTGTGTATTTATGAGTGTTATTTGCCAGTGTTGGTTTAGTAGGTCTATGTGAGACTGGTGGAAAGTTGCAAGTATTTTCCTTCTCTTCTTGACTGTCAGTTCCAGTCTTGGGATGAGAGAGCTTTGCCTCCAGTTTGGCTGTATAATTGCATCTCTCACATATATTAGTGTTTGGTGGTAGAAGGAGAGGGTTGTCTGTGTACATGAGGCAGTTGTAACATTGCCTCAAAATGCCCAGATTCATCAGTTGGACTGGAGAGTACACCCGAAACTGCCCTTTGGACATGCCTGAATAGGTAAAGTGAGCTGTTTTACTGATTGGCTGGTAGGGATGAATAGAGAGCCTTGTCCTTCTGGACAGTATGGGGGGGTCTAGTGCTAGGGTTAATTAGTGCTTGCTATGAGTTTTGAGCAAGTACTGGGTTGTGAAATGAATGGTTTGAGTGCCTAAGTTGAAAGTTTGTCTAGTTCCAAGGGAAAAATTGAAGAGTACACTTCATGGAGCCGGGAATAGTTCAACCCTAGCTAATCGGCGCTGCCCGGCGAGCAAAACTACGAAAATGTGTTTTTTATAGCAGGGAAATGAAACAGATAGAAATTAGCCCAAAATGGCCAATAAACGACTAACGTCTGGGCTGAAACCACTCTTCCAGGGACAGATAGGCTGCTCAAAGCTCCCTTCTCTCACAGGTGAACAGAGAAACATCCTTCTATCCAAGTAAGGTATGGGCAACACAGAAACTTATAACACAGCCCTGAATTCAACAGTAACCTGAAAACTGGACTATACTAGTTCAGAAAGGTGGGAAACAAGTATATATTTTTTATTGTTTTTTTTTTCCAGAAAATAAAGCACATACAATAAAAAAAACACTTTAAATGCACAGACATGGCTATCACACTTTAGTGTGTAGCCTACAACAGTTAAACAGATTATTTAAACACAAAAATGACTTGGTTCAAGTGCAGGCAGCAAATAAGTACAATATGTAGCAGAAACAACTTTTTTAAATCACAGAAACACTAAAAAATTGGCGTTTTAGGTGGAATTAGTTAAAGACAGCAAGAAAATGCAGAAAAATTATACTTAATCACTCCAAATTCTCTCTTTTGTCTCTCTGCTACTATAGAACTCTGCAGGACACCTGGCAGGCACTTGCTGAGCTAAATACAAGCGCAAAAAAAAACATGCAAATGTGTTTTTTTATAGCAGGGAAACGAAAGATATAGAAATTAGCCCAAAACGGCCAATAAACTACTAACTTCTGGGCTACAGCAAACAAGGTGCACAAATTTCAGTAAGAAACTAAAAAAGTAACGCCCTCATTGTTCAGTGGGCTCCCATTGATGTGGTAATTAGTGGGAACTGAGTTTCTCCCAAAGGGGATGACAACGCATTTTTTGGCATTAAGCTTAAGGCCATGGTTTTAACACCAGTCATCGGTCTCAGTGAGGCCTTGCTGTAGGATGCCTGCATTCCTTAGGGAGTTAATAACGGCTCTCAGCTTGCACTCGTCTGCGAACTTGGTCAGCCAGAGTCCCTCCATGTTGGCCTGGACTTCTGAGAAGTAGATGTCAAACAAGAGATGACCCAGGACCAATCCCTGTTGGACTCCACTCATGACTGGTTGGCAGTCTGACTTGGAGTCCGCTATTTTCACACTGTGGGTTTTATCTGTGAGCCAATTTGCAACCCACCTAACGATATAGGGGTTGATGCCTAGTTTGGTGTGTTTATCAATAATTCCTGAGTGAGGAATGGTATCAAAGGCCTTGGCCAGATCGAGGTAGGCTGCATGAACTGCCTTACCATCATCCACAGCTCTTGTGACTGACTCAAAGAAGTCAGCCAGGCTGAGCAGGTATGATCTACCTTTCACAAAATCAAATTGTGTGGGATCTAGAGTCTGGAGATTCCCTATATCCTTGCTAATTAGGTCCAGGATGATGTGCTACATAGCCTTACATATCAGACTCGTCAGGTTAATGGGGCAATAATTTCCAGGGTCTGGAGTCACTCCTCCTTTATGGAGAGGGATGACTGTAGCAGTGAGCCATTCGGTACGGACAAAGCCTGTAGTGATACTGTGAGTGAACACGGCACACAGATGTGGTGCCAGTTCACTTTGAATTCACGTAGAACAGCCAGGGATATGGTTGGGTCCCATGGAAGCTGTATTCTTGGCCTTGGACAATGCAGCTTTAACCTGTGCTGCAGTAATGCTGGGTGCCTGGCATTCTTCTAGTATTGAGATTGGCCCTTTAGGGGGGAGAAAGGGGTAAAGTTGACACTGAATCTGTTGGCCAGTATGTTGGTAATATCTGTTGGCGCAGTATAGGAGGTACGATTGTGCTGTAACTCAGAGCAAGTCTGGG
This sequence comes from Protopterus annectens, assembly GCF_019279795.1. NCBI lineage: Eukaryota > Metazoa > Chordata > Ceratodontiformes > Protopteridae > Protopterus > Protopterus annectens. Next base: position 1,527,842,433 of record NC_056739.1, read on the forward strand.
TATTGCTGTGGAGATTCTTGATATAACTATAACAGGTTTTGTGGTTGTTTTTAGTGTCTTCCACAATTCTGCCTTCATAGCTGGCTTTGGAGGTTTTGATGAAGGATCTCAACTTTTTGTTGAGGCTAATAAAGGAATTTTTCCAGTCTTGGGACTTCACCTTTTTCTGTAACAGTTTCTTCCTTCTTTTGCAGAGTTTATTAATGGCAGGGGACCACCAGATTGGCTTCCTTTTTTTGGAGGCAGTCATGCATCTTTTTTCCATTGGCATGGGTGCTGTGAAGTTAGCCACCTCTGTTTTTAGAAGTCCAAAGTCAGCTTTGGAGAAGTTCATGGTGGATACCTTTGCGGGGAGGGGGGGGGGTAGGGGGGGTGAGATGTGGATTTCCATGGTGATTGGTTTGTGGTCAGATCTCACCAGGGAGGAATTGACTATTGGTGTAGAGCAACGGTTGCCCATGTTAGTAATAATGAGGTCAAGGATGTTGCTTCCTCTAGTGGGGGTAAGAATGAGCTGGTCTAGGGCATTGGAAATTATGAATTCCAGAAGTGTTGGGCCAGTGCATTGATGCATGAGTAGTTTTCCCATTTGATGGAGGGGTAGTTGAAGTCACCTAGTATGAGGGTGTTGGGTTGGATCTTAATAGTTTCTAGGGTGCTTAGGAATGTGGAGCGAGAGTCCTGAGACATGGTTGGGGACCTATAGTAAGCTACGACCTGAATTGCAGTCTTACCCAGTGTTAGTTGTACCTGGAGTATCTCAGATGTGTTATGCTGGGCTACTAATCTGGAGATGTGCATATCCTTTATGAATATGGAGACACCACTGCCTTTGGAGCTTTTGTCCATGTTCTGGGGCCGAAAGGTGTGAAATGAGTTATAGCCTGGTAGCACAGGGATGCTTTCTGCTGCTTTAAACCAGGTCTCTGTTACAGCATAAATGTCGATGTTCTCCATTTTGAGGAGTGTTTTGAGTGAGTGCATCTTGAGATTTAGACTTCTAGCACTGAGAAGCATGACCCTCAGATTGCATTTACTTATAGCTGTTACGGTGGTAATTTGGTCTTTGGAACACCACCTAAAAAAGGCACTATAGGGGTGGCAAGAGCCTTAGCCAGCACTTGGAAACCCAGAGGTGACAGATGCAGGCCATCTCTGGCAAAGCATTGAGATCTGTCAATCATGTCATCCCAAGCAGACAGATACTGGATCCCTTTAGAAGGACACCAGAAACGTAGCCAATTGTTGAAGTCAATTATTTTCTGTTTGTACTGCAGTATCAGTCTGGCCTACGGTAGGATGCTGCTCAGGGCTAGGGTCATACCTGCCTGGGCCACATAATCCAAGAGCTCCACCATGTCTCTTGTCATGTAGTCCAGGGAGGTGCATCTCAGGTCATTCACACCCACATGGACAGTGACAGAGTCATACTTGTACTTGTTGTGGAGTGACCTGAGTCATGGAACCAAAATAGAGACAAAATCCAGATTTTAACCTACAGGCTCTATAATTCACACAACTTAACACAATCCCTACCAGATATGACTATAAAACAGGAAAAAGGATAATCTTAACTAATTCCCCACAGCCTGGTATAATTATATAACCAAATCAATGACAATAAACCTGTATTCACTATATGGAAGAACAAACCGCCCTCAATAAGCCCAAATCTACTTTCATCACAAAATTTAAATTGCTAAGGACAGAAGAAATGGAAAGTATCCTAAAAATACCAAATGGACTTGTCTCAAAAAAGTAGAAAACACTGGCTCTACTTTGGACATAATCACCTCATGGCTACTTTACACCCTGGATGGGTAATTATGACTTTGCCAAGTAAGGTTAAAAGGAAACACTCTACATAAACAAACCTGTAGAAAAATTAACCACTCAGACAAGACAGCATGGTTAAACTACAAGAAACTTGCTGAACCCACTCTGTGCCATATGAAGGATAAAACCCTAACTGTAGCACAGGCAACCTGAATTCAATTACCTCCTAGACTGCCTGTAGGAGATGGGCACTGAAGATGGGAGCGAGTGGCCTCTGCAGTTTGCTCATCCAGGGTGAAGGGAGGTAGTTTTGGCTCTCCACACAGGTGACACCTAGTGGGAATATGAGGTGGAGTTGAAGCCTATTGAGCCCACACTGTCTGAGTGTATTTGCACTTAGAAGCAGAGGGGAGCTCAGCATGATAAGGCATGCTTCCCCTTGGGAGACAGCAATAGCAGAGGTAGAATAGCTGGCAAGAAGGGAAAAGGTGCTTCCAGGGGGAGAGAGTAGGATAGGCCAGCTCCTCACCATCCAACTCTTTCCACGGAATGGAGGGTTGGCTGGGAATCCTGGTCAGGAACAAAAGGGCCATGGGGCTTTTGCCTAACCTAAGAATGCATGGCTCCTAGTGACTGGATGTAGTTATAGAAACCACTGGGGGAGATCCTAATGGAAGCAAAAAAGAAAAAAAGATACTACCAAACCAAAACCCAACAACAGTATAGCAATACAAGGAAGAAAGAAAGTGATGTGAAAGGCACATATTACAGCAACAAAATATAACCAATTCACCAAATTTCTGGGCATCTATAAATAATCTACGGAGGAAAATAAAAACAAGTCCAGACAGCACACTAGAGCTGCAAACATATCACATTAAAATAAGAATCAGGATGCAATAACATTGCTTTAGGCTGGTTCAAACTGCACCCCAGGAATAAAAAAAAAAATCTGTCAACTGACATAATGGTCTGTCTCAAACAGCTTTATCACCAACACAGAGTCCAACCAGAATCAATCCTGGGTCATCTTCTTTTCACTATAATCATCAACAATGTGCATCACCATACAAAAGAACCCCCCCCCCCCAGTATCATATACTGATGACTCCATCATCTAATGCAGAGAATATCAACAAATTCAAGGACAGCATGCAAGCAGCGTTTACCACATTATGAACCTGCCCCAATCAAATCCTACTAATGCTAAATGAAAACCAACTCCAGCAACAACAAAAATTAACTTAAAAAGGGAGAAAACAGCTCCTCCCATGTTGGATCCACTTCTGAGATAGACGTTGTCCAAACCTGAAAATATTGTAGAATCATAAAGTACAGTTGTGTACACATACCGTAAATGTAGATGTTCGAGTGTATTCACTGTTGCAGTTATCACATTTGGGTTATCTGCTTGCAGTAGCCCTCAGTTGGCCTAATTAACAAAGTCTTGGGTCCTGTGTCAGTTGCTGTCCCTTCTTCCTTGACGTCAGGTTGTCAGGGGTATAAAACATGCAGCCGACGCTATTACATCAGTTTTTCTTGCCCTAGATGTTAGGTTCCCCCCTAATGGGAAGCAATTATATCTACAAATATACAAGGTTATACCTCCAACAAAAAAGCAAATACACCAAAAAGCTTTTGAGCATAGTAAAGGAGAGTAGCGGTATAGCCAAAAGAAGTAAGAGGGCTGGAGGGAGGGTAACCAGGACTGCAACAGTGAATACACTCAAACATCTACATTTATGGTAAGTGTACACAACTGTACTATGTTTTTCGTGTTTCACTGTTGCAGTCAACACATTTGGGTAGATTCCCAAAGCTAAGGATGGAAGGAGGAATTTAGATAGCATTAGGACCAGCTATAAGGCCCTGCAAGACTGCAGTGGCAAAGCCAGCTCTGGATTTAGAGGAAATTGGCAGATGGTAATGCTTGGTGAAAGTATGTACAGAACTCCAAGTAGCAGCTTCTAGGATGTCCCTGGTAGGGATGCCTCTGAGAAAGGCTGTAGAGGTAGATGCAGCCCTGGTTGAGTGGGGACTGATCCCCTGTGGGATAGGTTTCCATGGTGCTTGTAGCAAAAAAGAATGCAATGGCCTATCCATTTGGAAATGGTTTGCTTTGAAATAGCCTTCCTCTCTGCCCCTGCAGCAAGTGCCACCAGCAGTTGGGTCAGATTTCCTTTGAGGTTTAGTCCTGTCCAAGTAGAATCTAAGTTGTCTGTCACATCTAAGGAGTGCAGTATCTGTTCCCCTTTGTTCTGTGGATTAGGAAAGAAGGTTGGCAAATGAATGGATTTATTAAGGGCCACACTGGATACCACCTTGGGCATGAAGGTGGGATTGGTCCTGAGGGACACCCTGTCTGCATGAAAGATGATGAAAGGCTCCACTGCCATGAGGGCCTGCAATTCAGATACCCTTCTTGCTGAAGTGATTGCTAAAAGGAAAGCTGTTTTCTAAGAAAGGAATTTTAAGTCTGCAGTAGCAGCTGGCTCGAAAGGAGGCAGAGTGAGTTTCTCCAATACAAAGTTAAGGTCCCAGGCTGGAGTTGGAGCTCTCCTGGGCGGTCATAAATTTTTGGTCCCTCTGAGGAACTGCTTGAGAAGTGGATGAGAGAAGAGGGGAGGTTCTGTGTTATAATGAGCTGAAATGGCTGAAGCGTGAATTTTGATGGATGAGAAAGACGGGCCCTTGTGAAGCATCTCAGTTAAGTATTGTAAAATCTGAGGTAAATTGAACACTGCTGTGCTCATCCCTTGAGATTGGTTCCAGGCACAGAATCTTTTCCATTTTTCAGCATAAGATTTTCTAGTACTAGGCCTCCTTGCCTCTAAGATGATATCCATCACTGGTTTACTGAGGGATGATAAAGGAGAGATTAGGTAATTAACCAGGCTGCTAGGTTCAGTGTTTGAAGCTGAGGGTGCAGGATCTGGCTCTCCTGCTAAGACAATAGGGTAGTAGTCTGAGGCAGGTGCCATGGGGCCAACAGTGACACACTGCGCAAGAGGGGGTACCAGTGTTGGCGTGACCAGTCTGGTGCAATCAAAATCATCCTTAGTTTGTCTTGTTTGATCTTTAGTAGTACTTTGGAGAGCAGAGGCAGAGGAGGAAAGGCATAAATTGATAGGTTTTTTTCCAGCTGAAGGACAGAGCATCCACTTTCCAAGCTTGTTTGTGGGGAGTTCTTGTGCCAAATTTGTCCAATTGATAGTTCTGGGGGAAGGCAAACAGGTCTATATCTGGGCTCCCCCATTTGCTTGTCAACATGTTGAAAATCCTTGGTTCCAGTTTCCACTCGTGTGGGTCCATGAAGTTTCTGCTTAGTTCGACTTCCAGTGTATTTAGTTTTCCTGGCAGGAATTGAGCTTGTAGATGCACTTGGTAGCTCAGGCCTGTGTTCCACAATGCCATGGCTAGTCTGCAGAGGTGGTAAGAATGTGTACCACCTCTGCAGAGGTGGTACACATTCTTACCACCTCTGCAGAGGTGGTAAGAATGTGTACCACCTCTGCAGAGGTGGTAAGAATGTGTACCACCTCTGCAGAGGTACATTCTTACCACCTCTGCAGAGGTGGTAAGAATGTGTACCACCTCTGCAGAGGTGGTAAGAATGTGTACCCCCTGCTTGTTTATGTACCACATAACAGTGGTGTTGTCCGTCTTTACCATTAATTGTCCTGGAAGAATGTGGTCCTTGAAGGCTGTCAGAGCATTCTGTATGGCTAACATTTCTTTTTGATTGATATGCAGGTGCATTTGACTTGGGTTCCATTTGCTCAGAATGCACTTCCTTGCCAGGTGAGCCCCCCATGCATAGTCTGATGTGTCTGTTGTTAGGGTTTGGGCGGCAGGGGGTAGTGTGAATGGTAGTCCCTTGTTTTGGTGGCAGGCCTCTACCCACCAAAGAAACTCTAGGCGTAGGCAAGGTATGATAGGAATTATTGCTTCTAGATCCTGAGAAAATTGACACCACAGGCTTTTTAGATACCATTGTAGTTTCCTCATATGCAGTCTTGCATAATGAATTAGAAGAATGCAGGAGGCCATGAACCCTAAGGTTTGTAGTACTTGATTTGCAGATAGCAGGGTTTTTGTGGTCACTTGTTTGAAGTAGGTTGTCAAATGAATTTTTTTCTCTGGCGGGAGGAAGGCCATCTGGGAAGTTGTATTCAAGCTTGCTCCCAGGAATATAATTTGTTGACAAGGTACCAGGTGTGATTTCTTTTCATTTATGGTGTATCCCAGACAAGTTAGCACCCTTTGTAGAAAGGCCAGATGATTCAAAAGTATGTCCTGGTTTTCTGCCTGAATTAGACAATCATCCAGGTATGGGTATATTTGAATATTTCTTTGCCTACAAAATGCAATGACTGGAGCTAGGCACTTTGTGAATACCCTGGGCACAGTAGATAAACCAAAGGGCAGTGCAGAGAACTGATAGTGCGTGTAGCCTGCTTTGAAGTGTAGGTATCTTCTGCAAGATTCCCTGACTGGGATGTGCAGGTATGCTTCCTTTAAATCTAGTGTTGCCAACCAGTTGCCTTTGCCTAGTATAGGAAACAACTGATGAAGAGTCAGCATCTTGAATTTTGGAGTCACCAGAAAGGTGTTTAGAGTAGACACGTCCAGGATAGGATGCCATGAACTGTCTTTTCTGGGTACCAGAAAAAGTCTTGAGTAGAAACCTTGTCCCTTTTCCTCTTCTGGTACCAGTTGAATAGCCCCCATGCTTAAGAGAGAAAGTATTTGCTTTTGGGCCTCTGCCCACTGATTTGGGGGTAGTTCAGGCCATCCGCTTGGTGTTGGCAATGTGGGGAAGTGAAATCTGTATCCATGGGACACTATATTTAAAACCCATTTGTCCTGGGTAATGATTTCCCAGTTCTTTGCATGAAGAGCAATCTTTCCCCCCAAAGGGCAGTCAGTTGAGAAGTGCTTGGAAGTTTTAAAAATAAGTCATTGAGACAGTTTACCATAGGGAGGAGTTTTATTACTCCCAGATTTGGAAATGGAGGCCCCCCACTGCTTAGTCCTGTGCGTACCCTAGGACTGAAGCCTGGGAGCTCTGCTGGATCTGGGTTTGGACTGAAAAGGTCTGGAGGAGGCAGGAAAGGACCAATTCTTGGAAGGCCAATGCCTACTAAACCTTGGTGGTTGTACTTGTAAAAAATCTTTAACAGTTTGCATAGATTTAGCTTTTTCCTCCATCTTTTTAAGAACTTCTTCTGCTTGTTGCCAAACAGGCAGTCCTGGTTTAAGGGAGCATCCAGTAATTTTGTTTTAACATGATCTGGCAAGGATTGCTCCTTGAGCCAAGCATGTCTTCTAAGTACAGACCCAGTTACAGCAGCCCTGCAAGATGCCTCTAGTGAATCAAAACCACATTGCAAAGTATGTTTTCCAACTTGTTCAGCTGAATGCAGTAAATCCTGAAAATCCTTATTTTCAGCACAATCAGGAATCAACATCATTTTCTGTTTAAGCAATCTAATAATATGCTGCTGATACTTTAACATATGAAACTGGCAGTTTAAGGCCCTAGTGGCCAAAGTTGCAGAAGTGTATACCTTCTTACCCCATCTATCCAGCGCCCTGGAGTCTCTATCAGAGAGGGTAGGATTTTTGGCAGTAGTAGCTTTAATGCCCTTGGGTCCCTGTGAAATGGTCTTTGGAGCCACAGTAGGATTTTTAAAAAGGAACTTGTGAGAGTCAGGGACCCTGTAATATCTATCAGGTTTTCTGGGAGCAAGAGGTAATGAGTCAGGGGCCAAGCTAGATTCCGAAAAGGCATCATCAACAATGTCTAGTACAGCAGGTATGGCTAAAGGCCTGTGCTGGGGCAGTAGTAAGAAGTCCCTAAGCCTCTTTTTTGAATCAGAGTAATCCTGGCTTTCCCAGTGGAAATGCTCCCTAAGAGTATGCAAGGTTTCACCAAAAGAGAAATCCTCTGGAGGAGGGAATAGAGTCCTCTGCATCAGAATCCTCATAAGCAGATAAGGGTAAATCCAGGTCATCAGAAGAAACAGAAATTTCAGAATCCTGATCAGAAGATTCATAAGCAAATTCAGTCCTAGATCTCTTAGAAGGGTATAGTTGGCTTCCCTGATTAAAGTTATAAGGTCTGCAGCCATTCTTATCATTTGTTTTTTAGGCATAGAGGCCTGAGCATGCGGCCTGGGCATCAGTTTTCTAGGCATGGTTCGAGCTTTAGGTCTTAAAGAAGAAGGTGGCGTTGGTTTAATATGCAAGTCCGTAGGCCTGAATACACCCTCATAAGCCAGTACCTGCACAGCAGCTCCGGAACCATCCAAGGTAGAGACATCCGCAGGTTTCACAGTTGAAGCATCTCGCGGCATACTGGACTCCGAATGGGTCTCAGTAGAGGCCTGCGAATCAGAAGTAGCGGGTATCAGGAGCTGCAAAAGTGCCTCACTGAGTACCGGTGAACTGGTGACTGGCTTAGGAGAAGCGTCGTCAGCAGCTTTGGACCTAGGCGGCCTGTCTCTGTCTTTATTATCATATTTTTTCAGAATGCCGCTAGTCGGTAAGCTTACTGACAACACATCTGAATAATTGAACCAAGAACTGAAATATTTAGAAGAGTAAATATACCGACGATGGATAGTTCATTGGTTAAATAAGGCACAAAACCAACAGCGAGGTACGTCGTGGTCATGGCCTAGGCAAGGAATACAGTACAAATGAAAATCTTTATGAGGTATTTGCTTTCCACAAGAAAAGCAATTATTAACTTTTATTGACATCGGTAAAGAGCAAGAAAAAGTTTCTCCAACGCGGTACTTAGCTTTAATTGAAGACTTCGGTTCTAAAACTAGAAAACAAAAATTTCAGGTGTCGGCCGACCGGCACTTGAGAACTGCTTCTGCTTTGGGCACCGCACGGCAAGAAAGACTGATGTAATGGCATTGTTTGGATGTTTTATACCCCTGACTACCTGACGTCATGGAAGAAGGGACAGCAACCGATGCAAGACCCAAGACTTTGTTAATCAGGCTGATTGAGGGCTACTGCAAGCAGATAACCCAAATGTGATGACTGCAACAGTGAAACATGAAGAACATCTGAAAGTAACCTCTCCTTTGAATATTACTCTAGAAATATAATTTCAGAATTCCATAAGAAGATTACAGCCCTCTTCAGGAGTATGTACAGCTTACTACCAACAGCAAGAAAGAAGACAGCTGAAGCATTACTATTACCCAAACTGTCCTATGGAATCTCTGCCATAAACTAAATAAAATCTTAACCTACCTGGTGTGATTTATAAACAAGACAGCAAAATCTGCCATAAGCAAGCCATACTACTCAGACTGCTATCTTAGCTTGTATAACCTATACTGGATGTTATTTGAAAACAAAGTACATAAAGCTAACAGCTGTAAGGGAAGATATGAAAATTCTCCACAAGCTCTGAAAGTTGAACACCTGGTTTCTAAAAGTAAACTTCCAATATCCTGCAATAAATAGTGCCAAAGCTAATCTCCTTTGGAAAGAGGAGCCCCCCCAAGGGATGATCTGGGGCACTGTGTCAGTGGGACAAGAGAAACAAACAGGAGTTCTCAGAGAGGGAGGGATCACGATAGTGCAGGATTAATAAAAACAGTATGAAAACACACTGAGCACTCACTCCTTGTAGGCTGAAATGAAGATATCACAGAAGAGGTGAAACACAGACACTCTATATTAATATGGCTATTTGCTGTTGTTTCTCAACATCTTTTGAGCAAAAACAATATTCATACACAACCCCACTTGCATATATGCAAATATTCAACACGAAACAGACATTTAAGTACGTGACCTATGCTGGTACAGTTAAATAGTCACCAATATGTTTGTGTGACCCCAAAACAATAATTTTAGCTACAAAGGTTTATAGATTTTTCAGAACAATACAGTACATTAAAAATTCACAGTGTAACACATGTTTTACTATAAGATTCTGTCAAAGCAAGCAGAATGGAAGTCACACCACAGATGTGACAAGGTTAGAACAATGGGATAGTCACATCTCATCATTCCCATAAACCAATAAATACATCATTTTTTTATATTAAAAACTTTAACATGATTATCAAACTTAACAGCTTTTATCTTTTTTATATTAAAAAAACTTTAACATGATAATCAAATGTAACACAGCTTTTATCTTTTTCATATTAAAATCTTTAACATGATAAACTTAACACAGCTTTTATCTTTTTCATATTAAAAACTTTAACATGATAATCAAACTTAACACAGCTTTTGACATTAGTCAATATAAACTTAAAGTGTTACAGAATTTGACCTTGTAAATCTTTTACATTTCTACACAGAACTAAGTCCACAGTCTATTGTGAATGAAATATTCCAAAGCAAGTGACCTTGCTATAAAACAAATACGCTAGTGGTCAGCCCTTTTAAGTGGGGAATTATTTAGCCTTATATCTCCATACTGCTGACTTATGAAGGTGGCTAGAACACCGTCAGAAACTGTCATCCCATCCCCAAGTCTGGAATGGCCAGTTCTCAGGATACTCTCTTTCTCCAGTATATGATGGTCTCAGAGTTGGTATAAATTTTGGCGGGGTGGGGGGTGCAGGGGAACTTGCCCCTTGAAAAAAAGAAGTTTAAAGGAAGAGAGCGGTCTTTGAGATTTGCTCTTTTCCTGGATTTTTGATCTTTTTTTTTTGACTTGTTGGTACTCAGCATTTTGACTCCACAAATGGCTGAGCAATTCCAGTTTATTCTCTCTCTCTCTCTCTCTCTCTCTCTCTCTCTTTGAAGCAAGGGCACTGAACTGTAGATCTTCAAATTAATAATTGTATATGTTTTGGTCCAACCCACACACTTCCCCCATCCTAAGAATAAAAGAGCATCTCTGGCCAAATGGAAGCATGCATGCTATCAGATAAAGCCACAGTGATGAGGTTTGCCTCCTTGTACCTGAAAGTTATCAGTTCCTCAGGCACCCAAGGAGCCTTTGTAAGGGTTAGGCTGGCCATTAGCTTCTCACTAATGTATGCTGGCCTTGCCCTCTGGTGCCTGGGCTGCCACTTGATCCTGGGTTAACAGCAGCATGGGCAGACACAATGCCCTTAGAATGGTGAGCTTAAAAGGATAATATAGTAAGCGCATAGACTTACTCATCAACGTTTACTTCAATACTAAAAATGAAATGCATGCAAATTATATGTATTAAGACAGCTTCAGAATTACTACAAAGAAATGTATTGACATTTTATGCAAACCTAAAACAGCTAACTGCTCCCTAGCTCTGAGCAAATTCATTAATTAGGAGTTACAGGAGAAGTAATTACAAGTACAAAGGCAACTAAGCCATGTCTGAACAAAATTATTGCATTCAAAGAGAAAAGCATGACAACTTTCAGTGTTACAGGAGTGAATATAATGATTGCCTAGTAACTGAAACCATGTTCAGTATCAACATATAATTGTTTTAACCATAACTCAGTAGACTGCTTTTATAACTGAAATTAACAGTAATTTCATGACTCATTCTGTCATAAAAAACTTTAAAAGAGAACTCTGCTGTGGCAAAGCAAAGAAACCTTTGCACTTCTGGAGTACAACAAAAATTGTTCTGAATAGTATATCATTTTTCATTCTGTTCCTGAAAAATCATTAGTTACTGGATGACTAAAAATGTTCTACTCTCTTTATTTTTCTCTTCTGTACACTGTCTAGCCTCTTAAGTCAGACACATATATTGCTGGTTGCCCAAAATATAACTTTCTGTCACCACCTTGCTACTTCCAAATGCCACAAATAATCTCCCTTACAAGACATAGTCTACATATGCCTTTGACTGAAATTTCTTTCTACCTTTTGGAAGAAATGGCATGAAGATTCGATCAGGATGCAGCTCTGAGGTCCATGTTGCAATAGGGTATGTGGCTGCCAGCAGGTTAGACAAAGGGTATCTATCAAAGTTCACTTAATCAAACTACACTCACAGGTTTACACTACAGAAAAATGTTTAAGTGTTAAAGCAATTTCTAAGGCATCTCTACAAATTACCCTTGGTGCTTTACCCACCATAAAGCCTCTCATCAGGCCAAGTCAAGGAATCCGTAAGCCCTGCTCTATTAGTGATACAGAAATGTAATTGCATCATCCTAGTCTGTGTGTACTACCACTCACAGTCATGAGATGTGTACTTCTGACCACACCCTTAGCAGGAACCGGTACACTGGGGTTAAATCAACCTCCACCACAGTTACATCAGACACTGGATTCACTGCCACTGCCAAAGAAACTTAGAAATCTCAAGAAAACACATCTCTTCCCTCTCTGTTGTTCCTTCAGTGATAAACTCATTTACAAATGAGTGTGACCAGTGGTAATAATGGTCTTCCTAGGAATACGTCAATAAAGTTACAACTTACGTGTTATAAGTATCACCGTCATATATAAAATGTTCTTCCTGAACTAAGCAGAAATCAATGACACTTTCACATGTTGCAGTAAAAATGTTTTGTGTGTGTGTGTGTGTGTATATATATATATATATATATATATATATGTGTGTGTGTGTGTGTGTGTGTGTGACGAAAAGAGAGACAAAATACCCTTTAAATATCGAAATACCGTTTCAGTGTGGAGACAGCAAGCAAGGTAGAAAGTCCATTAAACAGCGGTTGTTTCAGTATAGTAAATATAATCCAACAGCAAGAATAAAAGTTACAAGTTCAATGAGTATGTGAGCGCTTTCGCAGATGCACCATTCTGCTTCATCAGACATTACAAAGTGCATTAAATTCAATCAATTTATATATATCTAATTAAACTCATTAATCAATTAGCATTCACAAAAGATTAAATCATTAAAACCTTAAACGAATATTACAATAAAACAGCATTGCTTATTATATCAAACTAAAAATTAAAAACAACATATATATAAAATTTTATAATCATTAGCTGCATTGTTCATCGTAGCTACATAAGAGCATCTTAATTAATGTTTAAGCTTCCTACTTTTTAATACGGACTTCAAAGAGACAGTCTCATTTAAGACTCTGCCCCTATAAACACCCAGTCTGAGAATTCACTGTATCTCAGATTTCTCAGTTTCAGTAATAATGTCCCCTCTTCTCACATTCTCATATTGAACGTGTAAAATCTGAAATAGAAACACATGACCCTCTCCCATGCTTAAAGTGTGCTTGGCTATGGTTCTGTAATCATGACCTCTATTAGTACAATAGATATGGTCCCTAATCCTCTCCTGCAGCGTCCTATTTGTCTTCCCCACATAGTATCTAAAACATAACAAACAGTGGGCTATGTATACCACATTTCTTGTATGACGATCTCTGGTCGCTCTGAGTTCCCAAAGGCGTCCAGTGTCCGGATGTTTAAAAAAATGGGATTCATCAATGTAGTGACATTGGGCACAAGTGCCACATTTCTTAGTGCCCATGTTCACTACATTGATATCTCTGTTAGTAATTCCAGGATGATGGTAACATAACCGTTGTTTTAAACATTGTTTGTTACTATAAGTAAATTTGGGAGTTCCACCTAATAATTCTCTGGTGCGGTCATCCACTAGTAATATATGCCAATTAGACAAAACAGCTTCCTCCACCCTGTTCACATTCACTGAATATGGAAAAACAATGTTCAAACCATTATACAGCTCTTTTTTCTTTCTTCTTTGTTCAAATTCATTGTTCAAAGCAAGGAAGAGTTTGGCGCTAGTTGGTCGTAGGGCCACCGCTTGTGAGCATGCTTCATTAGTCTCATGTTCATGATATCCTCTTCTAATGAAGCCTTGCTTCAAGTTTTCTATCTCTCCAGTTAGTGTTTGCTCTTCACAACACAATCTGGAAAGGCGCATTGCTTGTCCCTTAATTATGTTTCTAAATAATCTAGTGTCATGCATGCTATCCCTATGTAAGAACGAAGGCCTGTAACAAGGCTTCCTATAAATATGTGTTTTCCATTGTTTGTTGGTCAGAGATATAGTAACATCCAAGAAATTAATGGATGTAGACGATACCTCATGCGTAAATTTCAAAAACGCACTAGTAGAATTGATGTATGCAATAAACTGTAGGAGGTCCGTTTCATTCCCCTTCCATATCAACAGAAGGTCATCAACGAACCTCCTATAAAAAATTACATCCAAATGACTGCATAGATATTCCTGCTCCCAAGCTACCATGACCAAGTTGGCATAAGTATTAGCACAACTGGTTCCCATCGTTATTCCCTTCTTTTAATTATATATCTTATCCATAAACATAAACACATTGTTTTCTAAAACCAATTCTAATAATAAACATAAGAAATCCGTTTTAGTATAATTCACCGCATTCTCAATCAACAATCGTTTAATCATTTGTATCCCTTTATCATTGGGAAAGCAGGTAAACAAAGATTTAACATCCATGGTTACCATTATTATATCGTGTGGACCATTAAGTTGTGATGTAAAAACATATAAATCATTCAAAAGTTGTTCTGTATCTTTAAGCACATACTTATAGTTAGATAAAACTTTTTTCAACTCATAATCTAAATATATGGATATGGGTTCTGTCACCCACCCAGCACCAGTGACAATAGGTCTAAATTTGGGCCGTAGGGGATCCTTATGTATTTTGGGTAGGCCATGTATTCTTGGTAACAGAGGAGACGTTACCATAAAATATTGTAACAATTCCTTCGTTATAACACCCATACTGAAACATTCTTGCAAACTTGAATTAATGCATTTATGTATATCAAAAACCATTTGCAACTCAGTTAGTTCATATTCATCAGTATGTAGCATTTCAAACATAGTAGCTACATAATAGTCAGTGTCTAGAACTACAACTGGTCCCCCTTTGTCCGATGGTCGTATTGTGAT